>NC_138578.1:76644167-77196667 GCF_964289735.1 Phaethon aethereus | reverse complement strand
TTGGGCTGTATCTGTCAGTGCTGGCTTTCCAGGAGCTGGTCAAGGGTGGATAGTGTCTTCCTCATAACTCCGCAGGGGAGTGTGGCGTGGGCAATAACCGAGGGAGTATAGATTAATATAGCAAATTGCTAGTTAACTACCGCTGCTGTCAGGAAATTGTGCCTTGTCTAACTGCCCCTGAGGGGCATTTTCACTCCTCTTCTGGGAGTGTAGGTGCGATGGTGTCAAAATGTTTTCAAAGCTGGGCTCTTCAAGGGCAGAGGTGAGTCGCTGCAAGCATCGAGGCAACTTCCGAGCAAAATGTGTGAGACAGGGAAGCACGAATCTCCCAGAGAGGTGGGATTGTCTCTGTTTTGGGCTATCCGTTTAGAGCCTAATTTTCATCTACTGTATATATATACACACATGTACATATGAAATATGTGGGTATCTGATTATTCTGCTTCAGACAGGTCAGGTGGGGAAAGTGGAAGAGCACCAGCAGCCCT
Source organism: Phaethon aethereus (assembly GCF_964289735.1). Taxonomy (NCBI): domain Eukaryota; kingdom Metazoa; phylum Chordata; class Aves; order Phaethontiformes; family Phaethontidae; genus Phaethon; species Phaethon aethereus. The sequence goes on along the minus strand of NC_138578.1, from coordinate 77,196,179 downwards.
TGACTTCCCACATCTAGTAGCTGCAGAAGATCAGACCTTCTCTAGCTGGGTTCTTAACTAGGGATTTGGGTGCTGGCCTTCAGTAACTCCCCTTTTACAATTTTGAGGCGAAAAATAATTAAAAGAGGTACAAAATAACATTTCTTGGAACTCCGCATTTTTAACTAGGCTATTATGCTGTCCCCAGGAAAATCCACCCTGCGGCTTTGTAGCATGAGCAGCTGGATGCACCTTGCGCAGTACGGGGAGGGTATCTTAGTCTTCAAGGGAAAAAAATGGTATGACAGAGGCCACAGCTGTATTACCTGTGACTCATTGCCTGCTGGATTCACCACATCCTTACCACCCCTAACACACTCAGTTTACACGCCTTCAGCACAGAGGAGCTGATTCACTCTTTGGGTTTTCTTTTTTCTGATCTTTTTGCTGCCTGGTGGTGTGCATGGTGTTTGGTTGTGGTTGGATTTTGTTTTGCTTCCTGCTATTTGTGCTCCCTGTCATGGGAAGACTATGTGACAATCCTCAGTGCTTCTGTCTTCAGAGCCCTAATTAACATGAGGCACCGCTGCGGGCAGAAGTCAGCCTGAGACTCATTCAAGGGACTTTGGCCAGCACAGTCAGAAGCCAGGTTTAGAAATCAGAAATTTGTAACTCCCCAGGCAGCGCTCTCTCCTCCGATCCCACAGACATTTTCCTGTGCTATAGGTAGCTCTTCCTACAGGCGTTTTCCAGCAAATTGCTATAAATTCTCCACTGTGTTCATTATACAGTGTCAGTTCATTAAAGGGTAAACTCCAGCACCGCAGTCCTTTGCACAGTCAGCACCTGGGGACTGGGTACCTGATCTTGCTTTACCAATGGCACTTAATGTGGTGTTTGGAATGATGCTAAAAGGCTAACTTTGTCAGCCACCTTTTAATAAATTATGTGAAAAAGACTAGACCACAGGGGATTACCACCCTGGCGTTATTTGTGTTTACTTACGAAATGTTAATTTTGGTTTGCTACAGTCTTGACACTACTGTTATTTTCACACAGTGTGACTTCATTCAGTACAATAGGGGATAACGTCAAGTACAGATGTGGAAGAAATACAACACTGCTAAACCTCTAAAGCAATTGTAAAAACAGCTTTAACCCAGTAAATCAATAATTTGATAATGGCTGTGAGCTAGCTGACCTCTGTTTAAAATACAGGAATAGCAGGGAACATGCCCCTAATAGCAATGAATTCAATTGTTTGCCATAGTTGTTTTTTACCTGGTGTGCGATGTGAACATCTCCAAATGGGGTGGCAAGCCAAAAGGTGGAACAATAGACAAAAGTGAGGAGACGAGTTAAAAAAATTGCTGTTCCTTTTTTTTCAGCTTGTTGGCTTGTTTGTCCAGTAAAAATGTAAATCTTCTCCAAGCTTTCAGAATTGTACAGCATTATGGTCTTTGCTGTAACAGCAAAGGTAGCTCTAGCCAGGATATCACTTAAAAAAATATGGTTTTGTTTTTTTTTAAAGGTCTTCTTTCAGGCCTTTTTTAAAAAGTATGGTGCAAGTACAATTGAGATCAAATTTAGTACACGAGCCTGGACCCACTACTAGATCTCATAAACCTTTAGATAATAATAGTGGCATTTCCTTATTGTTTCATCTTTCTTTCTCTGTTGCAAACTTAAATAATAACGAAATACTGTAGCTATTTCTAAAATTTGGTAGTCATCACTGGGCAGTTGATTCCCTGGAAATCTTAAGACAGGGGCACATCCTAGGAAGTGTTTGAGAGATTCGATGGAGGCCTTACAGATTGGTTCCTGAACAGTGTTGCACTTGTAAGATACAGCAAAGAAGGCGGCACAGAGGTGTTTTGAAGAGAAGCATTGAAAAAGCAGTGAGGGACGGAGGGTTTTTTGTGCAATAAACCATTAGCAGAATAGGTGGGACCTTGCTGCTGAGCAGGTCGAGAAACGAGAATTTGACTCAGTGGTAAAGGGTAGTCACTGGAGATATCGATGGTCTGAGTAACCTTTTCAAAGGTTATGGCAGAAATCTTGTCAGTTGTCACCTTTGTTGTTGCTTTCATCTGTATCTGCACCACTTTATGATTTCCTAAAACATTACTGGTGACCTGCGGAGAACTGTGGGCATAGTGGTCCTTCACCATACTACCACATCAGACATCACCCTGACTCTGCATACCCAGTGCATCACCCTGACTCAATGTCCCCAGCACCGCCGTAGGCAGCTGTTTGCAGGAGCAACATGCGGCAAAGGAGGGTGCTGTTAGCATCCAAGAGTCAAAGTTAGGAGACACAATTCCTTCTGTCATTTCCTTACACCCACATTTCTACTATAAACTGCCCTCTTCCAGGGCATACCCTGGCAGTGCCACCAGCATTGGAGGACTTGAGGCACGATGAAGACTTTGGGTCCTCTTGCACCCACCTCTTGCAAGACTTGTTTGAGCTCACTTCTCCCATAAGGGTTGTCCCAGCTAGGTCAGTCCTGCACGGCCACGTTGTGGAGTAGGACACTATGCACTTTTACTTGGCCAGCCTGGCAGAGTGACTGAAAGGGTTGGATTACAGTGCAAGTTGGGTTGAAACACTAATAAAGCACCCACTAGTTTTTATGACCTCATTATGCATTGTTGTGGGTAATCTTTCAACTAGAAGTTGTTCACAGAAGTCTGATTTTCTGTTTTCCTGAGCACAGGTGTGCACTGCCACTTTAGATGCTCCAGGGTACCTGAAACAGGCGTGTGGGGCAAATAGATAGGACAGAGGACCCACAGGAGACACATTACTCCCCAGAACCACACTTGGAGGCAATGTGTGATGCCCCAAGATGTACAAAATAGCACTGAACGCCAGTATTGTTCCCTTGCAGCCTAGAGTAACTACAGTGTGGGAATAAAACATTTGTATTCTCAAACGCCTTCATTTTTATTTGAATTAATTTTGCACTGGTAAATGGCAATATGTAAGACAATACAGAATCAGATAGATTCCTATTTGCCAGGATCTTTGTGGTCCTTCAGCTATGGGTGCTGTTTACTTGGGAGTATTTTGTAAATGAAAATGTAGAATTTTAAGCTAAAGCCTCCATAAGAAAGGATGCAAGATATGTTATATGTTATTTTTCATGCCCTCAGGACCATTTTAAATGTCCTGTGATCCCCCAAAACGTTTGCTTGCAAAGCCAAATGCCAGATTTGAATATACCAAAAGGTACACAAAATGTGCCAAACTGTTGAGAAACTAGGCTTGAAAACATTCATTTCCCTTTTGTAACACTGTCTCTGTCTATAAATCCAACATGATTTTCTTTTATACAGACACCTGATCAATCAGAGGATCAAGTATGGAGTAGGAAAAAAAATAACCAAAAACAAATTATGAAAGAAACTCAGCTCTTTTGCCCTTACAATCTATTTTTAAGTATGAAAAATTGCAGCAGCTGGACTTTTCTGGAATCTACTATGTCTCCTGTATTTGATGCCTTTTCTCTGCATAGTAATGTGTCTTTTAAAAAAACCCACTGATATATGTTACAAGGAGTGTATCTCTTTCACTGAGACAGAACATTTTAATTTCCCGACACCTTTTAGTGATTGCTTCAATTTCCGAAGATTTTGATAAAATCATGTGGTTTTAGAGTATCAGGATTGAATACCCTGCTCCAGCAGCAATTTAATGAAATGCTGTAGTTTCACAGCATTTCATTTGACATAACCTAGCTCAGAGGTCTAATAAATGCAGTGTGATAAATGTTGGAGCTACGATTGTAAAAATATACTTGTAATTGGGTTAATATGCCTTAAAATACTACCCATCAGTTATCTTTCTTCTCGCCGTTATATGGCTTGCACTGTAAAGGCTAAGCAATGCAGTTTACCCTTTTTGTCTGCTATCATCTCCTTTTCTTTCCTGCTTTTTTGTAGGAGCTCCTTTTTTTTTAAACATTTGATTATAGTGATCTGTACATATTCTTCAGTGCTACAAATCCTTCTTTGTACCCTAGAACCTTTTTCTAACCTCCTCATATGCTTTTCATAGCCATCTGGAGAAATTTAAGAATATAAAACAGATTCTACAAAATGAAAGACGAATATAAATAAGCGTGTAGAATACAACACAAGCTGCAAAGGTAGGTTTTGACAAGTGTTATTTTCCTGTAGTATATCAGATGTGTTTCAGTAATAAATAATAGAGGTATCACAATTAGGAGATTAGAACCAACAGTAGATTTTGACCTTCTAATTATCAGTAGCATGTGTGTCTATGTGTGTGTGGTGTGTTTTTGTGTGTGCACATACACACACATGTTGTATCACAACAGGACAGAAACTCTTCTGCTGTAAACTGGTACTTTTGCGTAGCAGGCTTCAGGAGAGAGAGTCAGAACTTCTTTTCAGTTAAATTCTGATGTTTGGGGTGTTTCCCCAGATTGGAAATGACCCTGTTGATTTTCAACACACAAATTAGAATTTCAAGGACAATTAATTAATTCACAATGATTATTTCAATCAACAGGCTAATATACGTACCTCCTGCTGGAGTCTGAAATCCCTTGTTAGACTTTGAAAATACCTATCTGAAGATATACAGCCGTAGCTGAAATAACATTACGTGAAACTGCTGCCTCTGGGGCAGTGTGCATGTGTCATTGCTCATTGGCCCTGCAGAAATGATATGAATAATACTGTACTCACAATTTTGCTATGTATACGTTGCACATAATATATGTGTGTGCAATGTGTCATGCAAATAGCGCACAAGACAGGGCTGATACGGAGGAGAATGCTGTCCTTTCCATAGCATCCAGCTTGGAAGGAAGAGTTAAGATGAGGGAGCAGAGCCAGGACTGAGACACTATCTGCCAGACTATATAGGATAACAAAGGTGAGGGAATGAAGAGGCTTCTGAGGCCGTGAGAAGACAGTGGGGAGCCATTTGACAAGCTAACCATGAGCTCTAACAAGGGCAGAAGAATATCAGCTGGCGCTCTATATACCCTGGGGGTAGTCAAGTCATCGCTCCCATCTAACGGCCAAAGATCAGAGAGCCATGAAATAGATGTAAGCATGGGGCTCAGTCCCTGCCTTCAAGTAGGACAAGTTCACACATTTCTTTCCACCACTGCTGTTTTAGGTGAGTCTCAGTGATCAGTGCCTCCCAAGGCCCAACACTGAGTAGTAAGGATAACTTACTGTAGGGCTTGTAGTTGGAATTCTTTGTGGCCACATGAGAATAGCCACATAAATCCAACTTTCCCATGATTTACACAGCTTCCCTACATATGGGGCAGCAGATGGCTTTTTAAGTCCCCTGTTCTTCTACACACATGCCGAAATCTAGCATCACAGTCATATGAAAATGGGCAAGATTCTGTCCTGGAAGGGTGATAAGTATGTGAGATTACAACTTCAAATGCAGGTGGAAGAGAGATTTGTCACTGAGAATTTCTTCCCGAACTGCCTCTCTTCATTAGTGAGAAAAGACCTTTTTCTTCCCTTAAAGAAGATTTTAAAAGCCAGATATAGCAACACTGACGTTCCTTCCATTAAGAGTTTGCAGCTGGACACTTGAACCGATGTAGTTAAAATGGTGCAGTCCAGAAAGTCCAAAACCAAAGTGGTTCTTCAACTGGAAGGACCATCCCAGAGGTAGCCAGGAACAGTAGGTAATCTATGTAGGAGAGAGCTCATCCATGGCCATGGAGTTATGCCTGATGCTTGTCTAATAAGAATGATAGAAATACACACTTGAGCACTTAAAATTAGTCTTCTCATTTACACTGTGTCACATCCATCTTTGGCAAGGGTTTTTTCCTCACTGAACTCCAGCTATTTGACTAAGACTCTTCTCTTTGCTAGGCAGCCAAATCCCCTCTATAGTCACAGGGAGATCTGCACCTCCCAAAGGCGGTTCACCCTGTTCCAACATTGCTCTGAGACAGGCAGGATGAATCATAGACTCATTTAGGTTGGAAAAGACCCTTAAGATCATCAAATCCAACTGTAGACCTAACACTGCTGAATCCACCACTAAACCATGTCCCTAAGCACCACATCTACATGTCTTTTAAATGTCTCCAGGGATGGTGACTCAACCACTTCCCTGGGTTCCCTGGTTCCTAATATCCAATCCAAACCTCTCCTGGTGCAACTTGAGGCCATTTCCTCTTTTTTTGCTACTTGGGAGAAGAGATTGACACCCAGGGTACAGAAATACAACTTTTAGAAAGTAAAACTTAGGTGAGGTTAAACCTGACTGTGCTTTGTCAGACTAGTTGTACTGATATTCATTACTAACAAAGTGCTTTTTGAAGAAGCATGGTTTATTATCAACTGGAAGTGTTTTTGGAGCTGTTCTGGAGTTTCCTTGGGCATCTAAGGACATTCCTGCATTAGGCAGTTGTGACAGGGCCTTTTTCTGGGATAGCTATGCACGCCACTGAAAGCCCACATGTCCCTCATCATTTCAGCAAGTGTGAAATGCTGGGTACCCCTGTGATGGGGTAAGCCAGCTCTGGCTGAAAGAGGCAGGTTCCAGCCCATCATAGCTACAAGCAAGGGTCAAAGTAGGAAACGGGTAGGGTATGAAATGACATTAAATGAAATGAAAAGGATAGACTGAGGGTCCGACGACCCTCAGAGTTTCTCCCCTGGGAAAAGGCCATGCTCCCACCTCCTGAGGCTTTGGCAGTGGATGCAAGGCTGGGGGAAAGCCTCACTGGCAACCAGGCTGGAGAAGACCTAGGAAGCCTCTTCCGGTTCCCATTTCCATGTCTTCTCTGAGCTTTGCAGCCAGTGCCCTGCCTTTCCTCTGCTGTCACGTAGCCTAGGAGCACATTTACATTTTCTGAATAGGGCAATTAGTGCTCACTCCTTTCCCTAGCTCGCACCTGGTCTCTGACATTCGTGCCTCATCAGTACTAATGGCCCAGCCATTAGTGGTGATTACTGGTCATTGTTTCTATCCCACTGACCCCCTTGACTGGCAGAAGCACCCCCCTGCCTTCCCCCCCAAGCAGAGAGCCTGACGTTTAATAGCCCAGCTTAATACCAGAACCTCTGAGTACATAAATAAAACCAGACAGGCCCTACCTATATTTTATGTGGCTACTGAGAGATGAATACATGCTTTTTTGATTATGATTAATGTTGCTGTTTATTATTTTTATTGCAGTAGTGGCTTAAATATCACGTTTTATCTAGGTGCAGTACAAATTCATCGGAAAAAGATGGGTTTCTGTTTCAGGCAGATGATAGCCCAGGCCGTCGGAGCATTGAGGATCTGGAGCAGCTTTCTTCTTGGACAAATAAGTAGCAAGAAAACCTAAGGACTTTTAAGAGGGAGTTCAGAAAGTTTATAGGATTATATGGTAGGTACGTACACGGGCTTGGTTATGGAGGCTTCAGAGATGACTTTTAGATCTATGTGCTTATGTTCTTCTGGGCATGAACCACCCTACGTTCTGCACATCATGCAATAAAAACCTGGTGTCTGCTGTATTACAGAAGAATGTACTGTGCTAAAAAGAATAAATAGTTTTAATATTATACCTCTTTCATTGCTGTCCTGCTTCAGCTAGACAGTGTGATCCTTAAAGGATTAAGGTCCAGGCACCTATGAGTAAGAATAGCAGGAGTTCACCTTGGTTTTGCAGAGTCACCTGTTTTGGCACATAAGAGTAAAGACTCGTCTGCAAATTTCCTTTCATCCTCAACCCGATCGTGAAACAAATTTTTATCCAAGTCCAGGTGAAACAGCTTTGTTCTTCCCGATTGCGTTCGGGCTGCTTTATTCCAGCCTTGCACCAGCACCCAGAAAACTTGCTCCTGGTAAGCCTGCTCTTCCTGTGCTGTCCACAGCCTGGCTGCAAGTGTGGGACCATAAGGGGATTCCAGCCCTTTAAGGCTATTAAAATAACATGCATGAAGTTGGTTAAGCAGCTAATCTTCTCAGTACCTTTCTGAATGGAACCTGTCTTTCTGGAAATTTATGCCAGTGTTAATGTAAATTATTTAATGGTGGTTGTCTGAGGTCCAGCTTGCTGCTCCACCCACAGCTTCAGAGATAATTAAGCCCTATGTTAAGGGATTTTTAAAGACTTTCCTGGAAACTGTGCCACAGGATTTGTGCATGGCCCCTATGGTGATTTGGATTTTACCTTGAATGAGTAATGTTATCTGTATTATAGCTGTCACAGATGAAAAAACAACTTCTACAGATGAGTGAATCCATTTGTTGGTTTATGGATCCCAAATCCTCCAGGGCAAGGAATCCATCTGTCATTGCTGAATGCTTGTGTTTTATTTGGTGCTGTGAGTCAGCTGACAGGTATTAAAATGCACATGGAAGTGGACAGATCTTTGCTGACTTCCCAGCAGAGGAGACCCACGGGTGTTTTTATTCCAGCACATGCAATGAAATAACATTAAGTCAGGAAATCCATTCCTAGGGGATAATACAAATTGTCTGAGCTAGTAAGACATCGATACTTGGTCCATAGGCCTTTGACCTAACCATGTGCCTAGGTCACCCTAGCCCACTGTTTGCTTCCCTTTCCTTACCGCTCTCTTCTTTCCAGCTGGATGCATCTCAAGAAAACTGCACTCCCTGGGCCAGTCTCTTCTATTCCCCTTCATCTCTTCTTTCTTGTTCTCTGTCTTTATTTCTTCATTCTCGATTCCTTGTTTATGTTAATTGTGCCTCAGGAGAAGCCAAATAAAAAGTTGCTGATAAAAAAATAACTAGGGGAAAACACTGTTGTAGCAATGTGGGAATTTCTTTCTCTGTGGTGTTTTCAACTGAAAGAGCCCAATTTCTAGGCATCAGTTCAATTTTCTTAGATGAAAACTACAGTAGTCAGTTTGGATAGTTAAGGATCAACTCAGTTGCCTCATTATTGACGACTAGTGCCATCCAAGATGCCCCAGAGCATCGAGAAAATGTCACTGGGCTATTAAACTGTGTCCCCTTGGCTGAGGAGAAACAATGTTCCTACCATGGGGCTTTAGGCACCTACCTTAATTAGCTGCCTTTCCAAAACTTTTCCAAGGATCTCCCCAGATGCTGAGTCAAAGCAACTTAACTTACTTCTTGCTCTGTATCACTCTCAAAGCAGCCTGTCTTTCTCCATGGACTAAAAAGGAAGCCCAGTTAACTATGTGAAATGTCTAAAGTTGGTGTGAATAACCCCTGATTTGGCCAGCCTACACACACAAGTCATTTAACCTCAGTTGTACTGTCTACATTAAAAGCAAACTAATGCACTACTGACAAAGTTAAAAGTCCAGTATGGACGCAGTTCGAGGATAAAATCTGTAAGACCACCATTTTTTACAAAGCTCTGCTGAATCATGTTTACTTGGGTATTAGCTCAGGTTTGGCCATCCACGGTCAGCACCTGGTGTCCTGAAGAACCAGATGGAAAGAAGGTTGTCTTCCTGCAGAGAGAAGGTAATCCACAGCCAGGCAGGGAGTGTGTATGCCTCTAATAAATTGAATTGCCACAAAGCCTCAACTTTTCAAACTTTCTACATGGGTTACTTTACCAGCTACTGTCCTTCAGTGGCTGAATTTTGAGTAGGAGAAAGGCCCAAATGACCCATTCAGAGGTTTGTCCTTCTTTGCTGACCTTTCAACTCAAACAAGATACCACTACCTTAAGAACAAATGTTCTCTCTCCTTTTGTAGAACCCATCTCATCCCAACAATCCCAGCATTTACAGCTTCTTTATTACTGATCGTTACTGTTTAAATAAAGCACGCATTGTGGTAAATAGCAATTGCTCAAACATAAGCAGCTTTAAAGGCAAGAAGTAGCCCTTCCAGTCTCTAGATGAAGGATGATTTGAAATGAATTGATGTGTTCTGACTGGTGAGTCAAAATAATTCCGTTCCCCCCACCCCAGTGTTAAACCAAGTCAATTTTTTCAAACCATATTTGATATCTTATTGTTTATTTTCGGTCAGCAGACAGCAATTTTCAAGAACTGCTCTTGATATACAGCTCAGATATCTTACAGGTCACATGTCATTCAAGAAAGGTCAACGATTCATTTAAAGTTTCATCATTCTTCACATAAACAGGCAAATACCATTTCATTCACAGTGCAGACTTTTGTGGGGGTGATAGCCCTCTGTAGTAACAAAGTCTATGTAATCTTATTCCCTGCCTAAGAAAGAGTGGATTGACTTTATTATCATTACCTTATCATATATCTCAGATGCGCTTCCAGTAAAAGTATGTGCACCTAAACAGAATTTCATTTAGAGTCAATTCTAAGGAGTTTTTTAGATCTCTGTTTCTTGCCCTTATTTTTCCTCATCATTCATAAAAACTGAAATGGTGTTATACAATTATACCCTCCTGGCTTGTTCAGTCAGAATACCTAGAGGCAGATATTCCAATCGAGCATTAGTAACATATACATCATTGGCAACTGATTTGTTACTGTTTGCTAGAATTAAATCAAGATTTTCACTGATGTTGATTCTTTTTGAAACAATAACTTCAGTAGAAAACGCACATTTAAAAAACCACTTTTTTATATCCAAGTAATAATCCCTGACTTAATTAAACCTGAAAGACTTTTAAGAAATAAGATGCAGTTTTCATAGGGTAAGTGATCTATTTTCTGTTTTCTTTCTGTGCTGTCCCCAGTGTAGCATTTCAAGCTAGTAATTCCACTGAGTAACTTTCACAAAATAAATAATGCAAACTTCTCAGTCTGGATCCAAATGAACCTGCCTAACCATGATCTAAACCATTTTCAAGGGTATTTCGGAAGCAAGTTTCGTATCGGGGTTGAAAAAGCAGATCTAAAAAATAACCCCAATGAACTAATAATTTTTTTTCTGTAAAACTAAAGATTTGTTTTAGAAACATGGCTGACTACTGATGTTGTTCTGCTCCCATTAAAGACCTCCAGATGCATAAGTGAAATGAGACATTCAACTGCTTTATCTGGGGCTTTCGGTGAGTTAGGCTTCAAATGAGATTTTTGAGTATGTCCGTGTGCCTAGTTCCTGCACATCAATGTTTTGGTAGACACCTGCTACATCTTTTGGAGTCTAAATACTTCTCAACATCTATCCCTTCTTGCTCGACATCACCTGTGAACCTTTCCACCAATGCAATGATTTAAAGGGAAGATGGGCACTGTGAAATTTTTGAAAACTCCGTTCAGTATCTTCTGTCTCATTAGCTGTTAAATGTCGTTACAAATCTGGCTGTTAGTCTCTACAAGTTAGTGATGAGACTGCCCTGAGCTGAAGAAGAGGTCTGCAGTGTGTTCTGCACAAACTGATTATAAATGCAAAAACGTGAACAACAGAAGTTACAGAGGTATTCGGTTAAAGACCTTCTCCCTGTACAATTCACATTGGTGGTACAGAATAGAAGATGAGTTAGTAGTAGCAGTCAAAATTTCCAAAGGTACTCAGCAAGCAGAGATCTCCAGTGAGATTAAGGAGTCCTGCTGAAATTTCCAGCCTGTGGTGCAAACACGAGTGTTTTATTCTTGCTTCTGTTTACATTAAGGAACTAGATCATTTATTGCTTGAAGCTCTCCACATCTCAGCTTTTCAAGCAATACATGCAAGTAAATAATATCATATCATGACGTTTCTGCTTTAGTGTTGGATTCTTTTATCTACTTAGAAGCCAGAAGCTTCTAAGGGTATTAGCACCATTTGATTTTTACCATCATATATTTGTGCTCATGGAAAAGTAATTGTAGAAACTAATGCCCAGAGCTTGTCCCTGGGAATATTCCGAGTTAGCTGCCAACATCTAAAGGAGAATAATCAGAGAGTCTTTCCATTGACTTATTGTGATGGGTTTCATCCACATTGAGGCTGATGTGTCTCCCATGACAGCCCTGGGACAAGCCAGACAGGGGCTCCCTTCTCTATGGATTCCCCAGCTTGTCATTGTACCTGCATGCTCCTTTTTGTGTGTGTGGAAACAAGCGTTTCAGCACTGGGCAACCCCCGATATCAGCACAGGCTGGGGGATGAAGGGATGGAGAGCAGTCCGGCCGAGAAGGACTTGGGGGTGCTGGTGGATGAAAAGCTGGACAGGAGCCGGCCATGTGCACTCACAGCCCAGAAGACCACCCGTGTCCTGGGCTGCACCCAAAGCCGCGTGGCCAGCAGGGCGAGGGAGGGGATTCTGCCCCTCTGCCCCGCTCTGGGGAGACCCCCCTGCAGTGCTGCGTCCAGCTCTGGAGCCCTTGGCACAGGACAGACATGGACCTGTTGGAGCGGGGCCAGAGGAGGCCCCAGCAACGCTCCGAGGGCTGGAACAGCTCTGCTGGGAGGACAGGCTGGGAGAGCTGGGGGGGTTCAGCCTGGAGCAGAGAAGGCTCTGGGGAGACCTTATTGCAGCTGCCAGGGCTTAAAGGGGGTTTATAACAAAGATGGGGACAGACTTTTTAGCAGGGCCTGTAGCGATAGGACAAGGGCCAATGGTTTTAAATTAAAAGAAGGTAGATCCAGACTAGATATAAGGAAGAAATTCTTCACAGTGAGGGTGGTGAAACCCTGGCTCAGGTTGCTCAGAGAGGTGGTAGATGCCCCGTCCCTGGAAACATCCCAGGTCAGGTTGGACGGGGCTCTGAGCAACCTGCTCTAGTTGAAGATGTCCCTGCTCACTGCAGGGGGGTTGGGCTAGATGACCTGTAAAGGCCCCTTCCAACCCAAGCTATTCTATGATTCTATGATTCTATGATCACATAACCTAACACGCACAAAACTTCAGTGGAATCCTTGCAATGAAGGTAACATTTACCTCTCTGCAGATACTCCACAAATAGTTTAATTCAGGAGAAGTTGAAGATAAAGCTTACTTGCACTTTGACAATTATCTAGCACTCAGCCCGTACGTGAAGTTCATTTGTGGAGGAATGTATTTCTTCATCCATATTGGAAAGTGTTGGCAGGATAGGCTCTTCAGTGAGAGAGAAAGCTGTTTGCATTTTGCAACCTAACAGTGAAAATGGCTTTGCTATGTATGAGCAGGATGAATTTGATAGTTTGAACATAACATAGTGAAACATTTTCACTTCATGAAATATTTTAAATGCTTTGGAATAGAGCTCCTCTTTTTTTTAAATAGTTCCTTTTAATTTTGGAAGCCAGAACAATTTTCTCTTTGATATTCCTATTACCTGGGAAGGAGGATAGCTTGTTGGCTGGTTTGAAGTAGAAAACCTCCTCCTTGACCTGCAGTGGTTCTTTGCAAGATCTCTGTGTGCACCACTGGAGGTCTTGTAGGCAAAATGTTCTCACTGAGGGGATACAGGTGTATGTGCATGTGTGATTTACAATGAATTTTGCAAAAGTTTACTGTTGACATTTTTCCACTCTTCAGTTTTACAGAAGTATCAAGGATGTACTACAGACCGCATTGAGGAGGTTATTATCTAGTAGAGCATGGAATACAGGGAATGTTTGGCAGGCAGAAAAAAACAATAGAACTCTTTCCTTCACCAGAAAAAAAAAAGAAAACAAAACAGACAAAAAAAAGCCAAAATAACTTCAGGGACTCTCACTTAGGAAGAAGTTTTTGGAACACTGGGTTACTTCAAAATCTGAGGTCATAGTCATGAACAGAGTGTCTCTGATTTTTCTGCTCTTGCTGTTGTCTGACTTGTAGTGAGTGATGCTGAACAAGTCCTAAGGAATGTCACATGCTAATCATTCTTACAAACATCAGCAAGGACCAAGGGCATTCACCCACCCTTGGGGTGGCCTATGCAGCCTCACCAGAGCCCTTCCTGCCTATGCAGAAAAAAAAAAATCATGACACTGGCTTAGCACCACTCTGAAGCAGTTGCCCTCAGCATCGTGAAGGAGCTCTCTCTGAACAAAAATCTACCTTGTTTTTAGCATTTGCAGTTGGTGCTAAAAAACAGAACACAAATCTGAGGCTGTTTAAGTTTTTCCCCAAGCCTGACCATTACTAGATGGTCTCAGTGCGACTCTTGTCTGCCTCAGCAAGACAAGCAGACTCTGAGCGCAGTTAAATATTCCCTGCTAGAACTATTTCCTTGTAACTCTCTTTAGAAACCAAGCTAAATAGAAATGAGTAGGCAGGACCCTTAAATTTGCTGCCTTATTATAGCACTCCCTCCATATTCTTTGACTCTCCTTTTATATATCCTATAATCCAGAGGGCCTAGGGACCAAACTGCATCAGGGAAGACAGGGAGCATTTGGTGCCAAGCACAGCTCTTGTCTGGGATGAAAAGTTGAAACTGCCTTGCTCTTGGGGAAGGATCTTGTAGTACTTTACCAAAATTGCTGCTCTGGAAGTAGTTCTCTCTATCCACTGATGGGATGGAAGATCCCTGGAGGTATTTAAAAGATGTGTAGATGTGGTACTTAGGGACATGGTTTAGTGTTGGAGTTGGCAGTGTCAGGTTTACAGTTGGACTCGATGATCTTAAGGGTCTTTTCCAACCTAAATGAGTCTATGATTGTAGGTGGAGCTAGGGAATGTGCTCACCTCCAGCTGCAACATCAGAGTGACCAAGGGTATGACCTAGCCCAGCAAAAGCCTCACGGTGAACCTCAGAGGAAAGTCCAACAGGCCATCAGCATCTGACCCTCAGTGTTCAGCAGGTGGATTTATCACTCCCACAAAATTTTAATAAAGCAATAAATTACAGCCCTTGTAGACTAGCACTTAGAGACTGGATTTGAAATGACAATATGGGATTGAAGGGTTTTCTGGGCCTTATTATCGATCCATGTGCTGGCCAGTCAGTTAAGAATCAGTTTCAGGACCCGGTTCGTTAAGCTTTGAATTTGCATCTGCACTTTAAAAATGTGTGTGTGTTTCTGTTTGTGTACAAATTGAGTGACAATGCAAATGGCCACATACTGTACCTAAAAATCTACTTTAATATGTTTCAAAAATAATTCAAGTGTTTACTTGAATTTTGCTCTAAGTAGCTCTTTACACAGAACATGTGACTGTCATACACCATCATTAGAAGGATGCACTTGATTAGTGATAAATATTAATTAAATTGGTGTTTCACACAGCAGATGACAATTAATGAAGCCTACAAACAACACACAAAAGGATGTGTATGTTTTACCAAGCTCTTCCTTATTTTTGATGGAGCTATTCAGAGCGTACTGCTAATACAGTTTCATTTGTTGTTTATTGACAACGTGGTTTCTTTTTGCTGTTCAGATCCAACTGAAAATAAAAGAAAAAGAGATTTTATATATATATTTTTTTTCCATCAACATGCAGCAAGGTGGGAGAAAACAGAAGGGGCTCTGCAAGCACCAGTCTAATGAAAGTTTTCATTAACTTTGCTCTCTCTTGTTTTCAGTGTAAGACCCAATATTAAAAGATGTATCAGCAAATATTTCCTTGACTCAATGGTGCTTCTCTTCCAAGAATGATTTTTTTTTTTTGCCACAATCCACTGGGTAGCAGCACACATAATTTGAGATTGTTGCTAAAACACATTATGCTTACACATAGGAATCTCGCTTACAATTAACAGAGATCCTTAAAATTGATGCTGATGTAAATGAGAGCAGCATTTGGCCCATAATGGTTCAAATGTGTATCCTCTCAGCACAGATCAGTAAGGATGAAGTTTGAATTCCTTGTCAGGTTCTTGTTTTAGGACAGGTGGAATACAGAGCTCTGGGCCTCTACCAACATATTTATGGTGTGTGTAACTACAAGGAACACAAACACTGAATAGCACCTATATTTAATCTTTTTGGCTCTGAGATTCTCTGAAAGTTCCTGTAACAAGACCTTGCTTTATATTGCTTATAATTTTTTTTTTTTAATGTGAACTGGTCTGGCTGAAATTTTCCATGCTAGATATTTCTCCTGGCCATATATTTTGGGAACATTTCAGCTAAAGTAGTTAAAGTGCTTCTGCGTGTGAAATTATAAGCAAATACACTATGTTGCATGTAGGAAAATTTTCCTTTTTAGTAGTTTAGTGGGTAAATGTACCTTCATTGTGGTTTAAAGCACAGGACTGAAAATTAAGAGATATCTGCTCTGCTTTCACCAGAGAAGTCTTCTTAAATATGGTTACATTGTAAGAATTTGTGTGAGCCAGTAGAAGCTTCCTAGGTAAGGACAGCCAGTGACTTCCTCCATAGTAGGGAAGGTCCTTTCTGAAATTGTGCGATTTGAGTAGGACTTAACACTTTCTTCCAGCGCTGCTGGAACAAGATCTGATGGATTTTCTCTCTGGTATGGGACATAGACTCAAGTCGCTTGGCTTGAGCATGGTGGGGGAGGTGGAGAGGGTAAGAACAGCTGAAAGCTGTTGAAGGAAAGTGTGTTTGGCTGGGAAAAAACTGGGAACAGAACAAGAAGGGAGGTGATGGACTGAGTAAGGAGCTGAGTGGTGGAAAAAGAAGACCAACCAGGCAAGGAGGCTGGAATGAGGACAGTGGTGCACAGCAGTGGGCACAATCTTTCTTTCCCAAGTTAGAGGATTAGCATAACAGCAGCAAATCCCCCAGAGTCAGGAAAGGAGAGTGTTCTCAAAAAGGGAAGCTGTCTGCCATTATATTACTGAAGGTTTTTTAGGTTCTTACGAGGGGAAAGCTCCTGGCGCCTGCTTGAGCTGGACCAAGGTCTCACAGAGGCCTCTTCTAAGATGCTGCAGATCCCAGTGCTGCAATGTGCAGAAATGTCTGGGCATGCTACCTTTATCTTACCTTGTATAAAAGCAAACTAAACTGAAGCCTGTGTTTCTGGATCTACCAACACTGGGGCTTTCAGCAAGTACCCATGAAGCTATGGGGTAAAAAGCACCTCCTAGCCCACTCAACTGCTAAAACTTGCTGTGGCTATCATTAATTACAATTATTACAAGCAACCAAGATTGTACTTGAGGTCTGAAGTCCTCATCTCACTTATGGCATTCTTATGACACAGTGATTCCTTGTGATGTAATTCTTGCTTTGAATAAAAAGCATTGGAAATCACATTTCATGCCTAAATTGTATATTGAGAAGCTATTAAGGTTGAAAAGCCAAATACCAATGAAGAAGAAAATATCAGTATTAATCCAATCCTCCCCTAGGAGCCAATCTCCTAGGATGAACTGCTAGGAGCCATTCTGATGATTTATTCCCATAGAAGCTAGAAAGCACACACTGGGTAGGGTCAGGGCTGCAAGAAGAGAAACGTAGTGGCATGCCAAGCTGGAGGACTCTCTCTCTGTCTTGGGATTCCATGTCTACGCGATGCTGTTCATGACACCAACCAACCATGTCCCTGACATGCCAGTGAAAGAGTGGTAACTTGAGGTTGAGTGAGGGAGCGGCTCCAAAGCTTGCTCAACGGAGCCAGCAGGGACTGCTATTCTGACCACAACAGACTGCTCCTGCACGCAACAGCAGCTCCTGTTGAGGTCCTGTGTTAGCGGTAAGAACCATCAATTACGTGAATAAGTAACCGCTGTCAGCTTCTCCGTGGGATCTGTCCTGGGCAGCAAAATAATTATACAAAGTATGGCAGCAACCATGTGTGCTTCACAGCACCTGGAAGACCTTCGCTAGCGCAAGGACCTGTGCCATGCAGTTGAGAACAGGTTTTGATGCCAGGTGTGAGCAGAGATAGGCTGGGAAAGTAGGTGGGAGGCTAACAGAAGTCCTCAAACTAGGTCATGGTTTAGGCAAGTGGAGATGGGAAATGGGCAAGGAAAACAGGGTAGGAAGACTCTCTCTTTTACATCATATTCCAGATCAAATTCCCCTTTAACTTCCTCTGCAATAGGCAGAAGAATCACAGGTCTCATATATTCAAATAGCCCTAAACACAGGCAAGCAGGGTGATAATTCTTTCCTAAGGATGGGATGAGGATAATGTGCAGTAAACTAATTGCAGGGTCACACACAGAACAACAACAATAAAACACAATATTGACCAGCTGCTCCCTGTGCTGAATGAGACAGGGCTGCTGGGGAAAAAAAAATTAAACTATCACTAAAGACTGTGTCATGAAGTGCTAGTGACCAGGACATGTTAGCTCTGGCATTTCCCAAACATCAAGTGCAATTTTTAAGACTCTTTCATGTCGTGGTGTACATGTAGTCATGTGTGTCCACCTGCAGAAAGACACATTTTTGAGGTTTAATACTAATTGTACACATACAGATAAAATGAGACTTTGTTCATGCTACCAGTACTACCCAGTCAAAGCCAGTTCTATAAATAATTTCAAGGTTTACATTTTGGTGTAAATACACAACATGTTGTGTTACGTACAGTAAAAGCTTGACATTGATAATAATCACAAGCAGAAATGTGCATTGCTGTAACATTATTTACCTCAGTACTGTCAAACACGGTACAAATGAACATACATTTGTATTGGAGCAGTGCCTGCTTCTCTTAGCTGAGTTTCTGATCCTAACAGTACATTTTTGTACCTTCCACAGTTCCAACTGCCTAGACTTTGTTATTTTGGGGCTGGTGGCTCAAAGGTAATTAGTCTATCGTCATTGTTGTTCTCATCAAGGGAAGGTGTGTGAATACACTTTGCTCCTGAGTCATATATTTTCTCCTAATGGTTATGCAAAGCTGAAAGGAGTTCAGCAGAAACAGAGAGGGGAGACTAATCCCAAAGGATGAATATCTTAAATATATTCAAAAGTCACTACATTCCAGATTATAAGGATGTTATTCTTAAGCTAAAATTTTACCTCAAAATGAAAAATTAATTCAGATAAAGCAACCACTTTCTTGTTTTAATTCTGAGTTGCTTGAGCTCTTCACCAAATATATAGAAGCCTACATATATACATACATATGCACTCTCAGGGAAAGTTTTCAGCAGTGTATTACACACAAGAGCAAGCAGCAGATTGCTTAAGATTACCCTGACATCCTGGACCAGTCTTGGAGCAGTAATATCTTCATGTTTGCTGTCAAGGCCCGTCACCCTGGCTGACCAGCAGGGACGCCAAGGCAACCCACATTACTCAATCAACTTTAAGTGTTATAAATACTGAGGTCCATAAAAAAGTACAATGTAATGATGACTTAAACAAACCCAATTCATCATCCCAGCTGCACACATATCATTTCCCTCAGGGTGACCAACCAACCAGCAGTGAACATAACCCAGGCCAGATTCAGATTCTATTTCTCTTCATCAGTTTGACTTTTGGGTTTACTCCCCTCCAACGGAAGAGAAAAAATATCCCCTTAAAAATGAATAAAAATCTCACAAATCAAATACAGCTCAGCTACCCAAGTCCCTTTTTTGTTGTTGTTGTACTCATGTCCATGCATTTTGCCTCTAGTGATATAAAGGGAAACCCTTCAATTTAAAGGTCAAATGGGGGCCGTTTGTTTTAACCCAGTGAACCATGGCAATGGTATTCACATATATTATCTTTTGTCCTTCAACAGTTGTTAGACTTGTAGCCAGAGGGGAGGCTTGGCAGATTTGCTTGCACTGATTTTTTTAAGATATAAAAAATACTAAATTTCTGCAGTTAAGTGTGCTTGATTGAGTAATATTCTGAAAATCAAATCAATACCAAATCTGATTTTCAGTCAATGATAAGGCACATTCACCAGCACTATTAATGTTTATTGGTTTCATTTGTTTAAAGGGGAAAAGTAAAGATTCACAATCCAGTGTGGTCTGTTCTCTCTCCTGCCTCCATCCTCTTCGATCCCTCTCTCAATTTTACGGTTCCCCCTTTGCTAATCATTGAAATGTTATATAAGAACACAGTTAATTATTGTTCCACTTTTCAGTTCCCATGCCCTCACCCCAAATTCTTTTGATTTCCACACAACTGTGGGAGCAAGCCAGTTTGCATAGACTGGAATTAGTAATTTTTTATCCTAAATTGCTGTGCATGCTTTTTGCTGCTGTTGAATTACTGCTGCTTCCCTCCTCAGAGGCGGCTGCATTTCAAAACAGAAAATTTTTGCAGCAGGTGCAGGAGCACAGTTTGCAAAGTTTAGATCTTTTTCCATCCCGTTGATATTAGATGAAAGGAATATGGTAATCAGTGGGGCTGGAAATCGGTAACTGGCATCAAAATTTGGCTTCGGCTTTTGCTTGTGTCTGCAATGATATCAAACTGGTTGGGGTGCTTCAGCGAGGAGCACAGTGCAGTGGCTGCTTGCCCTAGAATCATAGAATCTTTGGGTTGGAAGGGACCTTTCAAGGCCACCTAGTCCACCCCTCCTGCAGTGAGCAGGGACATCTTCAACTGGATCAGGTTGCTCAGAGCCCCGTCCAGCCTGACCTGGAATGTTGCCAGGAATGGGGCATTGACCACCTCTCTGGGCAACCTGGGCCAGGGTTTTACCACCTGCTTGCCACAGCTTTTTTCTTCAAGTGGAAGACTTGACCTGAGATGAAGCTGAACCTTTCCAATGAAAATTTTCAATGAACTGGTATTTTCTAGTGAAAAACCAGTTTGCTAAAATAGTCATTTGTTAATGGACCTGAAAAAAATTCCGTTGACATCCTTTTCCCCAAGGATCATACAAAAAAAATATTAGAATGAGACAAAAATAGAAATACAACTGTGGAAGAAACTTAGACATTTACGTTTGTATTCATTAGAAATTCAGGGGGAAAATGCTAATTTTCAGCCCTTCATCTTTGCAGGTACAACACTTCCCTTTGTGAAGACCGTAAGTGCTTCATAGCCAGGCTGTTCCTTACTCTGCATCTACACGGTCTTTAGCACAAGGCCAGATCTTGGCTCTGCTATCATACACTTGCTGCAAATAATGTAAATTCAGAGTGGTTCTGAAAATTGCCGCACTGTTTATTTTTGTCAAAGGGCACAATGTAGAAGATGGGTGAGCCTCAGTTTGGGGGTAAGTTTTCAAGGAACAGGAATCGAGCTGAGTTGATTTTTCAGAGCCTGCATACTCCACTGACTTGTATTTTTCTCCACTCCACTGACTTGTATTTTTCTTTTTTCTCTGTTGAACCGCATGGAGGCCAATCAAAGCACTTCCCAGAAGATTTTTGGCTACCATGTGGATTTCAAAGCTGTTATTCTGGTTAACTTTTAACTGCTTAGACAACAAAAACATAGTCCTCTCAGATAGAAATTACATCAATTTGTTAGAGTGTTGATGGAGGCCTAAGTTGTCCCTAAGCCTGACGGGAGAACAGAAATGGTCATCTTCTGTCCTGGGGAAATAAAAGCCATAAACTTCCCCAGGAAGGGCAGAGTGACAAATCTTGATGGACCCACAGAGCTGCCCAAGAGTGCAGACATGCACTGTTGTTCCTTCACCACCAAGAGGGTTGATCAGTGTGTAAATATGTCCATCAGTCTCTAATCCTGTCCCACCAGCTGTCTCACCCCTGGCTTTATACAACAGTTTATTAACTTATTAATATTTTACATAATAATAATAAATACAATTTATTAAGCAAGAAGGAGCTAAGATTACACAACTGGCCTTTGATAGGCAGCAAACGTGGGTAAATACAAACGAACTAGGGATGTGACATTGCAAAGCACATGAAGCCAGTGTGATATCTTATGGGGGGTATGCAGCATCTCATGAGCTATAGCTTGTAGCAAATACTCAACCAAAAATGGTTGTTTGTACCTTATTGAAACATGTTGACATTTAGTCCATTTCAGGTTGAAGGAGTTCAATATCTTTGTTGTTCTGGGTAATAATGATGATACTCAAAGTCTGCTTGGTATTGTTCCCATATCTTTATCAAGATCTAACACCAAAATTCGTATATGAGTGACAGGCCAAAAAAGAATTTCAGAAGAAAAGGCAAAATTCAGCCAGTAGCAGCCAAACTTTGTAACTGATGAATAAGTTCATGGGGCTTTTTTAATTAACCTTGGAATAAAAACTAATCTAAGAGGGATGAGATGTGCTTCAGAGAGGGTTTGTGTCACTCGTGTGTATTTTTCTTTCATGCCATTTCTTTTTCACTTTATTCAGATTTTCTGGTTCCCTGAGTACCAGGTAACTCCTAGCGATTCTGTAGGATCTGGGCAGTTGCAGCTGATACTTTCTCCCTTCAGTTGTGCACACTGCAGTTTGTATCAGTACAACATTTCTGAGTCTTGCAAAAACAAGTCAACTAATCTGTCGGCCTTCTCGCTGTCTCACATTTCTAGTTCTGCTGTATGACCCAGCCCTCTGTATCATTTGCACAGTCCCCTAACTGATATCCTCCTCTGGACTCTGGCCATCCATTCCTCTTGGTTATCAATATCTGCTTCTGTAAGAAGACTGATACACTGGAAAAATACTTTAAAAAGTCAAATTTCCTGAGGCACTATCTGTAATGGGACCATTATTTGTTGTATTGCTATATTCTTCACTCTTTCTGTTTCATCCTCTTAGAAGAGCAAGTTTGCATGGGAAATTACTTTCTTGAAGCCGGATGATCCTTTAAATATGTTATTCCTCTGTGATTTTTCATTCACTTTAATATTATGAAACTTTTTTGCTGCAGAGCTAGTATGTTTGTTCTTTAAGATTGGTGAGCTTCCCCAGACATATACAGTACATACATAACTGTTTTGTCCTTCATCAGTTCTTGGACTCATAGCCAGAGGCAAAGATGTTAGGATTCGCTTGAGCTGAGCAATACAATATTTTTGTTCAGCTGTGAAGTTGATTAATAATTTGGAAATTAAATCAATATATCCTTTGATTTTCATTACAGTGGGGTTTGCATGTATACTTTTTGTACTGGCATTCCCAGCCTGAGTAGGGAAACATGATAAAGCTAAGTTAACGGGTTTGGTGTCATCTTCCCCATGAGTATGAGCCGGCAGTGTGCCCAGGTGGCCAAGAAGGCCAGTAACAACCTGGCTTGTACCAGAAATAGTGTGGCCAGCAGGAGTAGGGAAATGATTGTGCCCCTGTACTGGGCACTGGTGAGGCCGCAACTCAAATCCTGTGTTCAGTTTTGGGCCCCTCACTACAAGAAGGATGTTGAGGTGCTGGAGCATGTCCAGAGAAGGGCGATGAAGCTGGTGAGGGGTCTGGAGCACAAGTCTTGTGAGGGAACTGGGGTTGTTCAGCCTGGAGAAGAGGAGGCTGAGGGGAGACCTTATCGCTCTCTACAACTACCTGAAAGGGGATTGTGGTGAAGTGGGTGTTGGTCTCTTCTCCCAAGTAATTAGTGATAGAACGAGAGGAAATGGCCTCAAATTGTGCCAGGGGAGGTTTAGATTGGATGTTAGGAGAAATTTCTTCACTGAAATTGTGGTCAAGCATTGGAACAGGCTGTCCAGGGACGTGGTTGAGTGACCATCCCTGAAGGTATTTAAGATGTGTGGATGTGGCACTTAAGGACATGGTTTAGTGGTGGACTTGGCAGTGTTAGGCTTATGGTTGGACTTGATGATCTTAAGGGTGTTTTCCAACCTAAATGATTCTATGATTCTATGATTGAAAAAATGAAATTAAACTCTAAGTATTAGCAGATTGATGATAATTTTGCTGCTTAACTTCCCTGATTATTCTTGATTGTTGAAGCAGAAAAGGTTTTAAATGCTTCCAGTTTGCGGCGCCAAGTATGAAGTAATTTTGTCTTGAAATTCTTGCTGGTGTAATTTACCCAGTAAACTTTCTGCAGTGGGAAAGCCTTTATAACCTTATAAAGGTGTGTGCTTTTAGAAGGCTCCTTCAGACTTTGAATCTGACAATAGCTCCCCAACACCAGCCAAAACTGGGACAGTCAAAACTGAAAATTTCTGTTGCTGCAAGTGTTGGATTTTTTTCCTGTTGTCATTTTGTGTATTCAGAAATGTTTGGTATTTGGGTATATAACAAAAACATTAGACAAGCATTGCAATGTACCTTATGTAGTTGACAAACAGAGTTTACTACAGTCATTAAATCTCACAGTCCCTGAAGGAGGCAGGATTAGGATGCAAGATGTACAGCCACTCTCTGATGGGATTGACAATACTCACATCCAGCTGTGATCTTATTTGACTTTTGCTCATATGGCATTCGGTGTAGTTTAAGGTTATATTCAGCCTTTACATGTATCAGGTTACTAGAAATCTATTAAAAACAGTAGACAGTCTCTTAATCTTTCAGTCTGAACCCAAATGAATGTCCCACTTTCTCTCTCATCAGTTTTCTGAAGTAGGTCATGAAGTTCAGGAATGAAACTTCCAGGTCAGCAAATGGAGGTCTATTTGGAGAAAAAAAAAGAGAGCTGCCTCTTACATCATGATGCTATGACCTTCCACTTCCCACCCACTCCTGCAAAACTACCTTTAAACACTGGGATCTGGCAGTTTTCCCACCTTTTTGCTCAAGAACATGTCCCAGCTGTACTCCAGCTACGTGTTGGAATAAAATCTAAGGGATGAAATGAGGCCACACTATAGTCCCTCCAGAAGTCATTGATTTGGAATATCAGGCCTCTGTACCTGCTGTTTATGTAATATGTATGTAAAGTATGTAAATTGCCCCCGTAGCGTCAGATAATGCTTTTAAAAAAAAATGAGGGTGTCCAAAGCAATCAAGAAAACCCATCTCCACAGTGTCTCTGAATCCAGCCATGAACAACAACATCATCATGTGGATCAGTTCTCTCATTCAAATTCTGCTGCCAGACAAAGACTTTTATGAGATAGAATTTAAACTAAGTTTATCAGGCTTGGACTGAGGTAATTCAGCAGCATAAGATGTGCAAAGGTAGTTGTTTTTGTGAAATCACAACGCACTTAAATGGATACTAGCCTATTTGCAGGCACTCCAGAGGCCAGAGCTACGTACAGCATGAGCATCATTTCAGATGTTTCTCCATTATAACATGCTGAGACGTAGCTTAGGCAAGCTCTTGTTTAATAAGTTTGTTCTGGAACATTCCACTGGGTCCCTAGAATTAGTCCCAAATATCTGCCCATGTTTAAATATCTCCCTTTTGGCCAGGTTGCGCATCCATAGTCAGCTGCCTTTTTCTTTTATCCCACTGCCTCTTTTGCTTTACCAGTGACACCAGTGTCACCCACCTGATGCTACCTACATTCAAAACTAGGGTTATCTCCACACTGCCCTTTTACTCATCTCTCCAGGAACTTCCTGCACTCTTCAAGTCTCTAGTCACATATGAAATCACTCAGTCAAGAGTAAGTTGATGGGTAAATGAACTACTTTGCTATTGACCGCGAGTAGATTTCGCCAAAAGCCCATCCAAAGGGTTCTAGTTATGGCCTTAAAATTTAGGGACACTAACAAATGAAAACATAGGTGTCCCCCTTCTTTTTCTTAGGCTCTGAACCTGCAAAATGACCTCTGAGGCCTTCCAAGAGTGTAACCCTACCTACACAAAGCACAAAGATCAAACTTGCCAAGGTGACTGCTGTGTTAGGGTCCTTTTTTTTTTTTTTACCTTGTCCAGAGGAGATTTGAGGCTCACAAGTCTCTTAGAAGTTCTCTAGCTCAAGCTGTAGCAGCTTAGATAGCTCCCTGTTGTAATCCCCACATTTATGTGAGGTCCTGACTCACAAAAAAAGGAAGTGGGGGGATTGAGGATATTAATTTTTAAGGGCAAAGGTAGTATCTTCGCACACGTTTACTCAGAATCTAGCACTATGGAGCTCTAGTCCTGGATGAGATTTCCAAGTTAAGTTGTAATACAAACAAACAATAATAACAGAGAATGGGTAAGGGTAAGAGTAAGGGGTGGAGGGGGAAGTTATGATTAATTTTTATCAGACTTCCTTCTCCTTTCGACAGAGCAGTTCAATGTGAAGTCAAAGTTCATTGACACGTTCTCTGTAGTCGGTGGGATGATTGTTTTATATTAGCCATTGACTTGGCCTGCATTGATCCTTGAGAATGTATCGCACAAATCATTTTGCACTAAACTGCTGAATCGATGAAGAAATCTCCTGGAAAATTTATATTAAAAGTCGCTGTTTGCCTAAATGAGTTCCCTGTGCCCCATATTGAATATTTTGCTGATGAATTGAATGAGTTTAAATTTGAACATTGCAGACCCATTAAAGAATGAATTCTTAAATCAACTTCTGCCATTTATGATTGAAATGAGATTTCCCCTGCAATAGACTAGCTGTTATATAAATCAGTTGTGCATTTTATACTGTACCATAAACAAGATATAATTCTTTTAAATACACAACAGGTGCCTTAAATCTTTTGATGCATCTTGTATTTATCTGATGTTGATTTTAGTATATTTACACCAGGTAACTAACATGGGTTTATAATAGAATATAGTTTCTGAAGGTTAAAGAAGCCATAATCTTTGTTTTTAAATGCAACTGAGTTTTCAGGGATTATACTCTACATCACTGCTCACAGCTGAGATCTAAATTTAATCTAAAATAAATAATTGTCCCTTGCACTATAAAAAAGCAAACCATCTTGAGTAAGAGTATGATTAGGGAAAATTTGACTTTTAGTGTGACATAGAGGAACATTTTTTCTGCTATCTAGTTTTTAATATTGCAGCGAACAGTTGAATTTCTCTCCACTAAGACTCCTTGCACCTTATGTGACCTCTGTATTTACTGGCTCAGGTAAATGGCTCAAGCTGGTATCAAAATTAGTCCATGCACTGATCCAGTTGTGAAATTATCCCAGATACAGGACTTCCACTGACAGTTTTCTGGATTAACTGGTGTCAGGGAAGTGATTCTTCACTTTTTCCACAAATAACAGCTTTGTACATAGATCGTGTTCAACATGAGGGATGGTTGTTTCCTACTCAAGCTCCATGATGAAGTCATTGCTGGAGTCAGACTTGATCTCCTGGGGTGTTTCCTGTGTTTAAGAGTTTGAACCAGGTGAATCTCAGAGGAGCAGTAAACTCCAAATCACTGTCCTCTTCCACAGGGAACAGATTGAAGGGGACATAAACTGAGACTGAGGGTCAAATAAGCAGCTGGAGTAAATCAATGCATTTTATTTGATATCTAGGAGTGGTGTCAATGTGGGCTCTATGTTCTCATTGATCTTAAAGGCCTTTTTGAACTTAAATGATTCTATAATTCTACTCAGCAACTTTTGAATGGACAAAAATTGCGAAGAAATAACATGGGGATCTTCAATGAGCTACAAACAAGGAGTAGCAGCTGCATTGTGGATTAACAGATAGGCAAGTCTGGAAGTTAATTTGACATTGGTCTTCTCCTAGTCTAGATACTGTGGCATTTAGAAATGCTCACAGTATAAAATGCAAAAAAATTGCCAGGCCCAGAGGAGGGACCACAACAAATATAGAAAATTCAATAAAATCTGGAAACTAAATGAGAAATGCATGTTTTCACCATCCATCACTTCAGGTCACTGTGTTTGTTCATTGGTGTTGCCTCAAACACACCCCACAAAGCACTTGTGGGCTCTGATGCACAGACAGAGCTGGGCCCTCCTAACCCTCTTCCAATGCTTGTCCTCACCTTCCTTGGCCCTCATCTGAGCACACACTGGATTCGCTCTGTGGGCTTACCCAGACACCATGTCCCTGATGACAAGCCAAAGACAAACTTCAAGGTATGCTGCAGCCACTTCTCCTCAGTTTGGATTTGACTCTTTTCCTACAAGCATGGCACTTTCCTTAGCCAAGCATGGAGAAGGGGTGGGTACAAGGTACTATGACTGTTCTTTGAAAAAGAAAACCTTCCTTATTTTTGTCCCATTCTTGAAACCTGGTAATAGGGTTCAGGAACAGCTTCCAAAGTAAAGATACCTTTAAATCACAGGTGTTGCAGAAGGGCTTGACTCGCTCACTTTAGCCAGGTTGTAAAATCTCGTTATTGAGGCTACTGTAACTTATGTTTCATCCCATGGCTTCTAATGTTTTCGTGTCTCTGTGGGACTCTCTCATCCAAGGACAAACATCAAGGGTTTTATAACTATCAGTTGATCATTTCTGCTAAAGTAGGGGAGGTGGATTCTCAACAAGATAACAAAGGTGTTATCTCTATCCAGGGAGGATATAAAGGATATTGGGAAGATAACATCTAATTGAAGATTCAATTTTCCAAGTGTCAAATTGTTTTGATGACTAATTGATTTACATGGACCGAATTCATTCACAAAGCAAATATTTTTTAGATCTTTCTCCCTGTCTTCTTCTGTGGCAGCAAATAGGAACGGATGTTCATTTTGTTTAAAAAAAAAAAAAATTGATAGACTAAGATTGACATGGAAGATGTTACTGAGTTTTAGCTCTTTATCTTCTAGACATAGACCATAGTAGGTTGCTAATGTCAGTAAAGGTGTGATTTAGGGA
Source organism: Phaethon aethereus (assembly GCF_964289735.1). NCBI lineage: Eukaryota > Metazoa > Chordata > Aves > Phaethontiformes > Phaethontidae > Phaethon > Phaethon aethereus. Next base: position 77,167,920 of record NC_138578.1, on the reverse strand, counting down.
TCCAAGCCCAAGACTAGGAGCTAGAAAAGGTCAGGATCTAATTGCTCTGCCTTGGTGCTGAGGGGCCAAGAAAAGGAAGAAAACATGACGGCCTCAGGCAAAGCTGTTGCACAAGTCCTCTTTGGCTCACTTTAAAAGAGGGATAATGGTGTTTACTTGTTTCCCTCAGAGGGATATTGTGAGAATTAATTAGTTAATGCTGGCAAAATGCTGTGAAGGTCAAAAATAATATGTAGTGAGAATGCAGGATGAAGTGGTATGGAAGATTATTGGATACATTTAGACTAGCTTTAAAAGTGAGATGTGAATCTCGCTGTAGTGAAGCTTTTCGCATCCACCTCAACAAGTTGTTCTGGGTTTAGTGATGGCATTTTCAGAGAAGTTTCAGCAAAGTCTTTTTAACAAGAATTCACTTTCAAATCCCTCTGCTAGTTACACCAGGCCACTTTTCAAGGGCCTGGTCAGAGGCAGAGGCATTTCTTCTCTCGCCATTTCTCTCATATTTATCTTTTAATTCCTGAGGGCTAATTGATGATACACTTGTCCAGAAGGACTGTGTTGAGAGCATCACTGGCGCTAGTGGGGTAAATTTGGATCCCATACTGTGCTCATCCCCCACCTCCCAAAAGAGTTCCCAATCTGCTAGACAACAGGTTCATCTGGGTTGATCAGTGCAACCTGTCTTCTTTCGGCCAGTGGCATAGGTTCAGAGCGAAATGGAGTGGTCTTCTCTAAACTTAGTACTGGAGATGTTTCTCTGGGATGAAGGAAAGAGAGACTTAAATGCATTGGAGCTATAAAGACATGTCACTACAGTCCATGGTTCAGTCTTTTGGTTTTCAGGAAGGGCAGATTTCAGGTTCACCTTCTCTTCAGTCTTTCCATTTGGGGAAAGTCAACTCTGCCACGACATTGCAGACGTCCATCTTGGATTAAGAGGAGTGCAGCTGTTCTCAGACAGGATACCAGAGCTGAAACCTAAATGTTGCCAGTCAGTCACACCTTTCCTAGCAGGCACTGTTCTTAGACCTGTATGCCATCCTTGTGTCTTGTGTACTGTATGGATCATCTCAGCTGGGCTCAGCTGCATGGAGGGGTCAGATGCTTGCTGATGGCTTGGTGTTTAGTCCATAAAAGTTTTGCAGTTGGGTTTTTTTGTCTGTTTGTTTGTTTTGTTGTTCAGCTATTTTATTTTAGGTCAAAACACTTGTGTGGAGATGCTTCAGTAGAAGGAAAACCTCCTTTGTACATGTTGGTAACACCAGTCTTGCTTTGCTGCTCTGAAAGATACAGGTAAGACTGTAGCCATGTTTATATCCTGTACCCCAGACATTTCTGCTATATGGTCTGAGCTCTGAAGCAATGTAATTTTGCAAGGGCCAGAAAATGACCTACTTGGGTGATGTCCTTCCTTATGTCAATGTGCAGGCATGTAGTACAACTGACAATCCTGCCTAGGTGAAAATAAATATTGTTCAGAATATATTTTTATATATTAAGTTTCCAGTTAAAGCAGATTTGAGCCTTATCCTGGAAAGTGCTGAGAATATTGTTCTAAATACAGAATATTGTTCTAAATATTTTCAGTATTGAAACTTTGAGAGAAAACTCAAACAAGTATTTAAATTTTTCAGACAGGGAGCTCCTTGACAACTTTCAAGCACCAAAATGTTTTGATGGAATTTGATAATTTTCTGAAAATGTTAAGCACTACTACTACACTTTCAAAAATATGTTATATGTTATTAATTTTGAAAGCTGTGTATTTAGGTGATCCTGCCCAATTTTACCCAAATTCTGCTTCCCTTCTGCTGACACTTGCTCATCCTCTATTATTCAATAAATTCTCAAATTATGGTATTAATGACACTTCACACTATAGGTGCAAAAGTAATTTTAAAATGTTGATTTATTTTTCACTGTACATGTGGTGACCATATTAATGGTCACACAGGAAATTAATTTTCCATGTATGTGTTTTAGTAGGCAAAATCAGTGTGTTTTACTTTTACACGTTGTCATTTTCATCTTCATTGTCTTGTTCTCTCTAAAATATTGTCATGCCTGGGTATCACCTCTGTCAAAAGAACAGTCCCATTTTCATCGTTGTAAAGAAATGCATTAAAACATTGGTGCTCTTTCACAGATCTCTGAATGAATCATTTGATATATTAATATCACAGAACCTTAGTATTTCTATCTTTTAATTTTTATTAACACACGAAAATTTAACTTCATAGTGTTTCATTTTAGCTTTAAAAGAACACAGTTCTCAGCAAACATTTTCAAGTTTTTATTAACAATTTACGAAAATTTTTTCCTGTATTTGTCCAAAAACCTTAAATGCAACTGTACCCTTTAAAAAACATTTTCATGAGACTTGCTAGTCTGAGAAGAATAGAAATGATGCCTTTATCTGGAGACAGACTTGATGTAATTTGACATCATGATGTCTTCTTCAGGGGGCTATACCTTTTCCCCTAAACTATAATTTATCGTATACCTAATGTCTTGGCCAACAAATAATACCAAGTGTACCAGCAGATGGTTTGGATGGAGATCAGCTGAGATTGGCTTCAGGCCACCACACTCATTTCATCTGTAACAAAAGAGCTACTTCAGCTACAGGTTCCTTAGGAGAATGTTTAACAAATCGACATGCTTGTCTGACTGATGTTTGTAAAATTGTTGCTTGTACCTCAGCTTGTGTGTTTTAGTTCAGGTTATGCATTTTCTTTTTACTTGAGTTTTTCAATGGATAAATATGGATAAAATGCCAGAGCAGAGTGAACGTAATAGTGTCTCAGTGTGACACTGTCCTCAGTCAATCCAAACGCGTGTTTTTTGTAAGCTTGAAGAAAATTTTCAGTTATGTTTTCACTTTCTGAGAGCTAATGAAGAAACAACATATCTTTTGAGCAGGTGTGGTTGACAGTTAAGTGTTTTCACAGGATACACCTAATTAATATATTTCCTTTTACTATTTAACATTTCAAATAATTTTATATGTACAGAGCATTTGTGTCTAATTGGATGAAGGATCTTAATTCTTGTTACAAAAAAATGCTGTTAAATTGATATTACTTCATTGATTTTAATAAAGCTTTTGAAGATCTGAGAACAAAGGGGCCTATTGGTTCTTTAATTAGTAAAGGATTTATTCAATAAGTTATCGGACAAGTTAATTTACAGGACTTAATTTTGCTATTGAAAGATTTAGCCTCCTTCCCTCCAAAATTGGGACGATGGACCATTCCAATACTGTGAAGGTGATGACCTTGTGATAACCTGTGTGTTCATCAGTCAAATTACTGTCCCCAGTAATGATAATGCCAAAGCTCTGGAACACTGGGGCAGCTAATCTGTATTCAAATTACACTCAATGAAACAGCAAGCACAATTCGAGTAATAACTCACTAGCACTGAGAGGTGAAGGGAGATGTTCAGACCCCTTCATGCAGATTGGACATTATCATACATTTCTTAGGTGTTGGACAGGTCTGCATGAGAGGGTTGTTAATGAAAATATCAATCAAAAACTCTGCTGACTTAATGGTCAATTTAAATTAATTAATTGGAAAGGAAAAGTTGAGAAGGACAGCATTGATTGTTTAGCTCAAAGCAGTTGGCAGGCTCGTAGAACAAGGTTGCCCAAATAAAACAATGTTTCCTATGTCACAGCTGATGCCATGTGTAAAATCTTGAGTCTGAAAAGACGGGGGAAAATAGTAGGATGCTGCAATTTGAACACTTACTTTGATACTTTGAATTATGGTTCACTGGGTTTGGGGATGGGGTGCTGAATGTCATGGTATAATATCAGCCTTAGGAAGGAAATCTACAGAAGAGGTAGAAATGGGTCAGCATGCACCAGCTGAGGATTCGACCCTCACTTTGCGGTCACATGTAGGAATCCTTTCATCCACGGACTTTTTTATCCTCACAGCTTGTAATTTCTAGCTCAGAACATGTTTGTTAGTTGTACCTAAAGGGCTGACTCTCTGCAGGACAGTGGAGGACTCCTATTGATTTAGGGGAGTGAGAATTTCAGCCTGCATCTGCAACAGGGCTCCTCACAAGTAAACCTGTGTTTCAAGAAAACATTTAATGCGTGGAAGCATTTAAAAGAATTTTCTTATTAATGTGGAAGGGAGAGGATCTGATGTTTTATAAAACTGATGTAAAGTTTTCAGGATGAATAAAGTATTAAACCTATATTTTTATTGTATATTTTGACAATAAATATTTTAAATGAAGATCATTCCTTTACTTCTGCCTATATTTATACCTATATGTATAATTAAAGATCAGCAAAATTTGACAAGAAAAAAAAGTCCCAAGTTGCTTTAAAATACATTTTGTTCATTGCATAAACAAAGTTTGTAGCAATTTGGTGTGGGAAAAAGCTCAGGCTTGAAATCAAATCAGGATCTTGTATCAGATTCCTGTGTTTTGTACCCAAAACTCAACATTGGTTGTGAGCTCAGTGCTAAGGAAATACAAGAAGATTTGGTAAATTCATGAGATTTTAGCTGTCTAAAGCACAATCCAAACTTCCTAGTACCTGCATTGGGTTATGATGTGGGTGCAACCTAATATCTCAGGATTCAAAATATTTTTGGAGATCTTGGGAAATCCAAAACTGTTACTCCAAAACATTTTTATCCAAACACTGTCTTGTCTTCAGCCAACTATTTTGTTTTGGTTTTAATTTGTTTCCTAATTCTGCTGTTTCTAAATCACACGCCATTTGCATCAAAGCAGAATACAGGCATCAATGCCAAGTATAATGCAGCGGGAAATAAATGTGAGATGAAAAATGAAATGCGGATGCAGCAGCGTTACTGTGGAAAGATTCTGACAGGCTGCACTGGAGTTGGTTCTGATGTTATTATAATTCTTTTTATTATTACAAAAAGGATGGGAACAGTAAATTGGCCTAATGAGACAGAAAGGAACCAAAATAAAACAATTAGCCACTAAACACAATATGGTGATTACATATTTAAGTAAATTACAACAAGTGGAGCAGTACATGACACGTTATAAGGGAAATAAAGACACTGGACTGACTTTCTATTCTTTCTTTTCCTTCTCCACATATCCTTTCCCCAAAGCAGTATTAAAATGATAATAAGTGACTCAAATAAATGCATTCTTTCTCAACTAAATGTAACTTGGTCCCCAGTAGACTTCAGGGGCAGGTCTCCAACCAGATTTCATACCTGACTTCTAGAAAACCCTTAGTGTAACACAGTGGATCAGGGCTGCACTTCTACTGAATATGCTGCAAAGAAAATTTACCAAGGCTCAAAAAGCCCAAACAAACCATGGCTGTGTTAAGACAGTTGCAGTCCCCTAAAACCTCCACGCTGTCACAACATAAATCTTATTCATCTTCAGAAGCACTGGCACTGAGGCACATTTTTAGTTCTGTAAGGTAGTTAGCACTCACCTTTACAAGGCTATCTCAGAGAATATTTCACTCAGGTCCCAAGAGAACATGGCAGGTGAAAACCACTCTGACACTTGAAGGGCAAGCAACGCACCAGGCAAAGCCCATGGTGGCACAGCTTTTTCAGTGGAGCAACTCAGCACAGCCCAGACCTGATGATTCTGCAGTTTGAAGATGTGCCTGGTTGAATAGACTTCTTTCTTGCTGGACTGTGTTAATATAATGGCTGTACAGCTAAAATGTAATCTCAATAAATGGTGTTTGCTGTTTGCAGACGCCCTAGCTTTGTTTTCAGGTCTAATCTACCACCGAAGCCATCCAGCGTGGCTTTGATTACTCACCACCTGGACAGCAGTTGAACTCCTTTGGGCTCTTCCACCCTAACGTTCAACATATACAACCTCTCCTTACAGCTGTGGTTATATCCCCGTGGGGTTATAGAACAGCCATAGAAGATCTTTATCTAGAGCTATATCAGGGGCCTTTGTATGGTTGTAACTAAATCTACCCCTGCATATACTGTTCTGCTACGCTGTGTACTTGGAGAAGCACATTGATGTATGGATAAAACTTGTGTTGAGGAACATTTATGAAGAGTAGGGCAGAAAATATGTGTGAAAATACGGCTACTGGCACCTTCATCACAGTTCTGCCTCAGTTTTCTCATTTAGGAGGTAAAGATAATAACCAGACACCAGAAAGTGTTCACTTCTAATACCAGCACTGATTCTTTCTGTGGTTTTGGACAATCTGCCTAGACTGACCATGTCGTTTCACCATCTCCAGAAGGGAAATAGAAACATCCAATGCGCTGACTGTTCCTGAATGACCAAACCTCTTGCCAGCACTAGCTTTCCTGTGTGCAGTATGAGGGCTGGACAAATCTGCCCCCGCATTGCCTGAGTAGTGTCTTGCTTGGGGGAATGGATTCACCAGCATGTCCCAAGGAGCCTTAAGGTTGACTACATTAGGATTGTCTGTGGGATCTAGTGATAGGTGCCAGATTTCCCCTTTGGAGTGAGGGTAATGCAAAAATGTGTATGAACTATTTTTAGTTGGGTTATAAAGAGAGAATTAAGCTATCAGAGGATATAATTACAACACATCCACCGTTCTAAATTTGGGGATTAGGTACTATGCCCATGTAATTAATCAGGCCGAATGAAGTCATCCTGGAATATAATTACATGGACCATTTTATTATTCTTCTGGCTCAGGGTCACAGATTCTGTGAAAAGTACTTGTGAAGGGCAAAATGGTGCCGTGGTTGGAGCGAGTCAGGAAACGGTCTTCAGCACTACTGAAGATGCTGAGGGTCTCAGCCTGGCAGGGACTTGGCCTCGTGGCTGTAAGATCAGCCACAGCTGGGCTGGTCCTAGCCCGTGCCTCTGCGCGCTACGCTGGGAGCCTCTCCTTAGGCTCCATGAAATCTTCACCCCCAGTTTTGCGGAGCCTTACACAATTTTAACGTTACCCGGCACCAAAAGGAGAGCAGACACAAAAGTTGTTAAAAAAAGATGGCCTTTGCTTTGTAAGTGTGTCAGGACCTGGCCATCAGCAGAAAGTATTGCTACTATTTTATTTTCTTATGAATAACAATAAAATATTACACTGACTGCAAGCCTGATGTGTGAGCTAGTAATATTATTGCTCTTGTAGTACTTAGTTTGCTTGTATTTTCTCTTGATTCCAGATGGATTTTAATTTTGTGTGTGGTAGCTACACAGTGTGCACGTAAAAGCTTTAATAAATCTGCTTGTTCAAACTGAAATAGGCATTTTGTATTATGAGACTGCTTTGCTCCAAAACAAATCCACATGATTAGACTAGTGGATTTAACTAATTGTCCTCCAAGCAGCTCCTGTGGGAAAACAAAATGTTGTCTATGTTAATAGTGCCTCAAACAGGGATCAGTCAGGATCAGCAAAAGCATGGTCTCACGTGCTTTAGTATCGTGTTGTTTACCAGCTGGCAGGAGGATAATTTACATAAAATCATTATCACTTGCTTTAGGGTAAGTATCATCATATAAGCTGGTATCTGAACAGAGTCCAAAATCCTAATATTTAACTATTGTTGAATTTCTAGAGAAATGCAGTTTGATATTCAGATCCCAGAAATCAAGCTTTGGATTTTGCTCTGGGTGAGACCCTGAAGTGTGAGGGATCTGTTTTCCAGACTAAACCCTAATGCAGTTTTTCATGTGAGATATTACGCTGATAGATGCTTTTCAGAGTCTTCTGTTCTTCTCTAGAGACCAGCAATATCAACTATTATTAACAGTAATATTAATTAGAATATTACAAATGATACTAATACCTACAACATGTTGTTGAAACATGTGATAACAAATACCTAAAATAGTTCAGATGAGCTCTAGAAATGCCTCCCAGACTGCAAGGGGAGCCTAGTGTTATGAGCTGAGGTGCAGATGCCCACATGGTTCCTATTTAAAGATAGGTGGCATGAGTCCAGCCCTCAGTGCTTCAGTTTTTCACCATAAATTGAGAAAAACATTGCCCTGTGTGAACTTTGACATGGAGAGACCAGGATAGGTCATTCCCTGGAAAAGGCTGGGTCATTCCCTCTGCCTGCTCAGTGCTTGTTTTCAGCACAAGAAGGTAGTAGCACAGCTGGAAAGATTGCTCCAGGACGTCTGGTTCTGGTAAAGGTTGTTTTATCCATTTTAGAAAAAGGCCAGCTAGTAAGTTTACTTTTTTTGCATGGCTGTCCCTTCTCACTGGGAGATGCAAAGAAGTGTTGGGGCACTGGAAGGTTTGTCACACTGCCTGACCAATGTTGAAGCAGTGTGATGAGGACATGTAGGGTTGCACAGACACAACATAGCTGCAAAGCCCTGCAAAAAACAACCCAAAAATGTTCAGGGTCGCTCCAGAAACGGTCAACAGAGACTTCTGTAGGTATCATCCTACTGCGGGCTGGTGTGGTGGTGTGCCTAAAACCAGTGGTCTCTACCCATGGGACCTGCACACACTACCCATGACCCTGTTCCTGGGCTGATAAAACTGAAGAAGGGTATGGATAATTTTGCCTGCTGTGCTTAGTTTGTAGATAATTTCAGGATACAAGTCTCCAGCGCTATTGAACTGCCACCTCTCCCAGTCACTCAGGCCCTTCAGGGAAGCTTTTCTAAAGGACCTGAATACTTGAATTTCACTGTGATTTGTGAATGTCATTTTATGACACCCTTTGAAACTGCTTGACTATTCACATTAAGACTGCAGAGAAAAGCCGAGTACAAGAAAAATTTTGTACTTTGGCTTTTCATACTGTACATTGGTACTGTAGACACTAGGTCATTTGTGGGTCACTTTGCATGTTGTGGAAGAGAGTAGGCAAAGGTGGTGTGCAACATACTCTGGCATTATATGATCAAAGACCACTGAAGCAGATAGCAATTCTCCAGTAAAATTTTTCCGAATTAGATTTTTTGGTATAAGTTATCACTGTCAGAAGGAGAAAGAGCTGACCTTTCTTCTTTTTTTCCCCTGAGTCAGTCATTACCTACATTTCTTCCCAATATGGCTTGCTCTGTCCTGTCTGTTTTTGATGTTATGTTGCTTTGTCATCACGTCTCTGATTATCTATTGCTTTGCAGTATCTCCTGGAAGAGTGGTCAGGCTGCTGCTGCACCCATAGTGTATTGCTTAGTGTCAAACCAGTGGCTTAATACATATCTGGTGCTATGCGTAAGTGAAGAGCAATGAATTCAAGTTCCAGGCAGCAGCAATCAAACCAAAAATCCATGTAAGATACTGGAGAGCACCTAAACACCAAAGGCAAAACCATGACAATCTTTCCTTGGCATCTGGGGTGAGACTCAGCTGACCTAATTTATGGTGCGGATAGCTAGAGCTGAACTAGTCATTCTAGAGTCCCTTTGTAGTCAGTAGAGAAAGAGATACGACGACAGCTGACATTTGCACAACCTAAAATGGACTTTCCTCTCCACTGCCTAGAAACCTGGGAACCCTGGAATACCCCAGAGGACCAGCTCAGCCACAGTCCCGACTACAGACACCTCAGACACTGTAGCTGATTCCCTCCCAACAGGCACCCTAGTGTCCTATTTGGGAATGTTCTGTGACTAGAGAAATAGTTTACCCAGCCAGTTTTCATCACTGGCAATTACCAAGTAGGTCATTAATATGCTATGTAATTCCAACCTAACTATTCTAATGTGCATTGATTTCATCTTAGGAGGGAAAAAGAGCTCATTGTGTATTATTGTTTGTAATATATTTCCATGGAAAAGGCGAAAGCTAGCCGCTGTGCTCACGCAAAAGACTGGTAGAGGAGTTAGCAGTGCTGGAAATGGAGCACTGTGACTGAACACCTTCCAGCAGAGCACCAGGATGCCAGAGACTCCCCTGCGGTGGATGAGATGCTCCAGTACCTTAATCATCTTCACAGACCTTCGTTGGACTCTCTCCAGTATGTCCACCTCTCCTCTGTACTGAGGAGCCCAGAACTGGACACAGTACACCAGGTGTGGCTTCAGCAGTGCTGAATAAAGGGGAAGGACCACTTGCCTTGACCTGCTTACAGTACTTTTTTTCTTTTTCACTCTCCAGTGATGGGTGCAGGCACTGAGAAGGCTTTGTTGGGGTGTCACCAGTGGCAGAAACCCTCCCACTACTTTGCCACAGCTGCTAAACAAAACCGTACTAGAGCTGGAAAACACCTCTGTGATACAGAAAGTCGTGTATGCAAAGACAACAGTAGAACAACATTTTGTGGCTCATGAATCTTATCCTTTCCACCCAGTTACAGTCTCACCATTGGCTTTCTTGTGAAAATCTTTTTTTTCTGCTTCATATAAATTTTTTCTTCATATCATCTGTTGCTGTTGAGAAATTTTTCTAAGCCCTTCTCCATGGAGCTCAATGCTGTCTAAACAGACCCTGAAGCTTTTAAAGAGTTAACTCATATTCGTATCTGACACCTTATGTGGACTTTGGGAGCTCACTGAATTTTGGCAAAGGTGTGGAAAAAAGTAAGGACTGAGGATCCTGTGAACTTTTCAGCCACATTCAAAGACAGTGTGTGTGACTCTGAGAAGTCACCTCCATCCACCATCCCCTGCTCAGCCAGGCTGAGTAAGACCCCGCAACCTTCCCAGGGATGTTTGTTGGGTGGAGAGGTCAGTCCACATGCGTGTGTGTACAGCCTCAGTGCCTTGACATCCACATCTCACTGCTCTTCAGAAATGCTAAAAGAGGCTCCATGTAAAAAACCTCTTTGAACCTCCACAGAAAACCACAGAGAAATATGAAATAGAAATAATGCTGCCGGACTACATAATGTAAAGTAACCAGCGTGGCCTTTGCAGGGCTTAGGGTTTTGACCTTGCAGGTCCTTCTATGCGTGTGGCCCACATCATTTGCCACCCCACGTACAGTAGCTAACATGCCTGCAAGGCTCTTTTCAGACTAATTTCTGCTAATGTCATGCATGGCTAGTTAACCTCCATTTGATCTGTCTTTTAGAGATTTATTCATCAATAAAGGTGTTATTACTCCTTTGATGATAGTTAGTATCATTTATATGAATTGTCTATTGATGGACACATTTAACAAAGGGTGTTTATGTGCTGAACAATCACATAGTTTATTTATCCAATAATCATATAATCAATTTGAAAAAAAAAATTAAAGTTGAAGGACTTCTTTGAGATTTAAAGATTTCACAGTTTCCATCTGTATCTAAGGTGTTTCATTTGTGTTAGTTCTGTATTACATTTCACTAATGTTGTTCCAACAAGAGGATCTTATAGATCAACCTCTGACAACTCTCAGGTAAAAACTGAACCTGGCTAGCTTGTTTAAGATGATTGCTTAGGTATTTTTAATCACAAATGACAGTATAAAAATTAGATATACTGTGCAGTGAGTGTGTTGAGGCACTGTCAAAGATTACCAGTGACCACACTTGCCTTCCAGACAAAGTACTTTTTCAGCATTAAGATGATCATCTCTACAGTGGTTACAAATATATACTCATGACTGAAAGAGAAGCAGCCTATTTCTATGATAGTTCTCCCTGTCTGGTGTCATTACATTATCACAAGGCATAACATAGCTCATGTATACTCAGGTAACAATCCAAACTGAGTAAGAAAGCCTTTCTTGTTCTAGCAAGTCCTGTAGGGCTCCTGTTGCTCTTGGATTGAAGCAACCCTAGCTCTTGTGCAAGAGGGAAATGCCAGGTCCTCAGCAGGGCACATCCAGTGCCCAGATCCCCCCTGAAATCACCAAAATTGTTGCCACAACTCCTCTGGGAAGCCAAGGAAATAAACTTGGTTTTGAATATTGTATGTCTGTTTCTAGTGGCCAACATTAATAACCCAATATCTCCCAAACCCTAAATATCAGGCCATCCATCACCATACTATGTTTGGCTCTGAATACAGGCATTACAAACATTCAAGAATTGACTGTCAAGGTTGCACTCCATTGTTTGCCTGCATTTAAGTAGTGTTTTACTTTCGAAGGTCTTGACCCTGGCAGATTCTCTATGTCAGTCCCATGTCCAGTTCTCAGAAAAAATAAGACTGCATTGACCATCATCTGGTGACCTACAGTTTCCTACAGGTAGCAAGTGAGTCTGGGCTTTCACCCTGCAAAGAGTTACCCAGTTGTGCTTATTTTGGAAGTGCATGATTCATTCTGGACACCAACAGAGACCATTAGATGTAAATGATCTTATGTATATAGAACATTTCACTTGGAAGGGACCTACAATGATCATCTAGTCCAACTGCCTGACCAATTCAGGGCTGACCAAAAATTAAAGTGTGTTGTTAAGGGCATTGTCCAAATGCCTTTAAACACTGACAGGCTTGGGGCATTGACCACCTCTGAAACCTTTTCCAGTGCTTCACCACCCTCTCGGTAAAGAAAATCTTCCTACTGTCCAGTCTAAACCTCCCCTGGCACAGCTTTGAGCCATTCACACACGTCCTGTCACTGGATACCAGGGAGAACAGCTCAGCATCTCCATCTCCACTTCCCCTTCTCAGGAAGCTGCAGAGAGCAACGAGGTCACCCCTCAGCCTCGTTTTCTCCAAACCAGAAAATCCCTAAGTCCTTAGCTGCTCCTCACAGGTCATGACTTCCGGCCCTGTCACCATCTTTGTTGCCCTCCTCTGGATGCACTCGAGTACCTTAACATTCTCCTTAAATTGTGCCGCCCACAGGACCTGGGCTGCATAGTGCAAAGCCCAGCAGGGACCTTCCTAAAGAGTGGCTCACAGCATTGGCACCAAGGGATGCTCAGGGGAGCAATCGCTACACTATACAACTTATTCCCTAAGGCAGGGAGCAAGGACTGCAGGAATGCAAGAGGAAAATGCCAAGGATCAGGGCTGTTGAACAGTTTCAGAAACCCCGATTTGTCATGCCTTTGTGCCACAGCAAGCAGGAACTGAGTGATCCGAGTTCACGTTGGGTCCTTAAAAAGAGGCAGGGAGGCTGTGTTTCTGTGCTTAGAGCCTAGACCCACAGAACCACAGCCACAGTTACCACTTCTGGGATGTCTAGCAGGACAGGCATGGATTCCCTGTTAAAACACTCTCATGCACAGGGAGGTCTAAAGAGGATTGGTTTGCTATTATTAGTTACTGGCCAAAAGCTTTTGTACTCTGGTTTGAAGGAATTTTTGATCTTTTGATTTTACAGGAGACTGGAATTGATAAGCCGGGTGATTTCAAGGGCTGTGGTTTCAATCAGATCCCCCTCCTCACTGCCCACCTGGGAGACTCTGACCACAGGGAAGGACAAGTCCTGGGATTTGAAAGTTTAAGCTGAGGCCACCAAGTCCCATAGCTTGAGCACTACCAGTTTTGTAACAGCCCGAGCTAAGCTCTGGGAGCAGCAGCTTAGCTAGCCGACGTCTGTGTTAGATGCACTTGCAAGTGGTAGAGAATAAAACCCTAATCCTGCGAAATCTGGTGGCTGGTGGACAGTCAGCTTTTGGTGCTGAAGCAGTGTCAACGGGGTGGTGAACTTGTTACTCCCCGAATTAAGTTTAGCAAGTCCTGCTTTCCTGAAAACAAATGTCAGTGAAAACGTTCCTTGGGAGAAGTAGGAGATGGGGACTGGCAAAGACAAGACAAAACCAGACGTTAGGCAGGTCATTCCCTGCCCTCTGCAATGGCTGCTCCTCTGAGATCCCTTTCCTGAAGGTGACACTGTGAGCTGGGTGTTGATCTCAGACCCCTCAGTCTGAAGTGCTTTTACCCTGAAGTCACTGTGTTACGACTGAAATCTGCTTTAGGTCTATACTCTCAAGTAGATACTATTTTTAATATTATTTTTATGTTGTTTTTGTTAACTAATTCTCTCTCCTGAGTGAAAACTGAGACAAGTTGATACTTTCTTTAAACTTTCTACTTTAGAAATATCAGTCCCTTGTCTTTGCTCAGGGACTGATAAAATCTTCAAATAATTCAAACGACAATAGCAGGAGCAGAGAGAGATGCAATCGCTGAGACCCAAACCTGTGGCAGTCACGAGCGCGTTGGAGCTGAGACTTGGCAGACGCAGCTGCTGCTCATGTTTCCTTCCCAGGAAACACAAAATAACTTCATACCTCCTCGGCAAGCAGCCTGGCTGGATGGGCAGGGCAGATCTTCCACCAAAGACGAAGCTAGTGCTGTATTTATATATATATATAGATATGTATTCATGTACACGTGTGTATTATATACATACTGGAACGTATATGTCCGTACATGCATGTGCATGTGTGTGTGTAAGCAGGTATGCATGTTTATGAATGAATAGCCATGTACACAAATAGCGTGCGTGCGCGTTTCGGCAATGCTCATCAATGCTTTCATAAGGAAGCAGACACTGCGCTTTGTATGCAGAACTGTGTAGAAAGAGCATTATTAAATGCATGCGTCTATTATAGAAAGCAAAAATTCACAACATCCTCTTGGGGCGATAAAGATATAACAGCAGAAGACAGAGAGCTCCTGCAAATAGCATTAACCCTTATGCGCACGTCTTTTTTCTTGGCCTTGGATCTGCTTCAGCACTGGTGCCAACTTGTTTTGTTTGGCAGTGCCAGGATGTGCCTTTTATGTCTGGGAACTGGTATTTGAAATTAATTTCTCCTGCTCAATACATTGCAGAAAAAGGGAAGGGAAGGGAAGGGAAGGGAAAGGAAGGGAAGGGAAGGGAAGGGAAGGGAAGGGAAGGGAAGGGAAGGGAAGGGAAGGGAAGGGAAGGGAAGGGAAGGGAAGGGAAGGGAAGGGAAGGGAAGGGAAGGGAAGGGAAGGGAAGGGAAGGGAAGGGAAGGGAAGGGAAGGGAAGGGAAGGGAAGGGTGGGGAGAGGTGGGGAGAGGTGGGGAGAGGTGGGGAGAGGTGGGGAGGGGAGAGGTGGGGAGAGGTGGGGAGAGGTGGGGAGGGGAGGGGAGGGGAGGGAAGGGAAGGGAAGAGGTGGGGAGGAGAGGGGAGGGGAGGAGAGGGGAGAGGTGGGGAGGAGAGGGGAGGGGAGGAGAGGGGAGAGGTGGGGAGGGGAGGAGAGGGGAGGGGAGGGGAGAGGTGGGGAGGGGAGGAGAGGGGAGGGGAGAGAATCTCACCAGGTGCAGTGGGATAACTGAGAGCCTACCCCAATCACTCAAGCGGTAGAGAAAGAACAAATTCGTTAGGTTAGTTATTCTTTAAAATGTATTTGTCCAAGGCTATGATGTGTGGCTCCTATCACAAGGCCTGTATATGGCACAGTGGGTATCTGTACTGGCCAGGGACAGGGCAAGAAGGAAACACCTCTACACTGCAGACTTTGTGGTCCCTTCCCTCTTGCTCATGGGAAGAGCTGTAGTTGTGTCACCATCTCACCACAAGCAAACAGGACATCACAACTCCAGGAGACGCATGGAACCATGCATGCCCCATGGAAGAGTGCTTGCTGGCATAAGGAGCTGAAGCACAATGTCAAGGGACAGAAAGGCTGATTAGTCCAGCTTTTCAGAAGTCCGGTGCTGTCACTGGGCTAACGGAAGGACCCAGGTCCTTTCAAGGAAGAAAATGGATCTGTGCCCCCCCATATAACTAAACTGTTGTCTGGGCTTTAGACTCTGGTTGGCTAGACCTGTATTGCAAAGTGCTCAAAAGTAGAGTTGCTCCTTTTCTCCCTCACCAAAAAGACACATCATAGGCACAATATGCTGGTAGCATCTCCAACTACCTGGTCCACACCCAGTTAACAAGTGAGAGTGGTAGATGCACTAAGTCTAATTTGTAAACTGCACCTGTGTTTCACTTCTGCATAGGTAAGTGACACCTGAGAACAGCAAACGTAGCCCTTCACGCAGAGGACTGTGAGGAAAATTGGAAGCTTTTTGACAGATCATAAATCCCACTGCCTAATTTGGAGAGATGTGTTGTGGATTAATCCAACACGATTTGAGTCCTGGAGAAAAGCCGACAGAGGCCGCTTGGATTGCTCTGCTGTGAACCTGATACTGAGACATTCGGATCGCTGCCCGGTGTCCTCGGGTGCTGGAAGGTTGCTGGAGGTGCCTGGCCGTGGGGGCAGGATCCCAGCACCCTGAAGTGATGCTCTTCCTCCCCAGCCCCACCTTGCAGCCCAAGACCTTTCCGTGGGCTTTGGTGCCATCAAGTGGCAGCAATGCTGAAAGGAGAGACGCACACGAAAGTCCTTGGTTCTTGGGCCGCCCCTGGGCACACAAGAGGAACATGCAAGCAAGATTAATTTTTTCCCCCAAGTTTGAGAGTGTGGGACAGCGCAAGTGCACTGACCAAAGAGAAACTTCTACTGATGTTTGAATCAGATAGAAAAGTCAGCTTCTATTGAAAGAGGGGGAAGCTTGGCTTTGAGAAATGACTAACGCAGCTGGTATCAAGAGTGTGGCTGAAAATTACATCAATACTCTCCGGACTTTCAAGCGTTCTGGGACTTGAGCCAAATAACATAGCTGGGTCTTCAGCTTGGGTAAACTACTGAGACAAAAAGTCACAGGACCCAGACTGATTCTACCAGAAATTAGGCTGATCCTAAAAAATGTAGCCTAATCTGAAATATGTAGTGCTTAGAGTTTGATGAATTTTGCTTTCATCTTCTTTTTTATGTATTTCAACGTAGCTTCACTGAATTAACAGGAAAAGGGGTTCATGTTGTCCACATCAAGCGCATGAAATTCTCTGTACTGAGACCAAGAGCCTGCTCAACTCAAGATTAGCATGGCCTTGGCTAAAACATGTCTCCCTGCATGTGTCCAGCTGAAATTTTAAGGAAATGAGGTGCTTTTCTTCATTGGATTGTTCCCATGGGCAGTCATTTGAACTATTAGAGATGGGGAACTTCTTCCTAATTCAAATTTGCCTGTCTAATCCCCCAGACAGTGAATCTTGTTACTACTTTCTCCACAGACCTCTGGTTCTTTTGCTCCCTGGTGCTAGCTCCTCTCTTATTCATTGTAACATCCGTTTTCTTTGTGTTTGTAGCTGAGGAAGATTAAAAATAAGAATTTACATCAATCTCATGAATTCTCTCTTTGGATCTACAAAGGGATGGAAAAGCAATGATCCTCTCCCAGTGAAAGTAGCTAGCTAGGAAAAACAGCTCAGAAAAAAACATTGATGATTAGTATTTCTGTTTTGTTTTTTTTTTTTTAAAGACTTGCCTGCATAACTCCTATTTAAGTACAAATTTAAGAACTTGGATTTTTTTAGTAAAGAATGTAGTGGGACTGTTAAAAAGCACACATCATTTGAATGCTCAGCACTTGTCATTGACACCAAGGTAGAAAATATCTCAGCTGCTTTTGAAACCTCCCAATTTTAACCTAGCCATACACAGAATGAGAAAAAAAACCCAACCAAAAACCCAAAAAACCCTGACAACACTTAGGTGAAGTTCTCATAAAAATCCCCAGCATGTTAGCATTACCCTGCACCTGCATGATTTCAAAGCTAACAGCCAAACCTCCAGCTCTTGTGTAAATCACTACTGCATAAAATAAAGGGAACAAAACAAGGTTATTATCCTGCTTTTGTAGATGCAAAGGTCTCCAGATAGGGGATTCTACAATACATATTATACTGAATCTTTTGGCCTGGATTTATTTGGGGTTAAGCAGGGTTGCAGGAGGAGCAGGTGACCCATCCTGCTGTCACACAGCGTGTTCCTCTGTGTACCCGTAAATCTCCCAAGCTCATGTAGATACATTAGACACCTTTTTTTGCATTCCTGTGATTTTTTTTTTTTTTTTTGCCACATGGCAGTGGAGAATCAGCTCTAACTTGGACAGATTTCTGAGCTAAATGATACATAAAAATAACCCTCTGGCATTATGGGGAAAAAAGTCTCACTTATGCCAGACTCTTTCTGCTGCACAGTGGTGACTGCTGCACACGTGCATCCCATGCTGATGTCCAGCCTTTCTGCTGCGGCAGCTCTCAACTTCTCTCCCTGCTCCCATTCTGCCTTCATCCTCCTCCCCCCAGAGTAACAGGCAATATTACTCGGTGTAAATTTGCCTTACCGTTGGTGGTTGTCCGCTCCTTCCCAGCACGTCAGTTTATGTTTACCAGAGCTGAACAACAGCAGCCAAATTGCTGTAACCAGAGTGCCAACAACTGGATTTTGGCTGCGAGTGAGTGGCAAGACCCCTGGCCTGATTTGAGCTACGTCAACAATGACTTCATGGGATGTATATGCCCAGACATTTTGCTGCTTTTGGATATTTTCTCCCTGAGTTCAAGGCACCCCTGTCAAGGACCGTGTGTCAGAACAAACACCCCCACGATGGTATTGCATTACACTTTCACCACCACGCTGTAGCTCTGGGGTTGTCGTCTCCCCGAAATGATGGCATGCCATGCTGCCCTCACCTCTCTAGCAGTACAGACAGAGCGGCGAAGCCCAAGCTGTAAAAAAGAGACTGCCTGGGGTCCTGGGGACTTTCAGTTCTGGCTCCCCACGTGTGCTAAAGCCTGATCCTTGCTTTCACTGTCAGTGCTGCTGGATTATGCTATTGCATGTTACAGTCACACCTTCATGATGCAGTGGAGGGTATATTCAATGACTTTCCAGGGCCAAAAGTGCTGTTTTCTTGCTCTCCTCTGTTGCCGCTAGGCTTTCTGGCTTGTGAGCTAGCATGTTGCCTTTCAAATCCTGTCTCTCCATATTTTTGCCTGTTAAAAGATTATTTCATCCTTAATATTCTAACACTGAAATTGTTAAAAGTTAGCAGAGGATTTTTGTCAGAAGACAGCTTTTGTAAAATTGAGCTGGCAAGCTGACTACCTCAATTAGCAACTGCTGAAATAGCAAAAGCCCCCTAGACCATC
This sequence comes from Phaethon aethereus, assembly GCF_964289735.1. Taxonomy (NCBI): domain Eukaryota; kingdom Metazoa; phylum Chordata; class Aves; order Phaethontiformes; family Phaethontidae; genus Phaethon; species Phaethon aethereus. The sequence continues at coordinate 77,149,119 of NC_138578.1, read as the reverse complement.
ACGATTTTCTCATCAAAAGCAAATCTGTTTAAGATGTCCCTCAGCGTTTGCCTCCCCTCCCTACAAGTCCAATATTTACATTGCTGTAATTTGGAGAATCACCAGAAACACGACAAAGGCTGCAGATTTTCCAGAGATGCCTTTGGGATCCGCAGGCACACAGCAACCAGGCAGATCACTCTTTGAATCTCTTCATCTCGCATCACAGCTCCTTCCCAAATGTACTGTAAAAAGCAGAAATGCAAAAACTAAAGGCCCATTTATCTGAACAGCATTTTCGATGTCTGCAGCCGAGACCATTTCTAAGAGCATCACTGACACTTGGTGGCGTGAGGGGGAACTGCACATCGCTGCTCCAGATGTGCGAGAGGCCTTTACCCATCACTGTCCCTCAGCACAGTCAGTCTCATTGCACCTTCTGGAGATGACAAGCCAAAGCACTGGAGCCAGCATGCCCTGGTGAACATTGTGACTCTGCCTCTGCCTGCTTCCATTTCTCTCCAATGTGAATTGTATGAAAGTTATTGATGGAAGGATACAGAATGTTGAATGAACCTTCTAGAAGGAGAGAGTTGGTCATGATCTTCCTTCTGGCTTGCTGGGTCTTTAAGCTTTGAAAGATAAAGGAGATCCCTAATTCAGGGAGTGCAGTATCTTCTCTATCGGCCAGTGAAGAGATGTGGGCTAGCTTAAAGGGCAATTCAGCCCGATGGAGACCTGCAGGCTCTTCTCGAGCTGTGTATTTTTCTCTGTACATAGCATGCACCAACAGCAAGTAGACGTTCAAATTTGGTTAGTTAAATGTCTCAGGTTAGGTAGGATGACTGCATCCACAGTGGGTTAGACTTATCTCTAATAGATGTGTGTGTAAAAGTAAAAAAAACAGAGCTCCAATCCCCTGTGTGTGCAGAGCACAAAGAGCATCTTTCGTGTATGCACTCAGAACTGTAAGCAATGGGCAATGGGCAATGACAATGACAAAAATAAAGCCAGAGCGGGGTCCCATAACCATCAACAACTGAGCAAACACTATTGCAAAAGCAACAGCAGCTGAAAGATGAAAGGAAGAAGAAGGTTGGCAAGCTGTTGTCACAATGCAGGGGTCATCCTCCAGGTTGCATGGAAAGATCAGCCTGGATGGAGCTAGGCTTCCTTAGCAGGTGTCTGTGTCATGGACCCTGCCATCCTTATTATTTTCTGCTCTTTTCACACTGCCACAGGCTTTCAGAAATGATCATTGGCCAAAGTCTGCAGGGGAAGTAACGGATTGCTTGTCTCTGGCTGTCCCCACGCCTGGGGCCCTCTGGGAAGATATGTCAGTGTCAAAGACATTATTGGGCTCAAGGCAAGGGGCAGCGGTGTGAAAGTGCACAGGAGGTCAGAGCAGATGCTTGGTTCTCTCTCAACATCATTGAAGCTGTGGATCATTCGAGAGGTACCATGTAAACCTTGTCTAATGATGAGGAATATTAAAACTCCTGTCATGCTTTTCAGAGGATTTATGGGCTTTCCAATAGTTTGCACCCTGCACACAGCTGGTGTGGCTCTTCCCCCAGCCAGCCCCAAAACAACCTGGGCATGGGCCATAATTTTTGTAATATTAGAAATCAAATTGTGGGTCCCAAAGGTTGAATGCACCTAAAATTCCCCCTACACTTGCCTGGTGGAGGGCTCACAAGACAGAAGCACAGCTGTAACAAGGACATAAGCGGGCAACAGCCTTTGGTTATGGGTCTGGACTGCAACTCAGCTGTGGTCCAGATTTTGCTTAATTTGCACATCTCTGGCTTGTATCCTTAATAATACATTCGATCTTAGTGTGTTCTGTAGATCTGTGTCTCTATTTCCCAGCTGCAAAATGCAATGCAGGTTTTATTTTATTTTATGTTATTTTATGTTATGTTATGTTATTTTATGTTACGTTATTTTATGTTATTTTATTTTATCTTATTTTATTTCTTGCCTATTTTTCCCATTTGCTGAACAGCCTCTGCATAAGCATGCCTTTCTTTCATGAGGTACAAAAGACCCTTCAGCTGGAGTCTTTCAACATGACAAAAGATAGTGTCATTTTACTACCCATATAGCATCTGTCCAGTTCGTTGGAGACCTGACTCTCTGCAGGAACAGTTTAACATCCTTCAGAAGAGTTGGCTGCACTCATTTCCCTTCTAAAGCAAACACAAAACGCCACCTAAGTCTGTTATATTTCTGCCTAGGTGACAGTTTCTTGTAGAGTTCACAGTTAGGGATCTCGAAAGGATCAGCTTTTTCTCTGCTTTCTGGCATGAGTGTCTTGTGTTTTCTGCATTGCCTTTTTATGCCTTATGAGCAGCAACTTTGCTCTGTAATCTGGATTTGCTGCAGAAAACGCATGTGCTAGCTGGCATGTTTTGTACCAAAACATCAGGACGGGTCCACTGCTCTTGCTACAGTCACAGAGGAGCAAAAGACATGGTTTTGCTGTCATGGCTAGTGAGCAAGAAGCCAAAATTGGCGTATTATCCTTGTGGGGTAACTTCAGTGCAAATCCTGAGTATTAGGAGTGTGTGGGATTCTGGGTGTAAATCCCAGAAATAAGGAGCTGCAGCCAGTGCAACTCTGGGCAGAGGCTGTAGCTGGGAGAAAGGCAAGTGCACTCTACCACCAAAGCAGGGGGATTTTCAGCTCCTCACGCTGCAAAATGCTCCTCTGGCAACTGCCAAGAAAATGGGGAGTGAGCTTAACGGACACACGTCTGTTAAATATAAATTTGAACATTAGGCTTACCCAGCAGTGATAAATGTTTCAGCCATGCTGGCACTGTCTCTGTTCCATGAATCCTCTAGAGCAGTACAGGAAAACACTTTTTTTTTGTTCAGGAAAACACTGGTGTTTAATAGCACTGCAAAAATAGGTCATCCTCAGATATTCTTCAATATGTATAAAGAAGAAAAAAATTATTTTTCTCAGCCTGAGGCTGTCTGGACAATGTTTCTTGCTTTTGGAAATATCTTCAGACAATAGCATATGCTGTAGTGTTATAGTATTATAATGTCTCATACCTTGGGGTTTTTTAACCTATATAGCTCTCTAAAAAGGAAAAAAAAAAGAAAAAAACCCTAGCCCAGGTGCATATCAGACTTCTAGAATGAGAAATGACTTTCACTATCAAACTGATAAGGATTTTAAAGGTGTTCTTAGCTCTATAATTAAGATCCTGCTTTGAAACTAAGTAAGATCTGAGTCCAAATTCTGCCCCTTGCAATAGGTTTCTTGCTATGCTTGATCAAATATTTGTAATAGTATTTCTGAAATGCTCAGCAATGACCTAACATTTTTCCCTTTGAATCCTAGAGACCATTTGTAACAGTCAGAGCAGAATTCAGAAAAAAAACTGAGACCTTGTGAAAACACTGTGAAATTGTCCATCCTTTGTTCATTTCTGGAGAGTCTTTCCTTCCTCCACTGTTTATTTATTTTGTCTTTTTGTGTGGTCACTCCTCAGTGTCTTTTCTGTCCCTTTGTATGTTTATATAGTATCAAGTGTGGTGAGCCTTGACACTGGTTGATGCTCAGGAGATACTACAGCAACAAAACCAATAACAACAAGAAGAATAAATGTCCATGGTCAGGGATATTGCCCATGATTTGAGAGTTTTATTATTATCTTTATATACACATTGAGAGCTGCTTTTATCTCAAAATGTCTCTTCACATGAAGAAAAACAAAGCTAGAAGTTAGCCAAGCCCTGCCTGGGAAGCCACCTGCAGAGAGTCCTGTGGCAACTAGTCCTGAGATGAATGGGATGTCCTGGATTGATGTGGAGTAGATAGACCTGGTCTGTGGATGACTGGGAAAACAGCAGGAAATTCTCCAGTTGTGCAAGGCAAAGAGCAGCTCCACCTCTTTGTGCTTCAGGCTGATGGCTATGCCTGACTGCACATGGAAGGAATTTGCATTGCCAACAGGAGCTGATCAATAGGAGCTGTCTGGGAAAGTGGCTTGTTACTTTTAGACAAGCAAGGGGTGGCAATGAGAAGTGAGTGGCACGTGGTCTGGGTTTGTAGGGAACTGTAATGGGTTGCTTTGTTTTGACATAACTGTAATGGTCTTTCATGTGCAGCTGTATGTAGATAAGACAATGCCAGGATAATACTGGACATTCAGATGCAAATGAATTGTATATGTAACTGTATATTGTGTTATTTTTTCTTACGAGAATTTTTGTAAGATTTTTTTCCCTGAGAAGTACACTACCCCCCGGACACGTGACCTAGCCTGCAGCTGAACTTCTCCAAAAGGATATTCTTATTTTCAGATTCTCTGATTACCAAAGATAAAGTGTTAACAATTAGTTTCTTTATCAAATAAGACATATCCAACTCTCCTTCCTCTTTGTGAAGAGCAAAGACTCTGGCTGATGGTGAAAGGAAGAAAGATGGAGGGGTTTTCATATTCACACAATCTGAATAACTTGTTTTACTTCACTGAGAGGCTCGGGAGAGGGCATGGTGGGAAGGGTGGCGAGTGAGAGTGGTGGACTGAAGTCTAAAGGGTTATAGTAACATTTCAGATTTGGGGCAATGAAGCCATAGGCACCATAAGAGGATGAATAGAAGAGTGCAGGGTTAAGATTAGTGTGGGAGATTAAATCAAAGCTATGCCACAATAGCAGGAAAAACCCAAAAGTTTCTCAGCATGTTACCTCAGGCTTTGTATCTGTCTAATGATGATTTCTTTCCATCAGCTCATCTCGCTTGCTGCAATACTTAATGTAAAAGACTACAGGGCTAATGTGTCTTAACATTACAGGTTTGCAAAGATGGGAATACGTAAGAGTCCCTCCTTTCTGTTTTCCCATACATCCATAGATGCATGTCCTGATAATCTCAAGAATGAGTCATATTTAAGATTCGGTTCTTAGAGAATGACTGGAAAATACTGAGCAAACTCAGTCCTCACCTGTGGCTAACTAAACACACAACACTCTAAAGGAGTAATTCAGAGATTGACTAGTGCTACTAACTATCAGTAGAGTGGGCAATGCCTTAAAATGAGGGCTATAAAATTCTGCACCAATGCACGCAGCATGGGCGGCAAACAGGAGGAGCTGGAATCCATTGTGCAGCTATGACTTAGTCGCCATCACAGAAACATGGTTGGATGACTCACATGAGTGCTGCAATGGATGGCTATAAGCTTTTCAGAAGGGATAGGCAGGGAAGGAGAGGCAGTGGGGTGGTTGTGTATGTTAGGGAGTGTTCTGATTGTATAGAGCTCAACAATTGTGATGACCAAGTCGAGTGCTTATGGGTAAGGATGAGGGAGATGGAAAACAAGGCAGATATCCTGCTGGGAGTCTGTTACAGACCACCCAACCAGGACAAAGAGGCAGACGAAGCATTGTACAAGCAACTGGCAGAAGTCTCACAATCATTCTCCCTTATTCTGGTGGGGAACTTAACTTACCAGACATCTGCTGGAAGTATAACACGGCAGAGAGGAAACGTCTAGGAGGTTCCTGGAGTGTGTGGAGGATAACTTCCTGACACAGCTGGTGAGTGAGCCCACCAGGGGAGGTGCCTCGCTTGACCTGATGTTTACAAACAGAGAAGGACTGGTGGGAGATGTGGTGGTCGGAGGCCGTCTTGGGCTTAGCGACCACAACATGATAGAATTTTCAATTCTTTCTGAAGTAAGGAGTGGGATCAGCAAAACCACTACCATGGATTTCCGGAGGGCAGACTTCAGCCTGTTCAGGTCACTAGTTGAGAGAGTCCCTTGGGAGACAGTCCTGAAGGACAAAGGGGTCCAGGAAGGTGGGACAGTCTTCAAGAAGGAAATCTTAAAGGCACAGGAGCAGGCGGTCCCCATGTGCCGTAAGAAGAGCTGGCGGGGAAGACGACCGGGCTGGCTGAACAGGGAGATTTTGCTGGGACTCAGGGAAAAGAGGAGAGTTTATCACCTCTGGAAGAAGGGGAAGACAACTCAAGAAGGGTACAAGGATCTTGTTAGGTCATGCAGAGACAAAATTAGAAAGGCAAAAGCCCAGCTAGAGCTCAGTCTGGCTACAACTGTAAGGGATAACAGAAAATGTTTTTACAAATATATTAACAACAAAAAGAGAGCTGAGGAGAATCTCCATCCTTTATTGGATGCAGGGGGGAACATTGTCACCAAGGATGAGGAAAAGGCTGAGGTACTTAATGCCTTCTTTGCCTTGGTCTTTAATAGCCAGGCCAGGTATCCGCAGGGTATTCAATTCCCTGAGCTGGAAGACAGCAGTGGAGAACAGAATAAACTCCCCATAGTCCAGGAGGAATCAGCTAATGACCTGCTGTGCCACCTGGACACCCACAAGTCTATGGGGCCGGATGGGATCCACCCAACGGTACTGAGGGAGCTGGTGGAGGAGCTTGCCAAGCCACTGTCCATCATTTATCAGCAGTCCTAATTAACAGGGGAGGTCCCAGAAGACTGGAGGCTTGCCAGTGTGATGCTCATCTACAAGAAGGGCTGGAAGGTGGATCTGGGTAACTACAGGCCTGTCAGCCTGACCTCGGTACCAGGGAAAGTTTTGGAGAGGTTCATCTTGAGGGCGCTCACAGGGCATGTACAGGACAACCAGGTGATCAGGTCCAGCCAGCACAGATTCATGAAAGGCAGGTCCTGCTTGACCAACCTGATCTCCTTCTATGACCAGGTGACCCACCTAGTGGATGAGGGAAAGGCTGTGGATGTTGTCTACCTGGACTTTAGCGAAGTCTTTGACAGTGTTTCCCACAGCATTGTACTGGAGAAACCGGAGGTTCGTGGCTTAGACAGGTGTACTCTTTGCTGGGTAGAGAACTGGCTGGATGACCGAGCCCAGAGAGTCATGGTGAATGGCGTTAAATCCCGTTGGCGGCCGGTCACAAGCGGTGTTCCCCAGGGCTCAGGTTTGGGGCCGGTCTTGTTCAATATCTTTATTGATGATCTGGATCAGGGCATTGAGTGCTCCTTCAGTAAGTTTGTGGATGACACCAAGTTGGGTGGGAGTGTTGATCTGCTGGAGTGTAGGAAGGTTCTACAGAGGGATCTGGACAGCCCGAATTGATGGGCTGAGGCCAAAAGTATGAGGTTCAGCAAGGCCAAGTGCTGAGTCCTGCACTTGGGTCACAACAACCCCATGCAACGCTAGAGGCTTGGGGAAGAGTGGCTGGAGAGCTTCTTGGCAGAAAAAGACCTGGGAGTGCTGGCTGACAGCCGGCTGAACATGAGCCAGCAATGTGCCCAGGTGGCCAAGGCAGCCAACAGCATCCTGGCCTGTATCAGAAATAGTGTGGCCAGCAGGAGTAGGGCAGTGATCGTGCCCCTGTACTCGGCGCTGGTGAGGCCGCACCTCAAATCCTGTGTTCAGTGTTGGGCCCCTCACTACAAGAAGGACATTGAGGTGCTGGAGTGTGTGCAGAGAAGGGCAATGAAGCTGGTGAGGGGTCTGGAGCACAAGTCTTCTGAGCAGCAGCTAAGGGAACTGGGGTTGTTCAGCCTGGAGAAGAGGAGGCTGTGGGGAGACCTTATCGCTCTCTACAACTACCTGAAAGAGGGTTGTGGGGAAGTGGGTGTTGGTCTCTTCTCCCAAGTAACTAGCGATAGAATGAGAGGAAATGTCCTCAAATTGTGCCAGGGGAGGTTTAGACTGGATATTAGGAAAACTTTCTTTATGGAGAGAGTGGTCAAACATTGGATCAGGCTGCCCAGGGAGGTGGTGGGGTCACCATCACCAGAAGTCTTCAAAAAATGTGTAGACGTGGCATTTTGGGACATGGTTTAGTGGGCATGGTGGTGTTGGGTTGACGGTTGAACTTCGGTCTTTTCCAACCTTAATGATCCTGTGATTCTGTGAAATAAATACTATTGAGGACTGTAGAAAAAACTGCACCAAAGTAGAATGAAGGGTGTGAAGTGAAACACTCAGAAGCCACGGAAGTTTCTTTTACTCTATTTCCTTGAATCACTGATGCTTGATAGAACCCTAAAACTTTGCCAAGGCATCCTTGCCATAGCTGAGACAAGATGCAGAATTAAATTACCTCCAGCACTTTTGTTATGGGTTGCCTCTCAGGTTCCCCATGTGCAATGGAAAAAGAAGCCTGTTCTATCTGACAAAAATATGCTTGGATATATGGCGTTTCTGGCAGTTAGCCAGTTCTTATTCCTTAGAGGTTTTCCTACCCCAGGAGGTGTCTCAAGAAGACAGCTATCTATTGTGGCTGACAGTGCAAGTTATCCCATCATCCTCAACCCTCAGAGGCTTTGAAGATTTTTTTTTTTCCAGGATTGCTGTTCCTTCCACAGGTGGGAGCAGGGATTGGCCATAAATTCAGTTTTTATTTCAAACAAGAAAACATGAGATAAAAGAAATCCTTCACACATCACCACAGTCCCATGAATGCATTGCAAGTCTCCACCTGGGAACGCATACTCCCTGAAGGAGCATTCTCAAGGCCTTATTTTCAAACAAGGGAATAAAAGGGTTTTTGCCAGAATAAGGCTATCCATACATGACTTCCTAGCTTGCATTTTACACTTGCCTCCCAGTGGTGCCGAGGGTGCCCAAGACCTTGATTGAAATGCAATGACAACCGTTTCCTTTATTTCAAGGTCACCACTGATCTGGTCAACATCTGAAATATGTGCAGACCTGAACGACATCGAAATCTGACTGTTTCAGCCGTTTTGTATGGCTTTAGGTCTTCTCTCCCATATCTCAGCAGGGCTTGAAGAAGATGGAGGGAGGCTCAGCACGATTACTATTAATTCCTTTTCTGTTCCCAGGTTTGACTATTTTCTTTTGTTTGATCTGATAATTTCTCTTCAGGCTTTAGTCTCCTCTCACCAGTAGTGATTCAAAGCAGGAACAATTACTCTGACGTCATCTACCAAATTTTTTTCTTTCATTTACCCCAGTTTTACTCTAATTGTTTTTGAGAGGCTTGGAGTCTTTCCTTTGAATGCCTAACTCCTAAATACCACTGTGATGTCCTTTATATAAATATTACTGATGAACAATCTGGAGAACATTTTTAAATGGAAAAATTTATTCAAAACAAGCTTCTCCTTGAAGTCCCATTTTTCATGTTCCAGACAATCCTGAGTGCTGTTCACAGCACTGTGCAGTCTTGTCACTTGTTGGGAATAAGGCTCTTCAGAAACTGATTCATGATTACAGCCTTACTAAAGAAACCTCGAGGCCTGTTTTTCAGCAAATAATTACCCAGTTGATCAGACAGGACAGAGAAGCCATTTCTGTGTCTTCTCTTACCACCTTTGCTCCCCAGGATGAAGCACGGCTCCTGTTGATGTGGCAGGTCAGATCTCAACCTCCTGTGATGACTGAGCATTTTGGTGTCCAGCAAATGTACATGACAACATGCCGAATGGACTCCAATCTGCAATACAGCCCTACTACGGAAGGAATGACTCACGGTATGTAATTTTCGTTGGTTTTGGGGGCCAGCTCCCTTCTGATAGCACAGGGGCAGAGAGACTGATGGCTCTTGTTTTGGCATGCATGAGTCCACAGTGTGCTCCTTGTCTTGCATCCTATACGATGCAGGAATTTGTCAGGTCTCTGAACAGACTGTGCTGAGACTCATCTGTCTTATGCCCTGTCGTCCTGGAAATTGCATCAGGCAGGTGCCCATGAAGGTTCTTTGTGACAGCTCCTGCATACCAGGAGTGTTGCTTGTTACACTTATAGGTGGCCTGGGGACCAGGTCTGGGTGATGCAACAAGGAACGCATTGTTTGGCTCTTGCAGGGGCTTTGCTAAAGCAAAAGAAGGTGCAGAGGGTCTTCTTCACTTACACCCCCTGTGCCAGGGTGAACATAGTGAGTCTTACAAGTGTGAGCTATTTGCCAGTTTCTGAGGCAGCTTTCCTGATGTAGAGAGGCAAAATAGGAGATAGAGATACAAAGCCCTACTTTGCATTATGGTTCATCTCCTGAGATGGAGCCCAAAAGGTTAAAAGCAATAAGAGCTTGCCTAATGTGCAAACAGACCTTAATTCAGTGACAACATCTGAGGCTAAATGCAGCGTGAAAAAGCATTGCTTGAGGAGTGTTGTAGGGTCATGATAGTTTCGTCAATATATTCTGCAATTTAGCAAAAGGAAGTTAATGCAAGCTGTAAGAAACAGCATGTTATTCCTCAGTGTGACCATCCTAGCACAGAGACCTGCACTTACTTGAAGGCACCTGCTACAGCAAAAGGTAATTTAGCCACAGAGCATTTTGGGAGCAAAGAACAGTTTCTTCGTCTTGATGAAAATATCCATCACTCACCTCCTTCTCCACAGCACCCAGGAACAGTCAGGTGGAGCTGCCTGTCTTTGCTGGAATAAATGAAACAGGCCAGAGCCTGCTCTGGCCCTGAGAAGAATTGGCACCACACAGCTCATGGCTGAACACCTAGACTCCAAAATACGATGTCCTCATCTGTAGAGCTCATTGGGAACAGGCTGTTTGGGAGCTGCCCCACCATACTGTGCCCCAAGCTGCACTGAGGCATGTCTGGGACAGCATCATTTGGGTCAAACAGCAATTAAACAGCATGGGTGATTTTAAGGCACTCCTCAGGCCCATGGCTTGATCCTGTATAGTTCAGTAGTGTGTATATAGCTGCCATGACCCAGCTAGTCTGAAAAGTACATAAAGCTGATCTAAGACTTCAATGCAGTACACCCTGTAATGAAAAACACGCCACTCTTGATTATTTCTCTTGAACAAGAATCAGCACTAACACATCTTTCACAGTTCCTCTTTGGAGTAACCTGCCACGCGTCAAAAGTAACCCACAGGCAGGCTCCAGTTGTGAATAGAGTCCACAGACCCACCAACACTGTGTTGCATGGCTGGCTGCCAAAACCAGGCTAATGTAATTAAAAGAAAATTGCATCTCTGCGGGTTTTCACTTCCTTGGCCACAGCAGGTGCCTGTACTGGGTGGTAAAATGCAACTGCAGCTGCTACAGCTGTTACTCTGGCACCAAAGCAAAAGTCCAGCTAAAACCCAGGAAGGGTATACTATGTTCAACTTGTAAACCCTAGACAGTGGCTTGCCATCATTTCGTTCCAGGGCATTTATTGAAATTAGCATGTGGTGGTTGGGGGCTTTGCTGGTTTTTGTGTAGGCTTTTTTTTAAGAGTAGAAGGAGATTGTTTGGGGGTTTCTGTTTTAAACCACTTTCTGAGGAAATTATCCAAGCCAAAGACGCTGCCAACCATTCTCCCTATAGAGATGGCTCTCGGTGCAGGGTGAGGTAATGAATGACACATGTGAAGAGCACCCGCTTAGAAAATACTGGGCCCACTGACAACAGTCAGGCATTTGGTGTAATTAGAAACCAGCTTGCTGAGTTAAACGGATCGTCTGAGTCACCTTTAGACAGCCAAGTGCCAAAGCACTGTCTACAGTGTAATTTGCTGGTCAATATTTTTCACAAAAGGTTCCCCCTCGGTGCTGTCTCTGATGCCTTTGTTCGCTGATTATAACTGCCTGCAAGTTGCAGTAGCCTGGCAGCTTCTTTGGCATCCAGTGATTTGCTTTGAGAAACTTCTAAATCCATAGCAAATCTCCTGGTTTTCTTTCAAATTGTCATTCACTGGGGTGATGAGGGGCAGAAACGGAGCTCTGTAGCAGAAAGAAGCTTCTAAAGACCTTTAATGTTGTAAGTAACTGAGATTGTATAGAAAGAGGGGGATGGAGAGAGAACTGGTCTATCGACAGTGCTGGAATAAAGCCAGTTTTAAAGCATAATTTCCCTTTGAATAAAGAAGCTTTTGCCCTCTACACCCTGCACTTCCACAGCCATTGAATCAACAGTTGACATTATAGGGCAGCAGCCTTTTCTTCCATAATCAGTGCAGAGATAGTTTTTAATACTTAGCATTATAACAGTACCTCACCTGTGTCATTCTGATGTACAGGTTCAGGTTGTCTGTGAGCTACAGCCTGGGAGATGTAAATAAGTGAAATAAAAAGATAGCGGTCAGGTCCTTGGCTGTGACAGCTCAGTTCCTGTGCAAAACCAGACCTGAAATGGAGGAAGAGCAGTCAGAAGAACAGCAACAGTAAATGAGGGCTCTGCTGACCTCCATTCTGCTTTTGCACAAAGGAAGAGGTGAAATGTCCTTGCCATCAAAATAAGAAGAAAAGAGAGAAATGCTGTGTGTGAGCAGAGCCAGGGAATAGAGGAACCTTCAGCAGTTGCAACAGCTGTGTCCATCAGGAACTGGCTTCATGGACAAGTTCTTGTTTGTAATTATATAAAAAAAGACAACTGGCTTTGGGCTGGGAAGAAGGTAATAAAACTTCTCTATGGGAAATGAAAATCTCAGATGTTGTTACTGTGGGCATAACACCAACTGCATTATAGGGGTGGTCTTCACTGAAGGAGTAGATTGGTTCCTCTGAAGAGCATATTCATTCAGGCATTTGTGCTCCACCTGTGTTTATTAGAACAACTCTGTTTATTATAGGGGCTGCCACTGAAACCTCACACACTTTCTGTGGCTGAGTCCTCCTGCATGCCTCTCGCAAAGCCCCAGTTCTTGTTCTGTTCCTTCCAGATGGTTTCTGGAGAATCATCTTTGCCATCCCAGTGAGGGATTTAGAGTTGAACGTCTGCCACTTTCATTCTTTCCCTTAAACCTGAGACCACAAACCAAAGATAACCATTTTCCTAATTTTTGACCCGTCGTCAAAACATGGTACCATGAGGAATACTCAAGCAAGTACCTGTCCCACAGTGTGTGAGAGCCTCATATAATCCTAGTGAAAAATAGACATACTAAACTTGTCTCCAGTGGTGTAATCCAACAGTATTTCAGGGCAGTGAAAACATGTGAAAATATGTTTGGACTTTATCAGTATTTCAGTAGAAACAGTATTTCAGGGCAGTGAAAACATGTGAAAATATGTTTGGACTTTATCCATGCTACAGACACTGTGGGCTCAACCCAGTTGCCTAAACATATATGTCTTGTGCCATCCGAAAGGTCCAAGTACATCCAAGACCACCATTTAAGGTTGACCCAGGACCTCTGGTAGAAGCATGTGTGTAGATGGGCATCTGGAGATCAGACAAGACCTTTAGGACATCTTAAATGGTTCCTTGTGTTTATGCAACCTTTTACTAACCTTAATATTTGGGCCAAAACCCCAGAAGTTAGGAAAAAGTTAAAAAAAGAAACAAGGGAGACTAATGTACTATCAGTGCCTGAGGTCTTAATTTGGTGTTACACAGTTTGAGCATTGGCTTCCTGGGCTGTTATTTCCCTGGATTGTTTGAGCAAATTATTGCATTATTTCAACTTGGAAAATGGTTTCTAAAGAATTATGCTGCTGAGTGGCCATATTTACTGTCGAAACCCACATTCTGAAAGCTAAACCTCTAGATGTGATGTTGGTTTGAGTCTCTCCATCTCTGTAAGCACCCACCTCTTATTGAAAGCCATTAGGGCATTGCAGGTGGATCTTACAGAATGCAGATAGGAATGTTTGCTTAATTTTGTTTTTCAGTTGTCCCAGAAACACTGTCTTTGTGCAAAAGAAAATCCTGTAGCTTTTGCTCTTTTATTCCCAGAGGCTACCATTTAATTTTATGGACTATTTACACACTGCTTGCAGTTTATTCATATGCGTTATGTGCTGAGCAAAACCTGTGAAAGGTGTAATCTGACAGCACAGAGACCAGGTGAAAATATTCAAGCAAAACAACTGAGACAACTGAAACAATCTAGAAATTTATGTTGAACTTGCCAGACTTACAACATACCAGGAAAACCTGAACGCAATCAAAAACTTCTCAAACATTTTCTTCTGACATGTTGCAAGTGAAACTAAAGTGTCCTTTTAAAACAACATTTCATATTGAAATATGCCTGTATTTATTTTTTTAAGGTTAAAAAGGCTTTCCTTTTTAATGATGAAATGCTTAATTTCAGATTGTCTTTTTCCTTAACTGTCATTTTTCTAATGTTTAAGTTCAGTAAGAAAACCAAGAAATTGCCTATTCACTCACCTTTGTTAGTGTTGTCTAGCCTTCAAAACCCTAAATATGAACATTTCCAGGTTTTTCATGGCAAAATCACAGACGTTTTCTAGGGTCTTTTGAATTTTTGTTTTCATGGTTTGAGAAAAATTAGAGGTGAATATAAAAGGTGATCTGATTTTTCCCATTTTTGAAAATAAACAACATAAAATCTCTGTTTGTACATGAAGTAAAAAATTCAAAGCTTGCATAGATAATTTACTTGAACAATTAGAATATTTTTTTCCTAAATATTTTGCTGACACATAACCTGTCTTATAACACTCTAGAGACAGTGATCCAGAATTTCAGCTAACACAAATCACTGTAGCACAGAGGACATTCATTGAGCTAATTCAGTTTGCCCCCTTTGGAAAATTTCTGGCCCATTCTTAATTCTTGGTCCAAGTGACTTTCTGTATATGTCCCTTAAATATTTCAGAAGTGAGCTATAAAGGTTTGGTTTATGTATTCAGAACCAGCATTGCATTGCTAATTTGCAACTTCTCCAAATAAAACAAAGTTCCTCTTTCAGGTTTTCCCAGCTCTACTCAAAGGAAGCGTTTTCCTCTTCCTATATGCTAGTATCAATGCGACTTAACTGATATCAGTTGGATTTTAATGCTTCAGGAGCTAAGTTTTAGGCTTTGGGTGGTTGGGGTGTAATGTAATGTAATGTAATGTAATGTTATATGTTATATATATTTTATGTGATGTGATGTTATTTTTGCAGTAAAACTCCCTCAATTGTCAATTTTTATCATCTTTACAAAAGACATGGATCTTTGATATGAGTATACTACATATTTCATTGGGAAATGTAAAAATGGTTTTCTTCATCAACATACACAAAGATTTCATCTGGTGATTGAAGGAAAACACTTCAAATTATCTCTCTACATAAACTGCTTCTAAAACAGGCAATTGAAATTTCCTTTCTTGGATTTTTTTGCTTTGGAGTAACCATAGCAGTTATTTTTCTGATATGTTCCAGGCAATTGTTGTAATCACCGTGGTCTTGTTAGGTTATTTCCTTGAGAAAACGGCTGCTCCCTTTTTTCCCTGTAGAATTCTTAGAATGAAAACATCATTTTACTGTCAGAAATGTGATGTGTTTCAGGGAAAGGAACTAATGACAGGTCACGACTCCCTTCAAGAAGGAAAAACAAGCCTTCTCCAAAGTACAAAAAGGCAAGTTGATTGCCTGTTCAGTGTCTGGGGATATTTTCTAAAGCCAAAGGATACATGGTGTGATTGTCATATTCTTGCAGTCATGGAAACATAGAGTGTCTTAAAAACAGTGACCTTTGGCTCCCCAGCTCCCTCTGAAACAGCCTATAAAAGAGAACCAAACTGAAGTAAATCAGTACAGAATTCTCCGTGCCTGATCACTCTCTGTAGCACTTTAAAGTTGGCTGTTTTACATTTCAAGGATCAAATCTTTCAGATATGATGTTGTATTTTTTTGGCCTACTGCTAACCTTCTAAGCACATTTGCAGTGGCTCCTCTGCTCTGCATACACACACAAACGGAGACTAACTAGGTGCCCTGTGCAATCCAGCACAACATGTTGCATGACTTGCCATCAGAATCAATGTACACTTTCAAAAATGCTGGAGCACCTGCATGGGAAAATAATTGTACGAGAGCAATGTCAGCCTTGGGCTGACACACATTTAGGTCTGGCTGAAATCCTAGTCAATGTAAAGCAGAGCACTACAGTGCAGAACTCATCTCACTGAGGGCTGAGGCCCCAAGATGAAATATAGCCAAGTCCTTATTCCATAAATGCCTATAAATGAGTGATAGAAGTTGTTGTGGGAGGAGATCTTGTGTCTCCTCCACTCCCATCTCTTCCCTCACTCATGGCCGACTGCACACCAAGCAAGCTAATGCTGCTGCCATTCCCACATCATCTCACCTCAGCTGTAGTAAGCTTGCTGTCCATAGTTCCTTGGGCATCCAAACTAGCAGGAGGGAGCTTGCTGGGTCCTGGTGGAGCAAACATGGGAATTGCTCTTATAAAAGGCATCCTACAGACCCATCCTTGATAAAGAGATTTTGTTCCAGGATCCAGCAGGTGATTATGGCTCTTACGAAAGAGCTACTACAATTTCATGAGTGTTTCTGTTGTTCTTGGTCCATTTTCAGAAGAGACTGCCTTGTTCAGATTAGAACAGCATTTGTGTTTAGCTGTTTGATGTTATAATTGGATGAGAACATGGACTGTTTCCTACGCACTGAGCGGAATAAAGTATGTCCTGGACTGCTACCACAAAAAGAGAGAGAAAACACATAGCCCAGATGCCTTCATTCCCCATTCTCACTGGCAGTATAAAGGGTAAAATCTGTTCATAACTGGTCAGCTAAGGGGGGTGGAGGCAGCTCTCTGCCAGCATGAGGTGGTGTTGCCTTCCACCATGTCACCTGGTCCCCACATTCTCCCCATGACAGGTACCCATCCAACTTGATGTCATCTGCATGGCTGCTGGCCAAGACACCAAAAAGGATGGAGAAAGCCCTTTGCATTCTTCCAGTGCTCACCTGCCTTCCCCATGTGTGCCGCCCACACGCGTTACCACAGCCCTGGTGCCAGGGCAGGTCTGCAGGGACTTTCATGGTAAGCTCACAGCTTGCAGGGAACTGCATCCCTTTCTAAAAAAGAATTCTGCAGAACCCAATCCAGAGCTAAAAGCACCGTACTTGTTGGCATTGTACTGAGAGTAGCAATTCCCTTCTCACAGAACAGCGCAACGAGGTGGGAACACCTCTGACAGCTGTTCGTAAACTTGTTCATGCTGCTCAGTTTTCCCAGTTTTTCCACTGTGTGGTAAAAAGACAACGTGGTATTTCTTTCTGCCCAAGTTAACTTTTTTTCTTTCTTTTTTTTTTTTTTCCTTCTAATTCTAGAAGTCCTGATCTCTATTACCTAATGTCACATAGCAGGAAATACCTCACAGCAATTTATTCATTGACTGCTCTTGTTTAATATGTATTTGGGCTTGATTATTCCATTTTCAGTTGTTGCTAATTTTTTTTACTGGAGGAGTGACCTACATTTTTGTGAGGAAGAAATCAGATTTTGTCAATGTGGTAAAAATAATTGAAAAACACACGAATAAAGCTCTGTGAGACCAAAGGAGAATTGCCATGTATTACTAAAATGGTAAATTCTAGCTCCCTATCTAATGTCTGATTGCTCCATTATCTTCATATCCAGCAGCAAACAAAATTCAAAGGAGTAGAAGATTCAGCTTAAACGTTTTTCTGAACCTCCCAGACTATGCAATTTTCTTACACTCTCTGTCTTTTTGTCTAGCTGAGACTTAGGTCTTAGTTGATCCTAATCTGTTAATTATGCTAGATTACGTGGTGGTTGAGTATTACACAATAGAAAAGCAAAACATTTCTGCTTGCTAGCTTTGATCTGAACTAATTTCTGGAGGGCATGAATTAGACTGGAGCTGGTCACCTGTTCTCCAAGTTATTCTTTTCCTAATTTAACTACATATAAGGTATAATTCTATATCCATGGCTTCTTGGCAATAACAGGGTAACCTTGAGAGAAAGCAAACAACCTTCTGCCTAAAAAGCTTTTTTTAGTACAGACTTCATTTCTTCTGGATAATTCCTTTGAAGTCCCTTCTGGTGAGGGAAATCCTGTATGTTTGCTTTATGACTTTTGCAAGACTGATTTCTTCAGACTGGCCAGATTGATTGACAAGGAGCATTGCCTGTTTCACAGAGTGGAGAAATGCATTGAACTGCCAAACTTGCCTTGTTGCAGGTGATGCTATGAACTTGAAACTCAGATTACTCTTTCTGAAGTACTGGTAGAGTAAACAATTTTTTTGTTGAGGCTAAGCAGTTTTGAGCAACCTAGGGTCAGTGAAATGGGAAATTTGAGGTTTCGTGTCATCCTAGATAACACTGAGCAGTTGCTTCTGAGATGGAACTTGAGGATCAAATCCTTCTTTAATTTAACTTCAAACTCTTACCCCACATTCAAACATTTAATTATTTAACTCTACCAAACAGAAGGCACTCAGACACACACACGGCAAAACGTCATGACGTGAGTATCCCAGATGCCTTTTGGATATGCCCCATGCTCCAGCTGTCCATCAAGCTAAAGGTTTGTTTGCATGATTTACTCAGGACAGAGATAACCAAAGGATTTCAGCTCAGTTTATTGCAATGTCTCTCAGCCCCAGTGAATATCCATAACCTTGGTGCACTTTGTTTGAACAAGTGTTGCTATCCAAAGAATTTTTAATAAGGTACCTAATAAAGTTTAATAAGGTATAGCAAGCAGACGTGTTTAAACACGTTAGCAGTATGTCTAAATGAATTGTTTATATTTCTGTGTGTCCGGTATTGCTATTCCAAAAAAATTTCTATAAAGAAAAAATAAGGTTAAAAAATTACCAAAGACAAGCCTGATATTATTCTTCTTTCTGGAGGAATTACTTTGAAAATATGTTGCTTGTTATGACATCAAGTTTATATTGTGGGTTACAATTTTCTGTGCCTGTCCAACCAACATTTAAGTCTCAGGTACTTCCACAGAAGTTGTGTGGATTTCTTTCCTGGTTTTGACAGGATATCTGGTAATATGAAGTTCTTGCCACTATATTCAATGTAAAGAAAAACATCAGCTTCAAAAGCATAGACATGCTTCCAAGTCCCTGTTGAGAATCATGTTTTTTTTCTAAGAATTAAGTATTTTCTAGGTCTCAGCTAATTATGAAATTCAAATATAAGAGTCTAGATGTCACAAAATTCTAGTGTTTTTGCTCCTGCTCTTTTTTCCATTCCCCCCTTTTTTTTTTTGTCTGGCTGTCTCTTTGGGGTACACTCTGTATTTTCAGTGTCTTTTTATAGAAATGCTTGGTAGTATGCAAAATAACAATAATTATTGTAAGTGACCCTTTTCCACAACACGCCACCAGTTCCCACAAGAAAAACCCTGGCCCTAACTTACATTTAGAATTGAATAGCTTAATTTGGATAACAGCATGGATCTTCATCTTCCAGCATTTATTTCAAATGGAGAATTTCTTCTTGCTGTTCCTTATAAACCTGCTTACTTCAGAGTCAGGCAAGACTGATGTGACTGTCTGTTGCCCTCTTTGCAGTTGAAAAAAGACATCCACTTTTTTTCGTTTCCTCATTTCTTCAGAACTCTGGGCCCTAGTCTCCTGTTGTAGCCAGCATACACCAATGGAAATAAATAGAAGAATGATATTGGCAGAAGCCAGAGCTTTAGTTTTGCTGCCTGATGTGTCTTTCTGCCTTCGGACTCCTCCCAGCTGCTAAGGTGCCCATGCCTGTCTCGCCCCACCTGGCAGGGACCTGCAGCTCCTTTGCTTGGACCCTGCAACAGCAGCCTCAAGGACTCAGGTAGGTTTACCTCCATTGGTGGCCTTGCATGGATGTCAAAGGAGACATCCCTGTCACCTTGACCTTGTGGTGGCTGCTGTATGAGTGATGTTCAGTCCTATAGAGATCAGTCCATGACTGACCTCATCCAGCTACTAAATAGAGGGATTGTCCAGCTTTGTGTGCAGGCTGATGAATAACCCAAAAGCTTTGGCCAAGCTAAGGGAAATCAAAGCAATTGCTTCTCTCATCTGTAACATGGGCCTGTCCAGCTCAGTGAAAGCTTATATTCAATGCCAAATAATAGGTAACAGTAACATCTGCTAAGGTTTTGATGCTATATTCAAAGACCTAATATCTGTAAGATCTTCATTTAAAGACACTTCAAATTGTTGGCAGAAAACTTTGCATTATTGACATTAAACATATTTTTGTTTTCTGATTTACAGCATGTTTTATTCCTCATGAAGCTTAAAAGCCCAACTATGCAGACACATTGAAAAACAAATGTTGCTAAAACGATTAAGCAGCACACAGATGGCTTGTATGTTCCTGTGTCAGAGACAGCTTTATAAATGAAGCATGTGTGATAACCATTTACGTTTTATTAAAAAAAATGCCAAGTATTTTTTTAAACAAACACGCTTTCAAAGAAAAACATAGACCAACTTGATTAAGAGATTTAACAGCCAAAAAAGCTGTCTAACCCAGATGCTCAGTAGCAGCTGTAACCTTGTGAAAATTGACCTATAACATAGCCACAGGGTTCTTGATTCCAAGAAGAATCTTCTCTTTAAGAAAATTGATTTGCTTTACAAACCTTGACCCCTCATTATTTTTCATCCTCCATCAACCCCTGGGGCCCACTGA
This sequence comes from Phaethon aethereus, assembly GCF_964289735.1. Lineage (NCBI taxonomy): Eukaryota > Metazoa > Chordata > Aves > Phaethontiformes > Phaethontidae > Phaethon > Phaethon aethereus. The sequence goes on along the minus strand of NC_138578.1, from coordinate 77,128,810 downwards.
CCTCACTGCAAGAAGTCACACGTATGAGACATCCACCTTCAAATGAGTCAAAAGCTTTCCATGTAGGGTCTGTTGGGCCAAGGTTCATAGCAACAAATCTTTCCTTGTTCTGCTGCAAGATTAAGTCAAGATGACTGACATAATTGGCCAAACAGTTTTCTAACTGGCTTTTTACTTTTGAGATGACCTCTGTTTCTCCCATTCGTCTGCTGATTACAGGTCAATAATGCTGTCAAGGAAAGATAAAATAATTTTGTCACTTAGAAATATTGTAATGGGATAAAACCCCTGGCTTGTCATATCACTAAATTTGAAAAGATAATTGAGCTGTCAATTTAAATATCAAATGAATGTCTCCATGTAAGCAGTGTTAATAAAAGCCAAGAGGCAGGTAGAGATGAGCTCAGCTGGCAGGTGGAGGGGGGCTGAATTTTTGTGTCTGAAAGCCCAGTAGATAGGATAATTCTCTAAACTTACTTTGAATTAATCTGAGCTTCTTGTGTCTACAAGACTACATTGGGTGTATTGATTTTATGAATATTCTTTTATGCAATCCTTGAACTAGCCACAAATGGGAGATGTTCTTTATTGAGAATGTCATTTCAACCTGTCAGCTTCTGCACCTATTAGAAGGTGTGGAGACATGAAAAATAAGTTTATTGACAACTCTTTTTTTACCTCTTTCTAGTGAATATTCCTTTCAAAGGTCACTTGCTTGTTTAGAAGTCATCAAGGCAGGGACCAACTTTTATTCCTTGCTGCCTACCATGATCACAGAATCACAGAATCACAGAATCACTAGGTCGGAAAGGACCTTCAAGATCATCAAGTCCAACCATTAGTCCAGCGCCACCATATCGCCTAAACCATGTCCTGAAGCGCCACACCCACAGGTTTTTTGAACACTTCCAGAGATGGAAGGAACACTTCCAGACTCCACCACCTCCCTGGGCAGCCTGTTCCAATGCCTGACCACTCTCTCAGTGAAGAAATTTTTCCTAATATCCAATCTAAACCTCCCCTGTTGCAACTTGAGGCCATTTCCTTTTGTCCTATCACTAGTTACTTGGGAGAAGAGACCGACACCCACCTCACCACAACCCCCTTTCAGGTAGTTGTAGAGAGCGATAAGGTCTCCCCTCAGCCTCCTCTTCTTCAGACTAAACAACCCCAGTTCCCTCAGCCGCTCCTCATAAGACTTGTGCTCCAGACCCCTCACCAGCTTCGTTGCCCTTCTCTGGACATGCTCCAGTACCTCAACATCCTTCTTGTAGTGAGGGGCCCAAAACTGAACACAGGATTCAAGGTGCGGCCTCACCAGTGCCGAGTACAGGGGCACGATCACTGCCCTACTCCTGCTGGCCACACTATTGCTGATACAGGCCAGGACGCTGTTGGCCTTCTTGGCCACCTGGGCACACTGCTGGCTCATGTTCAGCCGGCTGTCAACCAGCACTCCCAGGTCCCTTTCTGCCGGGCTGCTCTCTAGCCACTCCTCCCCAAGCCTGTAGCGTTGCATGGGGTTGTTGTGGCCAAAGTGCAGGACCCTGCACTTGGCCTTATTAAACCTCATACAGTTGGCCTCTGCCCATCGATCCAGCCTGTCCAGATCCCTCTGCAGAGCCCTCCTACCCTCCAGCAGATCAACAGTCCCACTCAACTTGGTGTTGTCTGCAAACTTACTGAGGGAGCACTCGATGTCCTCATCCAGATCATCAATAAAAATATTGAACAAGACCGGCCCCAGAACCGAGCCCTGGGGAACACCGCTTGTGACCGGCCGCCAGCCGGATTTAACGCCGTTCACCACAACTCTCTGGGCTCGGTCATCCAGCCAGTTCCTCACCCAGCGAAGAGTAAACCTGTCTAAGCCACGAGCCGCCAGTTTCTCCAGGAGAATGCTGTGGGAGACACTGTCAAAGGCTTTACTAAAGTCCAGGTAGACAACGTCCACAGTCTTTCCCTCATCCACTAGGCGGGTCACCTGGTCATGGAAGGAGATCAGGTTGGTCAAGCAGGACCTGCCTTTCATGAACCCATGCTGGCTGGGCCTGATCCCTTGGTTGTCCTGCAGATGCCCTGTGAGCACTCTCAAGACCAACCGCTCCATAATCTTCCCCGGTACAGAGGTCAGGCTGACAGGCCTGTAGTTCCCAGGATCCTCCTTCCGGCCTTTCTTGTAAACGGGCGTCACATTGGCAAGCCTCCAGTCTTCTGGGACCTCCCCTGTTAACCAGGACTGCTGATAAATGATAGAGAGTGACTTGGTAAGCTCCTCCGCCAGCTCTCTCAGTACTCTCGGGTAGATCCCATCAGGCCCCATAGACTTGTGGGTGTCCAGGTTGTTTAGCATGTCCTTGACTGCTTCCTCCTGGATTATGAGGAGTACATTGTGCTCTCCATCCCCATCTTCCAGCTCAGGGGGCTGAATACCCTGCGGATACCTGGCCTGCCTATTAAAGACTGAGGCAAAGAAGGCATTAAGTACCTCAGCCTTGTCCTCGTCCTTGGAGACAATGTTCCCTGACATATCCAGCAGCGGATGGAGATTCTCCTTGCCTCTCTTTTTGTTGTTAATATATTTGTAAAAACATTTTTTATTATCCTTTACGACTGTGGCCAGATTGAGCTCTAGCTGGGCTTTTGCCTTTCTAATTTTGTCCCTACTTGACCTAACGAGATCTTTGTACTCTTTGTGAGTTGCCTGGCCCTTCTTCCAGAGGTGATAAACTCTCCTCTTCTCCCCGAGTCCCAGCAAAATCTCCCTGTTCAGCCAGGCAGGTCGCCTTCCCCGCCAGCTCTTCTTACGGCACATGGGGACCGCCTGCTCCTGCGCCTTTAAGATTTCCTTCTTGAAGACTGTCCAGCCTTCCTGGACCCCTCTGTCCTTCAGGACTGTCTCCCAAGGGACTCTCTCAACCAGTGACCTGAACAGGCCAAAGTCTGCCCTCCGGAAGTCCATGATAGCAGTTTTGCTGACCCCTCTCCTTACTTTGCTCACAACTGAGATTTCTATCATGTCGTGGTCGCTAAGCCCAAGACGGCCTCCGACCACCACATCTCTCACCAGTCCTTCTCTGTTTGTAAACATCAGGTCAAGCGAGGCACCTCCCCTGGTGGGCTCACTCACGAGCTGCGTCAGGAAGTTATCCTCCACACACTCCAGGAACCTCCTAGACCGTTTCTTCTCTGCTGTGTTATACTTCCAGCAGATGTCCAGTAGGTTGAAGTCCCCCACAAGAACAAGGGCCAGCGAATGCGAGACCTCTGCCAGTCGCTTATAGAATGTCTCATCTGTCTCTTCATCCTGGTTGGGTGGTCTGTAACAGACTCCCAGCAGGATATCTGCCTCATTGGCCTTCCCCCTCATCCTTACCCACAAGCACTCTACTTGGTCTTCACAATCTTCGATTTCTATGCAATCAAAACACTCCCTAACATACAGAGCCACCCCACCGCCTCTCCTTCCCTGCCTATCCCTTCGGAAGAGCTTATAGCCATCCATTGCCATTCATTATAGCACTCCAGTCATGAGAAGCATCCCACCATGTTTCTGTGATGGCAACTACGTCATAGCTGTCGCGCTGCACAATGGCTTCCAGCTCCTCCTGTTTGGTGCCCATGCTGCGTGCATTGGTGTAAATGCACCTGAGCTGGGCTATCGATTTCAACTCTGGCACGTTGAACCTACCCCTAGGTTCAACTCTAGTGAGCCCCATTTTATCCCCTCCCCCCTCCAAATCTAGTTTAAAGCCCTCTCAATGAGGCCTGCCAGCTCATGAGCAAGAATCCTTTTGCCCCTTGGCGTCAGTTGCACTCCATCAGCTGCGAGCAGGCCCGGTGCTGTGTAAACCGCCCTGTGGTCAAAAAACCCAAAATTCTGACGATGGCACCAGCCCCTAAGCCGCATGTTGATCAGGTATGCTTTCCTGTTCCTTTCAGCGTTCTTCCCCGTCACTGAAGGGATTGATGAAAACACTACCTGTGCTCCCGCTCTATTGACCAGTTGCCCCAGTGCTCTCAAGTCCTTTTTGATTGCCTTTGGGCTTCTTAGCGCAACCTCGTTGTTGCCAACCTGCATGACCAACAGCGGGTAGTAATCAGTGGGTCGAACCAGACCAGGGAGTTTCCTGGTGACGTCTCGCACCCAGGCCCCCGGGAGGCAGCAGACTTCCCTGTGAGTTGGGTCTGGTCGACTTATTGGGCCCTCTGTACCCCTCAGAAGGGAGTCGCCTACGACAATCACCCTCCTTTTTTTCTTAACAGAGGACGTCTTGATGCGTGGGGCTGGTTGACTCACCCTAGGCACCCCCTTGGACGGACCTTCGTCAGGGTCCTCATGTTCCTGTCCCTCACATTCCAGAGCCCCATACCTGTTGTGTAAGGGCAGCTGGGACGGTGAGGGAGGCCCGGAGGGAATTCGCCGACCTCTCCGAGGAGGGACCTGCTTCCATTTCCCCTCATCTCTTAGGTCCTCTCCTTCTGCCCGGCAGCAAGAGGACAGGGGATCCCTTGCTGCTTGTGGAGCCTCCACCAGCTGCCCCTGCTTCAGGGATGGCCGGGTGCGGCTCCACCTACCTCTCTCTCTCTCTCGCACACTCCCTAATGCTCCTCAGCCTCTCCACTTCCTCTTTCAGCTCTGCCCCAGGCTGAGCAGGTCGCTCACCTGGTCGCACCGCACGCAGGTGGTGTCCCCGTCAGTCTCTGGAACAACCGACAGGCTCAGGCACTCTTTGCAGCCGGACACTTGGACAGCCGCGTGCCTGAGCGGGAGCTCCGTCTGTGTCGGATGTTCATATAAACCAAAGCTTGCTCCCATTCCTATAGCAATAATGACTGTTAATGGACTAAAGTTATTGACTACATCTTTGAGGGCCTGAGGGAAAATGTTTGCGCTGGGTTTCAGTTATTATTTGCTCTATGCGCTCTAATGGTTGTATTTGCCAGAATTTTGCATTTATTAACTGAGTTCTGTGATGTGCTTGGCCCTTCTTTCTGCTTTTGAATTGCCCACAGTTCTCCCTGGCAGATCTTGAGTGTTACACTGGTATAAATGAGAAGCAATGAACTTGACTGAGGACATCCAACTGCACTGAGATCACACAGGGAGTGCTCAGCTCTGTTTGGATTCAGATGTACAATCTCAACTGGGAAGACTCACTGTTAGCATCAACCACAATATTATCCAAAAGCAGGAGCTGTAGAGCCAGAACCAGGCTGGTATATTTAAAGATTTTTGTAGCTGGCTGCCAAAGTTTCATAGAAAATAGGACTTCAGGGTTGGCCACAGAGGTACTGACATGGACTAGGAATGAGAAGCCAATGTGTTTGTCTGTGTGCAATGTAGGGAGAAGAAGAACAAATTTACATCATGGGACAGCCAACATTTATAAAGCCAGCAACCAAACTGTAGCTCATATGAATAAGTTATAGCCCGTCTGAAGAACAACATCATTGTGCAGAAGGCTTTTTCTTTGTGGAAAGAGAAAAAGCATACATTGGGGTCTACAACCATGAAAGAGAAGATGAACTCTGCAGCATTTTTTAGGGCTGATGATATAGATATGAGTAAACCCTATTAATTTCCATGGTACAAGATGACTGCAACCCAGAACTATTCCTGATCATTCCTTAATCAAAAGCAAGTTCCCAGGAGTCTTTACATTTGTGAAAATACTCCAGTTGTACATTTTGACTATAAATGTATCTTCTTCACTTTCATGTTCAACTTTCAAAGTGGGGGCAGATTTTAGTCAGTGGTTTTATAGCTCTTTGGGACATAGCGGGTTTTCTATCAGCTCATGGATTTTGTTGCACAGAGTTTTCTTTGTACATTGGAAGGCTGGAGAATTGGCTCCATGTGAGCCTCTAGAGTTTATGAAACCTGCAAGCACTAAACTCTGTTGGCTTCCCCTGCAAAAATAAATGTGAACCTGGAAATCTATGATTCTGACTTGAAACAGAACCCACAGATATATAAAATCGTCTTGAAACAGGAATGCTCCGTCCAGCGTTCATGTAACCCAGCGGTAGAAACCAAGCATTCAGAAGTCTTAAATCAGCCTCCAAAACCTTGAAATTATCATTAAAATCATGTTCTGTTAAATAAGTAAATAAGTAAATAAATAAATGTTGGGTTTCTTTGATTACTTTCTCTCTCTGGGCCATTTGCGACCACACTTTCAAATTCTTCTCTTTGATGAAGAAATCTAGAAATGTTCTGTTTTTAAAATAATAGCTGAGTATCTTATAGAGGCTTGAAAGACCCATGACATGCCAAGATCGTCACTTATCCAAATTCACTTACAGTAGGTGCTCAGAGCACAGGAGAGGGGAAACACAGCTCCTGACCCTCTCAGCCACGTGAACAACTGTCTCTTCCTCTGCAGAAGTAACAGCCAGTTGAAACAGGAGAACACGCACCCTGAGGTACTGAGCGGCTTTTGCTCCTGAAACGGTTGTTGCTGTAACATGTGAAATTGCATCAGTTTCTCAGCATCTCTGAAAGAAAACCGGAGTTTAAATCTTTCTGAGTACAGCCATATCTGAGACACTTCACCTTTGGAAAAACCTTTGTTTTCCCATTGTTTCTGCTCAGTGAAGGACACCTGGGTATTTACCCTCCTTCCGTCTGCCTGGATATTAAAACTGGGGACTGCGTATAGATGGGCACTTTGCTCCCCCGACTTGGCTGTACAGATGAGAAGTGCATCTCTCCGCTCCCGCTTCTGTAAGCCGCACGCGTGCACGTGTGCTGATGTGCGCGTGTGCTGGTGTGCGCCTGTGCTGGTGTGCGCGTGTGCTACCATGCGCGTGTATTACCGTGGGCGTGCGTTACCGTGGGCGTGCGTTACCGTGGGCGTGCGTTAGTGAGCGTGTGTGTTAGTGTGCGTGTGTATTAGTGTGTGTGTGTGTCAGTGTGCGCGTGTGTTACCGCATGTGTTAGTGTGTGTGTGTTAGTGTGTGCGTGTGTTAGCATGCGCGTGTGTTAGTGTGTGCGTTAATGTGTGTGTTAGTGTGCGCATGTGCTAGCGTACGCATGTGTTAGTGTGCGCGTGTGTTAGTGTGTGTGTGTTAGTGTGCGTGTGCACGTGCGCGCACTTGCCAAGGCACCAGGTCCTTAAACCTTTGTGCAACTCCACACCTGGGCACTTGCCTGTGCGTTTGTACATTCTTCTCCCTGTCTTTAAATATAGATATTTTTGTGAATAGGCGTACATACTTTGTCCCTCAGAGAGGAGAGAGAGAAAGGGTGGGAAACCTCTCTAGGCAAAGGAGCAGTCTGGCAGCCATCCGCAAGCTCACAGTGCTCAAGTCTTTTTTTAAAGAAAGGGGAATTTGAGGCAAGGGAGCTGGACTGTCCTGGGTGCGGGCCTCCCCTCAGCCACCGAATGCAGGCGGTGGCCCCGTCGTGCCCCCGCGTTTCCATCAGCCCTGTGATCCTGCCTCATCCCTCCTCTGGCCCTGGCTGGGCCAAAACACGGCAGCCTTTATGGTGGCTGGTGGCAGTGGGGTTGGGCTGCGGCCTGCCATTGTCTCCACAGTGGTGTGGGCCGAACATGGCTGCTCAGTAAGCAACCACCCTTGTGCAGGCACGAGGCCTACTGCAATCGTGGCACTTTCCTCGGCAAAACCTAGCCCTTCCTGCTGCTCCTTGTGTGCAACCTTCTTCCCACGCTGATCACCTTTTCAACCTTTACAGCTTATTTGAATTTATTTGAGTGTTTGAAGCTGACAGTTGCCATCTAAATGTCCTGGTGAAGGTGTTTTTATGGTGGCCATTTTGGATAACATATTGGAAATGGCAGTTTGTATGGCTCATGCAGCAGGGGCTCCCAGAGATCCCTACCAGTAAAAGGTTGACCAAAATAAGAATATTTACTTTTTAAAATAAATAAACATATACTTAGACCTGGTGTTTCCCCGCTCCTCCCCAGGTTGTGTATTTCCAGTCATCTTCTTCAGAGCTTCCTGATTTCAACAGGGTTTGTGCACAGTCAACAAAAGTGGAAGTTTGGCTTCATTGTAGGTTGTAACCTGGTGTCAAACTTTTGGTCTCCATCTCATGGTTTCTCTTCTGTCACAGCTGCCTTACCTTAGAAGAGAAGCTTTTTACCAAGCAAACCACACAGAAAATTAAATCTAAATGAAGTCACCCCCTCTTTTTTCCTTCAAGCACACTCACGTCTTAAAGCTGCATAGTGAAGTAATTAAATATTACAGGAGTTGCAGCTTCTTAAATGAAGATTTATCATATTAAATACAGCAGGGATAAGCATTAATAAGGTATTAGTTTGGTCTGAAAGAACCATGGGAACCAGCAACCCCTAAATAATTAGCTTCGTTCTAATACTGATGTATTTTGTAGCTGCAGACAAATGATTTACTTTCTATGCTTTAATTTCCTCCTCTGTATTATGGATATTGCATATTCAGTATTGCAATGATGGAATTGCATTTTCTTGCCTACTGGAAGACAACAGGTTGCAGTGCCTAGGGAAAAGGGAAATAACGGTCTGGGAAATAATAAGAAAGATTACTCTTCTGCCTTTCTTGTGTGGGAAGCTCTTCTGTCACCCCTTCTTCTCGATGTTATTTGTTTCCAATGTATGATCATAAGGTGGTCACACTGAGGCTAGATTGATTTCACTTTAAACAACTAAAAAGGAACCCTCCATCTTAAGCAGGTATCCCAGGCCCTCCTTAGTCAAAAGAAAGAGACAGACTACTGCAGCAGCTCTGCCTGTTTTAAACACCTCTGGGGTGAACCATCTTCTGGACACATCTATATCTCTCCATTGGTTATAGGGGACATAGAACAAACACTTGGCTTTTAGATGACCAAAGATGAGTTCCCATTGTGAGGTTCTACTTGGGTGTTTTCTTGAAGTGTCCAAGCACTGAGCAGAGTATGATGCTTTGTTAAAGATGCCAGTCTATGATCAGGGGTCCCTGGCTTCTTTGCTGTGATAAGATAGCATCTTATAATGTGGTGTAATGTATATCTTATAATGCAATGTAATGCATGTGATAAGATAACTTCTCCTCCCAAAAGATCATTAAGAACTCCCACTGATTTGAGGCAGTGAAGAGTATACTTAGGTTTCTGCACAGGAGTGAGTTTCTTCACCATGAAATTCAAGTAAAGAATCATTCACATCCCCCCCGCCGCCTTAAAAATGGACATTGAATATGTAAATAGCAACTACATTTGCCTTTCTAGTGGTCAAAATAAAGGAGGACTCAGGGGACAGGGAAAGACTGGAGAAGCTGGTAGAGGCTCACAACCACGTATCTCAAAGTCAGCAATTAGCACACACAGCAAGGCTGGGAGATGGTAAAAACTCCCACCATCTGACAGCTGCTTGGCAGCTTTTGAGAACTGAGTCATCAGGCCTTGACCCAGTTTCTCGCAGACAGGTGCCTAGACCACAAAAACCACTATCACAGGTGTCACTGTTGTCCGTACATTCATCAGAAGGACCGCTAACTGATTAGGTAGCAATCAAAAAGGTCATGGGGCTGAACTCTTCTACCAAGCACTCCTCTTGGGCAGTATTATCCATGATTTGCTATGGCCAAGTCTGGTGATTTACACATTTTTCCTGGCATTAAACCTGTCTAGTTGCACCTTCATTTGATAAAAGATATTCACAGAATCTTTGGTGTGGAAGTCCTAGAAGGAAAACTCTAACCTAGAGAGAGAGACTGTAAGTCTCAGAATATAGCCCTCTCTATGGACTATAAGAAAGAAAAAGTTACTTACAGCTCCAGGACCAGATGTTAGCCAGTGTGGTGTTACTGTCCCGAAATAAACAGTGTTCTGTGGTAAGATCTGTATCTTTGCCTGGGTATTGGGAATTAAATGACATCTACTCACAACTCATCTGAAAACTTTGGTTAATGAAAAGCTGTTTATCGTCACATATTTCTCTTCTTATAGATGATCCAGATTCAATTACTGTCCAAGTCACCACAGTCCCACTGAAGTCAGCGGCCCTAGTGTGGCCACAAGTGTGACCCCAGAGTTTTAATACATAGTAGGACTCTGGCAATGTTGTCTGAGCTGCCTAGGACTTCACACACGATTTGTACATAAACCACCTTTTCAAAGACTGGCTTTCTAATAAAACAGCCACTATTGACACAAATAATCCCACATCTCTGATTTGCATAACCTCTCGGAAGCTGGATAGCAGAGGAAATAAGCAATAATAGCAGTGTAAATGGCCTTAAGTGAAAGCGTATCAGTTACAATGTACAAGTTCAGTCTATGAAGCTCAGTTTATGCTGGTGGAAAAAATAAGGGGAGATATTATGTCTTCATAAAAGCTTGACCTCAAGTGCTTTGGAAGACAGAATAGACTACATTCAAGGCAAAACAGACTTTCTGTGCACAATTATTCTTTAAGGGACTTTGCTAGGGTTCACATACACACACTCTTTGCATTTGCTTATGAAATAGGAGAGGAAAGGAGTACCTAACAAATGAATGTGTGTAGCTCAGCAGCCCCAGCTGGCCCAGTTCCCAATATATTTTGCTTGATAAACAGCTAATCCCTGAGTATAGTATGGCTTGCATTCCTCCAAACTTATCATTAATCATGGAAAAAACCAAGTTGTCCTTGCACTGTGTGAGTGCCTATGAACAGCTCCTTTGATAAGACTGTTTTTACATGCCTGGAGGGATTTAGCTTTTTGGATCTCTGTCCTATAAGTAATAGGCAGACCTTCCTTTGCATCTGAGTCTGCTTTCATTGCTGGTTTCAAGTCACAGAAAATTAGCAGGGACATTTGAAATTAGAAGTTGCACTGTGCTCATGTTCCTCCATTATATTTGTGTTTCATGGCACCTGTAGCATGGCATAGTATTATAATTATGCACTGTTGGCAGCCAGAGAGGAGACAGGGAGACAGAAGAAAGAGAAAATTTCGAAGTGGAAGAAGGACAAAATTAAATGATAGCTTTTAAGTGGCAAAACATCAAAATATTTAGTCACGCAATTACGTTTCTTGTTAATACAGAAGGTGAATAGAGCAAAGCAGTAAATTATTTACTGGTTTATCTTATAGCTGTCTTACCCTTGCTGCCAAAGCAATGGTAAGAATGGACACTGTAGGCCTTTTCCCCAAGTACGTAACGGATTATATTTACAATAGGCGCACATTGGATATAGCCATAAAGTATATAGCTGTTTTTTTCATAATGAGGATAGTTAACAGCACATATCTCCATTGTGTATCACTTTTCATAGTCTGCACTGTGAGCCAGGATGGCTTATTTCAGCTACCTGGTCTTGTCTTGCACACAAGAAAGACAAACACCTGATTATATGATGGAAGCCCAATAACTTTCAGCTGACATAATATCTCATGCCCTTGACAAAAGTTAGCACTCATTTGAAATGGGCAAACTTTCACACCCTTAACTATGCTCTTTATTAAAAGAAAGGCATGAAAACAATTTCAGTTTTGTATTGTTCTAACCTCAACTTTCAATCTATGATACCTATCCACTACTGAAATAAAACAGCTGTCAACCAAGATATGTTTTTACTTTCTGTAACTATCTACAGTCGTTAAATTTCTTAGTGTTAAGCATTGAAGTTCAGAGGATAACCTAAAGCATACAATTGCAATAGACATTTTTAGTCCTGAGGAAATGATTCTAAGAACTTTAGTAGAAGATAGTCATGATTAAAAAGGTCTTAAATATGGGCAGAGGTTGTTTTAAAGATACACTACCAGTGTGAGAACATAAGCATATTCCTTGCTCAACCTTTACCTGTTTTGATGAACTTTTATGCAAGGAAGTTTAGTGGAAATCTAGTGGAAGGTGTCCCTGCCCATGGCAGGGGGGTTGGAACAAGCTGATCTTTAAGGTCCCTTCCAACCTAAACCATTCTATGATTCTGTGAAGTTTACAAGGTAGCATCTCAGAAAAAGAAGGCTCATGGCATGTCCCCAGTGAACAGCTCTCCATGCCCTTGCACGTAGACACCCACAGGTACCCTTGCATGGACTATTCAGTTTATGAGCCCCCGAGATGAGAGAAAAAAACCACACGTCCCCAGATCCATTCCCACAGCAAGCTAGGAGCAGGACAAGAGCCATATCAAGGTGATATGTGACAAGTGGAGCATTACAAGGTGATATGGGCAAGTGAAGGACTGGTGTGAATTTCTCTCTCCTTGGAGAGCATGTGAAGCAAATATGATACTGGAATTCTTTGAGGTCGAAGAGCCAGAGCTGTTCCTGAGCAGTATGCTCCAGGCAACTCAGGAGGACTACAAGGATATTGTGAAGTTATGCAGCGAGAAAATTAGAAGGGTCAATGCCCAGCTAGAACTTAATCTGGCTACTGCTGTAAAAAAACAATTAAAAATGTTTCTATAAATACATTAGCAACAAAAGGAGGGCTAAGGAGAATCTCCATCCTTTATTGGATGTGGGGGGAAACATAGCTGCAAAGGATGAGGAAAAAGCTGAGGTACTTAATGCTATCTTTGCCTCAGTCTTTAATAGTAAGACCAGTTGTTCTCCAGGTACCCAGCCCCCCTAAGCTGGAAGACGGGGAAGGGGAGCAGAATGAAACCCCCATAATCCAAATGGAAATGGTTAGCAACCTTCTGCAACACTTAGACACACACAAGTCTATGGGGCTGGATGGGATCCACCCAACAGTACTGAGGGAGCTGGTGGAGGAGCTTGCCAAGCCACTGTCCATCATTTATCAGCAGTCCCAGAAGACTGGAGGCTTGCCAATGTGATGCTCATCTACAAGAAGGGCTGGATGGAGGATCTGGGTAACTACAGGCCTGTCAGCCTGACCTCGGTACCAGGGAAAGTTATGGAGAGGTTCATCTTGAGGGCGCTCACAGGGCATGTACAGGACAACCAGGTGATCAGGTCCAGCCAGCACAGATTCATGAAAGGCAGGTCCTGCTTGACCAACGTGATCTCCTTCTATGACCAGGTGACCCGCCTAGTGGATGAGGGAAAGGCTGTGGATGTTGTCTACCTGGACTTTAGCGAAGTCTTTGACAGTGTTACCCACAGCATTCTCCCAGAGAAACTGACTGCTCACAGCTTGGATGGGTGTATGCTTCGCTGGGTAAAAAACTGGCCGGAAGGCCAGGTCCAGAGAGTCGTGGTGAATGGAGTTAAATACAGCTGGTGGTTGGTCACAAATGGTTTCCCCCTGGGCTCAGTATTGGGGCCAGTTCTGTTTAATGTCAAAGATCTAGACAAGGGCATTCAGTTCACCCTCAGTAAGTTTCCAGATGACACCAAGTTGGGTGGGAGTGTTGACCTGCTGGAGGGTAGGAAGGTTCTACAGAGCGATCTGGACAGGCTGGATCGATGGGCCGAGGCCAATTGTATGAGGTTCAGCAAGGCCAAATGCTGGGTCCTGCACTTGGGTCACAACAACCCCATGCAACGCTACAGGCTTGGGGAAGAGTGGCTGGAGAGCTTCTTGGCAGAAAAAGATGTGGGAGTGCTGGTCAACAGCTCGCTAAACATAAGCCAGCAGTGTGCCCAGGTGGCCAAGGCAGCCAACAGCATCCTGGCCTGTACCAGAAATAGTGTGGCCAGCAGGAGTAGGGAAATGATTGTGCCCCTGTACTTGGCACTGGTGAGGCCGCACCTCGAATCCTGTGTTCAGTTTTGGGCCCCTCACTACAAGAAGGACACTGAGGTGCTGGAGTGTGTCCAGAGAAGAGCAACAAAGCCGGTGAAGAGTCTGGAGCACAAGTCTTCTGAGGAGCAGCTGAGGGGACTGGGGTTGTTTAGGCTGGAGAAGAGGAGGCTGAGGGGAGACCCTATTGCTCTCTACAACTACCTGAAAGGGGGTTGCAGCAAGGTGGGTGTCAATCTCTTCTCCCAAGTAACAAGTGATAGGATGAAAGCAAATGGCCTCAAGTTGCAACAGGGGAGGTTTAGATTGGATGTTAGGAGAAATTTCTTCACTGAAAGGGTTGTCAAGTATTGGAACAGTCTTCCCAGGCAAGTGATTGAATCACTATCCCTGGAGGTATTTAAAAGACGTGTATATGTGGTATTGAGGGACATGGTTTAGTGGTGGACTTGGCAGTGCCAGATTGATGGTTGGACTTGATGATCTTAAAGGTCCTTTCCAACCTAAATGATTCTATGATTCTGTGAACACAAGCTGGCCCGTTCATATGGTCATTCTTCAATCGTACCAGAGATCTTGGCTGCAAATAGACTGTTTAAAATAGGAAATCAGGTCTGATGATTTTGATCTTTTAGGATAAAAGCAGATGTGAAAAAACAGTAGAATTCAAGGGAGGAGACAGCAAAGAGACAGGGAAAAGTTACAGAGTAAAGGCAACATTCTGTAACATTCCATTGTTCATTTCCATATATATAAAAACTTCAGGATTTGTCTCTACTGAATTTTTGCAAGGAAATGAACACTGACTTGATGTATACTACATTCATAGATACTATCTGCTTAGCTTTACTTCCTTCTAAATTATTTTTAATATATTTTACTTTAATTTAATTTGATAGAAGGATGTGTAGGGTGTTTGGTCAGGTGGTATGTGGACAGACCTGAAAAATACTGTCTCAGTATTAGATTAGAATTAATCTTTCTAAAAAGGAATACTAAAAAAACCCCGGATATTTCAGCGCGTAGTTTCATGTGCTGACTGTAATGGCTTTAATAGTTATAAATGCAAGAACAAAGAAATAAAGTATTCCAAACCTCACATTGTGATTTTGAAGTGTTTTCCAAGTAAGAACTCAGTTACAGAGAGGCAAAAGTTATCCCATGGCTCTGGCGGCGGAACCAAGGTTTGGACACCCACCTCTCTGCCCATGTCGTGGATTTCTCCATTGAGCTATAGTGACTTCCCTTTGTTTGTTATAGTGTTACCTAAGATGCTGAACTTCAGGAGTACTTTTTAATGAGATAATTGGTGGTATAAACAGAAATGTTTGAAAATATGTTTAAATGTAGTGTTTACTACTTTGGAGACCATAAAGCTTTACCCATGATAAGGATAAGAGAATGCAGAACTGCACAGTCCTCTGCTGCACCACACAGTAACTTAATTACCCCTTTATAATAGCAATTTAACTAATAGACCTGTGTCCTTTGCCACAAGACCCATATGACTGGCATAAGAGAAATCATTTGGAAAAAAAATTCTCAACCAAGATGAAATGACATTTTGTGCACAACAATAAGCAGATGTGGGCTAATCCCTGCTCTCAGTTTCTTCATTTTTGGGCAGTTTTCTCTGGCTTTTTGTAATAGAGCTGACCAGAGTGTATATTAGTTCCTGGGTATTTTGGAAGAAAATAAAGGCAATCTCAGAAGTATCCATTTCCTCTGGATTAATTCCTGGAGCCTGGTAGACTCCTGTTAGCCAGTTCCAGGATGGAACTGTCATTTTACTTTCTCTTTAATTTTAGAAAGTGCCAGAATTTGGGAGTTGGAGAAAACCAAGCCTTTGATTTGATGTCCAACAGGACAGCCAAGCAACTAGGTGAACTTGTTTGGTACCAGTTTGGATACTTCACAGCCCACTGAAGATGATTCGGGTTTTGTTTGTGCTACTGAAATGTTTAGCAAAAGAAAGTGAATTCCCACTGCTCACAGACCTCAAACTCTTGTCTGTAACAGACCAAGAATGTCAAATCAGAACATGGAAAAGGAAATGGCAAATGCACCTTCAGTGTCAGCCTCAAATTTGCTGCCAGTGAGCAACTGTCAAAAAGTCATTATAAAATACCAACACATTTACCTCAGAGTTCCTCAGTAGAGAGAGACTGTAACACTTCCAGCAGCAGAGAGATGTCCTTGGGGGAGGATAAAGGCCCCAAGTCATTACTGTCTATTGACATACCCCTCCTTCCAAAGATAGCTAAAAAAGTTTGGATATGGATTTACTGGTGTGAGTAAAAGCACTTTTCTCAGGGCTTTATCAAAGTGGCTTTTTCCCATATATTTCCACATGTGCATGTTGTATTATGCATATTTACTTCATATGTGTGTGCTCACATGTTTATGCATACAGATACATTACATTAGTTTATATACATTGTACCTATGTGTGTGTGAACATCTTCAATATGGCTTTCTTCCAAAATATTATCCCTCAAAAAGATGGCAACAGAGATGGGCCATATATAAACAAAACTAAATAAATGCAAGTAAACTAATTAGAAGGAAAAAACAAACAGGATAAATTCTGACCAGAGCGTAAATCTAGACTGTAGTTATATTGGTGTGAGTGATAAATTTGTCCCCATATTTCTGAACAGAAGCAGAAGGAAAGCTAATCAAAGGGAACGACTATGAAATGACTGCTTTGGAATGAATTTAATTTCAGCATCAGGAAAAAAAATGTTTAAATTAGCAGAATTTATAGAAGTTTGTCAGCATTTCATTTTAAAAGGAAATAAATAATAAATATATTAGAAGTGTATCACTTAATGAATACCCATAGTCCAGATGCCCCTGCAAATTCTGAAGCTTAGTGTTTATGCTTAATATTCAGACTACCTATTGTGCACACAGTACATATTAAACTGTGGGACTCATTGCCACAGGGTGTATCAGGAACCAAGTGATCTCCAGAAAAGAATTATACAGCCATAGAGAAAAGTGGACTTAAACTCAATGGACTGGATAGTCTGCAGCTGAGGTGCCCTAAACTCTCACTGACAGAAAATTGCTGTTTTGTAAAGGGGTGTTAGTGGACATTCAGAGTTAAAATACTTTCAGATATATAGTCCTTTTTGAGTGTACTCCAGATAGCTTTTGCATTTGCACCTTTTTTGTCTCACTGCTAAATCACATGATTCTTCGTAGCATATTTTACCTTTGGCCTCTTATAGCTGTTGGATGCTGGAATGTCCCATATTTACATCTCATGTCCTACATGTGTCTAAACTCATGATCAATGTTTCATAAATACATAGCCGTGATTGGAAGAAAAAAAAAGGTGTCTAAATTTAGGCTTCTAAACCTGAATGTTGGCACCCAAATAACTGGTCAGCTTTCCAAAAGCCAAGCCCCTGGAAATTTCCAGTAATCACAGTTGCCATACCAACGGCTGTCAGCACTCTTGCAAAAGCAGGTCATGTAGTTAGGTGCCAAAATGTAGCAAGAGGGGTCTAATTTCAAGCTGGTTTTTTTTTAGAAGATGGGGCCAAGAACACTAATGATAATTGAGAACAGTTTCACCTCTGCTGCCAGTCTCCAGCTTCTCCAGCTGAAGTCACAAGACTGCTATGGTCTTGCAAAAGGGAAGACGTTTGGGGAGGTGACGCACGAGGTCTTAGCAGTTACTACCTGCTTCCATCCTGGGGTACCAGGCTTTGAGCCAACACAGAGATACCCCACCAACTGATTCTGGGGCAAACAGCCAAAAAGGTGCAGGGCTTGATGTAGGCTAATTTCCCCAGGCTAGAAATGGGGTATGGCTCAAATCCCTGGAAAAGGGGATGTTTGGTTTGTTGTGTCGCAGCACTGAGTATAGTGGAGCTGCCATGCAAGTGGGCATGTGGCCCCTGTGCAACCTCTACCTCCAAATACCTGCCTGACCTCAGGCAAGTCACTTAACCTCTCCTTCTTAAGGCAGAATAAAGATCACACTACTTCCTTCTCCCTGCGTTTTGTCTGTCTTCTTCAGCTCAGGTGTAAGCTCCTACGGGCAAGGTTTGTCTTGTCTTCTCAGCGTGTTCAATGCCTATCAAAACAGAGCCTTGATCTCAGCTGGGGCCTTGAGGCATGACTGCAGTACTGTTATTATCGTTAATAATAATAATAACGAATGCAATCAGATCAAAGACACTGACTGTATGAGTCATTTTTGGGGTAAAGTTAGTCATTCCAAAGAGCAATAGGTATATGTAAACTTTAGCCACTGCCAAGGTTTCTCCTTTTTCCCAGCATTTAAAAATTCACCCTTGGGAGTATGGGTGAGCAATACGATCTGAAAAGTCTCAGCCCTGCCAGTATTTCCATGTGGATAGGCACTTGTGCTCACATGCAGACAGTTGCAAGGTTAATGGTGTAACTTTGCTCTGTACAATCCAGCTACATAAATACCGTGTGGGTTTTCTGGATCATAGGTGAAACTCCTTCCTGTATTGAGCCTTCTCTGAATTGAATTCAATATCTGTCATTACCCTCAGTTGCAACAGGGCCTGCATGAAAACCAGAGAATAACACTACATGCCAAAAAAATATTTTTCAAGTTAATTGTTGAGTGTTTTAGTTGTTTAGTGTTTTTTCTGATTTTTCATCAGCTGAATGAATCACAACAAAGCTGTCTTGAAAAGGAAAAAAGAAATGAAAAGAATGAATTAGTTATTAAAAGCATTAAAATGAAATTTTTCACCTGAAAGAAAAGGCCTGCAGCCAAACAAAAGGATTACACAGGTGCAAAATAAGACACAAGAGGGAGCTCACATAATAAATAATAGTGATAAATAATATTTTGAAAACAGTTAAAAGCTATGGAGAAAAGGAAATTAATAAATGCTGCAATTCCTATTTGTGATTGCTTTTCTCTCTACAGTTATTGTCACAGGCTACAAGAACTTGCTCACAGACAAGGATCCCAGTGCACCAGACTTTGCCCACAGAAGACAATAGCAATACCTGGTCACAAGAGCTTCTTGTCTGGGGGTAGCATAGAAGAGGGACACCAAACCAGGACACTACAGAGAGATGCTGTTCTGGCAGACAGAAAGTGACCTGAGTTTAGAGGTGTTCCAGGAATTATTTTCAAATATTCAGTGCACTTTGTCATTTTAAAATACATTTAAATATATATGTGCATTTACGTTGCTTGAGAATGACGATTTATGTACGAGAGACAATTGCATATACAGAAAACCAGAGGACTTAAAACTGAGTCTGCAACCTAACAATCACATTCTGTGTGTAGGATCAGCAGGAGTTGCATTTCAATGCCTGCAACTTTAGTTCACTCCAGCAACCAGATTTCACTTTTCTCAGAACTTATAGAAACTTTGGTCTATTGACAAACTCATCTTTTTTAAGTGTTAATCTGATCAGTCAAAACACTTCAATTCCTAAATTTCTTGTGAAAATAAGGAAATACCTTTGAGTAACTTCAGTGGCCTTGATCTGTTGGCAGAGATCCACCCTCCCTGCAGTCGAACACATGTTTCCACAGTGCTGGACCCTGGATCTTCCATCTTTCCAAGGTGGCAACTGCATGTCCCAGTACACATGTCTCATCCCCTCTCCAATAAACTGACAGAAAAGTAGAACAGCTGGAGGGCTGCCCCTTAAAGCAAGGCCTCCATATTATAACAGCTCTGGGCATGCATCATAATTACCATCTGAAAGGATGTTAGATAGTCATCAGTGGGCCACTAGTTTGGGGGGACCCACGCACAGATCTAGAAGATGAGCATTACCCTCTGATATCCATCACTTCTGAACAAACAAGTGTACCTTGGACATAGTTGTCATTGGGGTTGGAAAGGCCCTAGTCCACATACCTGTGTTGGTGGCCATCACAGATATCTCAGACAACTCCCCCCAGAAGTGCCAGGGCCAGAGACAAGATGTGTATTTCTGCAGAGTCTATTATCAGAGATCCACAGTCAACATAATTGCAAGGAGTGTACCTTCTTCCACACTCCAGGACCTCTCGAGACTTCAGCATCAAGTACAACGGCCACAAGCCTTAGAAAGCTACTGTACATCCTTCAGTCAAGGGGAGAGTCAATTCTTATGCTGTGACATGTGAGTCCATGGTATGAACACATCCACCCGCATCAGCAGTGTCTCCATTTCTTTCCTCTGCTCCTGTAGTGCAAATGGGCTTTTCCAATCAATAGTGCCAGTCATGGGGAATTCAGCAATGTGTTCAGTTCCTAACAGATGTTTGTCAAATGGCCCATTGAGTAGCTCAAGACCAACTGGTGTTACTTATGAGATCGTATTAGACATATGACCATGGCTGTTGTTGACTTTACAGTGTGGTAACCCTCAAAGACCATCCAGATACTTGCATCTGTAGCTCCACAGACCACAGAGAACCTAAGGTGAATGTGCAGGATCTGACAATGGAATGTTGCCCTTAAAGCGCACCTTGCTGGAAGGGACATTGTCATTGTAAGTATCCTGTAGCTACGTAGACTTGTCATGTATACTACAGAAGGGAATAATAGCTTCAGCAATTGAAATAATCGGTTTATACAGGCAAGTCTAAACCCTGAGATCCTTCTTCATTATAAGACTCCAACATACAATGTTCAGTCTGTAAAGCCACCTCAATGCGGGATACCCTGGATCTCAACACTGGGAATTACTCTTTCCACTCCTTTGAGCAAAGCTGATGAATTCTTCAGCAGAAAGGCTATTTTGCAGCCAGATTCCACAGCTGTGGAATTGCAGAAAGCCAGGCCGTGGATCCTGTGCTGGCAGAGGCCATTCTCACACTGTGCTTGATGCATTTGATCTGTGGAGAGGAAGGAGTACATACCCGGCATGGCACCCTGGCCAGCTGGCTAGGGAGAAGCAATGCTGGCTTTGACTGTGCAAGCAGGTGCTTACTTCCCCTCCCCATCAGATGGGGAGAGTGAAAGAACAGCTGTAAATGGAACAAGGTTTTAAAAATTGAAGAAATAGATATTTTAAAAAAAAACAACAAACTTGCCTGCTTCACATTGGAAACCTGTCATGTTTTTAATCTAAATTAAAGTTGTGCTAGTATTCTGTAGTAAAACAATTGCCTACTAGCAGAGCCACACATTTTTGAGGAGTGAGAATGAGCCATATGTCTTCCATAAAAATGTTCTGATACAGTGCAGCCTGCTCTTCATGCTTTCTGGTAAATCATATTTTTTTACAGGCCACAGTTAAAGCAAGCAATATTTTTGTTTGCCAGAAAGTATTTACAGTACTCTATTATCCTTCATCTCTACAAGTTTTCATTTGTTGTCATTGACACATGGTAAAATAGTTTTAATTATCTCCAGGCTCAAGTACAAGGAGTTTTTATAATTCAGTTGGGTCTATTTAATTTCCAGTATCTAAGCTACCATAATGAAAATGTTACTCAAGGTTTCTTCTTCAACTCCCCCCCACTTTAGATCATAATAAAGACAGCTCACTTGAGCAAATAGTTCCTTTGAAATGTTAATCCTCCTCAGATGTGTTTTTTGTTAGATCAGCTGCACTGTTAAAATACTTTCTATTTTCCCATTAGTTGGAATGCAGAATAACACTTATTAGCCATATGGACACAAAGTAGCTCGTTGATGAAGACAACCGAATTAAAGTCTCATGTTAAACAACGAATTAACTGTGATATAGGGTGTAAAAACCACAGTTCCATAAAACTGCGTCGTTTTTCCCCCTCTTATCCAACACAATCTCTCCTTAAAAGAAGAAAATAAATTGTTCCAGACACTGCCCCAAGTGCAACCTAAAATTCATACAAAAGCATAGAAAAGAAGGTGAGTGTAAAAAACTCTAGCAAAGGGGCTTACTGAAACATTTTTGAATGTATTGTTTTATATTAGTCTTTATTTGGCACTTGAGGAATGAAATCCCAGCGAGCTAAACCTTTCCTTCAGAAATGCATGTGAAAGTGTACCTTCACTGCAGAGCTGGCTCTGCAACCGCTCCCCGGCTTGACCCAGGTGTGATCAGCCACAGCGTGAGATCGCACGCTTGGTGCCGTTCCTCCCTCTTTCCCTGCCCACATAGCGAGCCCGACGGACTGCTGAGCTTCAATAAAGCGAGCAGCTCGGTGATTGCTTTTTAATGAATTGTGGGGGAATGTGTATGGTTTCCCTGGGGTGTGGAAGGAATTTTAGGTGGGTCATCAGCATTCAAATATTAAATTACTTGTGGAGGTTGAGTAAGGTTAGCAGCCACGGAAGTGGAGCTGGGACTCTAACCCAAACCTCCATGTAAATCAGTAGGCACAGAAGAAAAGCTCTGCTAGATTCAGGTGAGAAGAATGTGTCTGGGAGGACATTAAGAATAGTACCAGGTAAGAACCTCAACTCGTGTGCAGTGAAGGCATACTAAAGTTTCAGCAGACTTCAGTAAATAGAGTTTTGTTTTGAAACTCTGCTTTATAACTTCAAAATAGGAGACATCTGCATCCTTGGACAATTTTGAATCCTAGTCTATACTTCGATGATAGCTCAGGCTTTCTGAAAATATGCCCCTCTCTATTGTTCCTTGATTTAAACATTTTGTGCAAGTCTGAACATGAACGTACAACAATTCAGCAGTGAGAGCTGGGGTGAATGAAACATCAGTTTACATGCACAGCTTCCAGAGAGAAAGGAAGTTGGTGTTATTTACTTAAGCAGGAACAATAGATCAGTCGCAGCCGGTTGCTGTTCAGCTGGCATTTCCATTGCTGGCATGGATGGGCGCATCCGTCTGCTCGCACCCTCAGCTGCTGCACCCCTACCTGCTCCCTCCACTGCTCCTGGCACTCGGTGGTGCCTCTAACAGCAACCAGATTTCCAGATTACAGCGACTGACAGGGAGCAAATTTGCAACTGTGCGCTGGGCTAACATGATTAGGCCTGCAAACATGCAAATCCTTTCAATGAATTTTGGTTTTATGCAACTGATGTAAATCAAAAGGATCCTGTTTATGTACTGCCTAAACAACCGCTGTACAAACTGGACTGCCAGAGATGATTTCATTCACCTCTTTAGTGAAATTTGCAGAGAACTACAGTGCAGATACCCTCAGGGTGTAATTTTCATGATAATCAAAACACAGACACGCTATACAATAGTTTACAACCAGAACCGAAGGCAGGTATCTAATCCTGGGGAACGAGAGAAGTTTTCACGTGTCCGGAACATAGTGGATGCTCACCGGGCCTCCACAGTTACTGTGCGTGTTTTCATAGGATTTTGTGGGGCAATAAATGATCCCTTTCGGATAGACCAAGTAGGCGGTTCTTCCAACAACACCAAGGCTGTGACTGACTTGTGCGTTCACACAAGCAGGCATACATTGCTCTTGATCTTGTGTTTTGGCTGGGATCAAGCCTGGAAATTGTATCTGTTTGTGTATCCTTGCTATTTGTTTGACTGATGCATTCTCTCAGAGAACTTTCCTTCAGCATGTACGGGAGAACACAGTCCTGAGCAGAGCGGCCCTTAGACAAACTTTTCCCTGAAAGCATCCCACAAGTTACCTTGCTTGGCAGCTTGCTGCAGTGGAAAACAACCGGAGCTTCATTGAAAAAAGCCTCACACAGAGATCAGTCAGGTTACTCTAGTTAATCCTGACTCTCTCACTTGGCAGTGGGTTATAACCTCCCTCATAAGGTAATTTCTAATTCCTCCGGAGAAAGTAAGGTGGATTCCAGCCACGCTTTCAGCATTCGCAACAGCAGGCAGGGAATATGTTTGGGTTTTCTGCTGAAAGGCCAAAATGTTGTGTTGAGTGTATGCTAGGTTATCTTCAATAATGTGGACTTGTGATCATTTTACCTGGGAAAGAGAGTGAGGAGGAAGAGGTGGTCTTTGAGCGGATGGAGACTGTCAGCACTTCTCTTAGGGATGAAGGCCACCCGGGCCCTGTTCGTGAAGCCCTTGATTAGAAGACAGAGTATTAAAAGAAATCCTTGGGTCAGGGAACATAGAGTGTGTGCTCTCAATTCTGATAATATAAATAAATATCACCCATTTCCCAGAGACAGTTATGATAAACTGAGCCAAATTTTCATGGGAGAAAAAAGTCTTTTATTCAAAAAACAGTATTTCATTAAAATTGGGAGACACTTAAACCATTAGAATTTTTCAACAAAACACAAAAACTCTGGTATTCTTATAGTTTACTTTTTTCCTACTCCTTTTTCTTTTTCTCCCTTTTTTTTTTTCAATAGTAAAATGAGAAGAGAGAAGAAAAGGATGGGATAGGACTGCAAAAACTCATACTTGGAATTTTCAGCTAAAAGATGACAATGGGCCAGCTGACTTTTAAAAATATTTCTTCTTCCCTTCTTCCCAGGAAGCAGCTATGAGTTATTGAATGTTGGCTGCATTGATATAGGCAGACAAGGCACAGCTGAGATTGGAAGGGACCTCTGGAGACTGTTTTGTCCTAGATCCCTGCTCAGAGCAGGGGCAGCCAGAGCAGGTTACTCCAGCCTATTTTAAAGTGGTCCTTCAGCTCCTTTTGCAAATCCAAGCTCTCTGGGTGTTTATTCTTCCTTTACTGGATCCCGCAGATCTCTCAGCCACAAATAGCTGCTGATTCTTACTACTGAGGGATATACATGGCGGCATTTTTCATCCTGTTTCACAATTCATGTTCTTTCCCTTCCAGCATTGCACAGAGAATACTCTCTAATACTCTCCAGAAAGCAAGGTCACTTGTTGACAAGCAAACTTTAAATCAGGGGAAAGAGGGAAAATTAAAAGTACCCACCGTTTGATGAGTAGAAAGTTACCTATCACCAGCATTTTTCCTATAAAACCACCAGGAAATTCACAGGCAAAAGAGCCAGGATGCACTCTCAGCAGCTTGTAACAGTCCATTAAGTAATGTTAAATGGCAGTTTGGTCTAGGTCAAACCTCTCAGTGCCCAACGCCCAGTATACTTCAGAAATCAGTGCTCAGTGTCATTTGTGCTGTCCCAAAGCCGCGACCAGTGCCAGTGGCACTGGACACTGGGAGCCCAGTCAGTGAACCAAGGGTCTGCAGCTCAACCACTGGGCTGTATCACAGATTTTTGGTGACACCTCAGCAGCCAACTACTTCACTTAGCTTCCAAAGTATCTGAGGTGGGAGATGACTATCCATCTGTTCAGTGCCTAGCTCAGCAAGCACCATTTTTTTCCTGGAATTACCACAATATATATAAAGTCATGGGACTGAGTCATACTGTGAAGGAAACTGAGCTGTCACAACTTTAGCTAACCTGTTTGTATTTAAATTACTTTGGTTGTCATGGCCAACAACTGTCCAATTGTTGTACAATTCATGCAGCCTACATTTTAACATAAGTTTTTTTTTTCTTTCTTTTTGAGTATCCAGAGCAAAATACAATTTTTAAATATCTCAAAATGATCATTAGAATTTAGCACATTTTCTCTTTGAGAAGATTTCAGCCACTTCCAAAGTTAGACCTTCAGTTCTGAGTTTTTGCTCTTTTGTTAGTTCCAATGGAATATTTTAAAATTTCCCTAATTTATATTTTAATGTACTTTCTAGGCATACTAGTCAGTCTTTCAAAAGAGCATAAAGTAGTTATTGTTAATACATACATGTTGGGTAACTGCAAATGTTTCTGGGTTACTGGGCTTTCTGTAATGACATTAAATGAAGAAAAAAAAAGGAGATGAAGTAATACTGATCTCTATGACAGCCTCTGTCTGCAGGACAAGGATTTAATTCAGAATTAAGCTACATTAGTGTTAAAGAAGTCATTACTCACTTGCAAATTCCACAGCCCCCCCCAACCCTATTTCATTGCTCAGTGCAATAAGCTGGTACATTTATCCACAAACATTTGATGACTGATGCTTTATTTTGCCTTTGAATGTTTCTTTAATGGAATCTGTGTGCTTAAAAATATCCAGTAACATAGTTAACCATTCTGCTTTCACATTAACAGAGCAGTTATGCTGTTGCCATTTGACTTAGCTTTGCTATATTGATATATCGACATGTTTGGTATTTTTTTTTAAACAAAAAAAAAACAGGTATCAACACAGATACAAATCATTTATAGAATTTTACTGAATATGAATAGATGTGTCTCTCTGTGTAGCTTTTTTTGTCCTTTGTTAGCAGGCATAGTTTTACTTATGTTTTGCATTAGATATGGAAAACTTCCCTTGAGCTTTATCAAACCGTCTTGTTCTAATAATACATAAAACATCTTTCTACCAAGTTTAGGAGATGCTTTGTTGTCTTCTAAAAGTTATGGTGTAAATTTGCTGAGGGACATTTAGTCCAGCAATACTGAGAGTCCAGCAAAACTATTTCTAGGCTAAACGGTACTTCTGGTCTCTAAGGAGCTTCTACAGCCGCCAAAAATCCCTGGGACATGTGCACAACCCCTTTTCCCAGGCTGGGCTGTGTTCAAGACCAGTAACGTGGGTATGTGCTGATAAAAGAGAAGATTAATATTACACCATCTGAAAACTGCCTGTCACTAGCTGAAGCTCTCCCATTTGTGGCTGTGCTGGGTGTTACTGTAAGGTGAAGCCACCAGAACAAGAACTTGGATTTAGGCATGAAATAGACTCAGCAGGCTCTTTCTGAGTAAAAAGGGGGAAATTCTGACTACTGAGATCTTTCCTTTTGCCTGCCCCCAGAGCAGGGTCACACCTGTCTATCAGGAAAAAATCTGAAAAGAAGAAAGCTGGAAGAGAAGAAAGGTGCAAGAGAAGAAAGCTGCAGGGCTTTTCCCAGAGGAGCCAACCAGGCTGATGGAGGGTGGCTGCCCTCAGCTCACCTCCCCGATGGCTGAGAGCTCTTGCACGAGTGCATTTTGCTATCACCATCCTTGTTCTGCTGTTTTGTTTGGAGTCATAGGCCGTGATTATTTAAACAGCTGAAACCAGAAGACTTTGTTTCCTTGACTATGTATTCTCCTGAGTCAAAATAAGTCAACGAGATATTTCTAAGAAAAAGGTGGATGTTGTCTTTTAATACGTATTTCCAGCTGATTGCTATCTTGCTTTAGAGCTGGGGCTTCTGCCACCCCTGCTTCCCCTCCTCCTGGTACCAACCAATAGTTTAAATCTCACCAAAAAGACTGAGAGTTTCAGCCTTGTCCCAGCCTTGCAGCAGGTATCTGGCCTCTAAAGAATGTCAGAAACTGAAGTGTTTTGAGATCTTTGTGGGTTTAGCACTTGAAAGTGGGCTCCAAGACTTTTGAGAATCTGGTTATCTATATGGGTGTGTGAGAAATGTCATAGGATGGGCAAGATGAGTCACACACAGGATCCTATTTTTCTCAGAACAATCCCTGGTGGATAACCCTTACTTTTCCATTTCTTAAAGCTCATTCCCTTCCTTAAAGCTTTTCCCTTCATTGGCCTTAAGAGGATTTTTTGTCACGTCTTTTCCATACTTACCATTGACTTTTTTGATTCGTGCTGCTCTCTTCTGAGAAATTCTTCCTGCTTTTTAAGGGTTATTTGCCCTTTTGCAGCAAGGCACTGTTCTCTCTCTGTTGATGTGAGCCCTGCAGAGAATTATCGCTTGGACATGCACATTGGTGCCAAGTGGAGATAATGCCGTCTTTTCAGACTGAAGCCTGCTTGCAGGAGTGTTCCCAGTATGATTTTCACAGTCATAACTGCAGTTAATCTTAAACTTGGCATACCCTTCCTTTCTCTCTAATGTTTTTAATGACTCTTTCAGGGTGGGAGAATCCTGAGGGTTTTGCAGTATTGCATTCACCTACTGATTCATTCTTGCCAGGTTGGTGGTGTTAACCAAGGTCTGGCTTAATAGGCAACCCTACCATTTGTGTTACAGTGCAGGAAGTTATCTGTCTTTTCCAGCTAAACAACTTCAAGAGAAGGAGGAAGCATTGTTTCTGAGCAAGCAGGAGGTGCCTTGTAGCATAATGGTCAGTAAATATATAGCGGCAATTTATAGGGTTTATTTTTAATCTAGGACCTATGTTGAGAGAATGGCATGAACTGGGTAAATCAATCAGGCAGTTGCAAAGCAAGCTTGAAATGAAAGGGCGGTCAAGGAGGAAGTGTTAAATATCACACAGGACTGATTAATTCTGGGCGCAGTTAGGGCTTTGGGTTTAAAGAGTAATTGCCTGGTCACACCTAACTCCTAGCTTGTGTGTGATGTGCAAACTACATGTGCAAAACCTGCAGACACCAGCTAAGAGCCGGCCCTTGCCTTTGCCAACAATGATTTCCTTGGTAAAAGCCAGTTTGTGCCTGGTTTCATGAAGGAGCTGGAAAGTGTGCAAGACCCCATGCTTAGTCCACTTGTGAGCTTCAGTCTCTTTGCACTAGCACAGACCCCATCTGCTTGAAATGATGTGGGGAGAGCAAGGGAAAAGTAGCTGGATAGGTGAAGTTTCTCCTCTGTCACAAAGTCAGGATGCAGGACTGACCCCCATATATAATTTGTGCCAACCTGAGGGCTGGCTAGAGCAAGTGTATAAAATGCCCTTTTACATTCAGAGGTGGTGAGCATGTTATGTGACCCCAGCATGACATGCTTCCCAACAGCCCTATAAGAGGGGAGTCAAATGCTAAATTTGCAAACTTGTTCACTGCTACCCTCACTAAGAAAAAAATGGTCAAAAGTTCAGTGGGATACAAACAAACTGTATCTATCTGCCCACTGTATTTATGGTGAGTATCCTGTAGCTCACCTCCCTTGGACAATCTGGGTAAATGTAGGGTGAGTTTCACTCAGCCTGTCTTATTAAAAGTCTGTTACAGACAGATAGGACAGAGCCTTTTCTCTATTAGAAAGACATAAACACCTCTGCCCTGTTAGGACAATAGCAAAAGGAGGTCTGAAATTAGATGCAGTAATTGTATGCTTGCTTGCTTTCTTGGATCCCCGCTAAACCTGAACACAGTTGGGAGATTAATGTGTTTTGAATTACAGCATGGCTTGAGAGAGGGCTTCAGAAGGGAGTCAGGAGAGCTGCACACTGGTTATACCTTTCCTGTGGATTTTCCATGTGTTGTTAAGCAAATTGTTAGCCTAAAAATCTCAAATGCAGTTTTCATTGGCAAGTTTTCTGACTAAGTTTGTGAGTTTCCTGGACAAAACAATAATTTCAGCTAGGCAATAGACACCAAAAGCAATCTTTGTCTCAAACCATCCATAATGCAGACTGCCGAACTACAACTCTCCTCTTTCTTCTGCCTGCATCCTCATTGTCTATAGACATTAAAACAGATGTGCAGCCTAGAAGTGGACCCTACTCTGTTAGGTCAGCTGATGAGTATCACCCTCCAGAACACAGTAAGTTCGTTTCTTTGCTTATTTTTCTCTCTTTGATCTCCTTGATCCCTGCTCTCTCTTGTTATTCCTGCATCTTACATTACAGTTCTGCGCCTGCAATGTAATGCTTCTCAAGGTGAGCCACTTGGGTTGTGTCACTTGCACATGCAGGGTGAATTGTGTCTCCAACACAACTTCATCTTTTGTGTGGATGATGATTCTGAATGCTTGACTGGACATAGGGCCAGAAGGAGGCTTTCAGCTGTGTGAGCGGCCAGTGCAACCCAAATGGCCATTTCCTATCTATCCCCTTTGCATGGAAAGGGACAGACTGGATCTGCATATCTGCTGGACCATTGGCTGAACCATCTTCTGGGATGAAAGGCACATCATGACCACAGATGATCTCCTGTCTCCAGTAGTTCTCCTAGCGTGCTATAATTCCCAGCAGCTAAATGAGGGACAAGAAAGGCAAAATCAGGTTGTCATTGTTCACAAATCTGCTTCAAGGGTCCGCTTTCTGCCAGGAGACAAGTAGTGGATGATGAAAGACTTCTTTGTTTGTGTCTCAAAGGAAAAAAACCAAACAAATTACATTTAGGAAGGCAATGACACTTGAGGGTGAAGGACAACCATGGCACAACATGAGTTAGTGTGAAATAACCAAGATATTGTGTATATGGAGTGCTCTGCGTATCACACCCAGACCTTGAGGTTTAGCATTGGTCCTGGAGCTCCCAAAGTTGAAATGTAGATTGCCCTAAGCATCCCTTTGGACCATGTATCAACCAACAGGCAGAATCAATCTTGGACACACAGAGACTAAATGGTAATTTCACATCATTCATATACGTGAATGTCACACGAGTCACATTCACAGGGACTCCAACCAAACCAGACACTGGGACTTGCATGTTTCTATGACTTGCATTTGTATTATTGCATTTGTATTAGGGCTCTCCACTCTGGGATTTGAATCAGTTTTCATCTTCTCGTAATGTCAGGTACCTGGCAAGTGGACTGCAAATGACCCGCACTCCAATTACCCTGCATCAGCGTAATCCTTTCCATATAGATGTTGACTTATGCCGACCAAGCAAAAGACAAAGTATACATATTTTCTTAATAAATTCTCCAACTTTTCTTGAGCCTGAGCTAAACCTTCTTATCTAATATCAAGTAATTTAAGCATTTTTAACATTCTAAAGACAAGTTAATCCTTTTATAGGGAAAAGTCAGAAAATGGGCTTAGAATGACATTTTAACAATGTCTATGGTATGTTAAGCCGATGAAAAATTCTAACAGCAGTTTCAAGCATTTTTGGCAAAAATATTACTGTGATCTTAAAGCACAAGAAAATATAAATATCATACCAAATTTCTGACTGTTTGTCAATAATGTAAAATATTATGTATTTTACCAGCATAAACCGCTTTTTTTCCCGGTAATCTCAGTTCTCACATATGGTTTTAGTGACATGACACATCTAATATGAGTCTTAATTTGACCTGGTCTTAGACTTATATCTATTTGTCTCCTATGAGCTCCTGACTTTTCCCAGGTAAGTTTTGCTGCCAAGTAACACTTGGTTTACATCTGGTTGCAGAGCCTTTATTTCCATAGTTTTTCTGTATTTGTCAGAATATGGCAATTTCAGTGCATGCCAAAGATGATGAACAGACAGTCCTAAACTCCTTTGCCTGCAGAGAAGAAATGTTAGAAGTTGAAATATTGATTTGTCCAACACATTCTGCAGTAGTTAGAAACCTATCTTTGAGTTTTACATTCATTAAGGCTTTATTGTCTCTGTTGGAGGTGGCAACAGAACATCAGGAAAGTTTCCTCATTTGCTGTTACTGGTTTTGCTCGATGTCTAAAGGAGCACACATACATACTAAAGCATGTACCTCTTCAAAGATTAGCAAGCTGATCTGCAGGGCCACCACACAAGCCACCATAGATGATGTAGTTTGAGAGCAAAGCAGTTGTGACTATGAGTAAACCCATTGAATGATCCAACTTTTATGTATATCTACTATTTAAACTGTCACAGGAGTGTATCTATTGCTTGAGCCTGGGAACCACTGCTGTGTTGTCAGACAGCTG
Organism: Phaethon aethereus; assembly: GCF_964289735.1. NCBI lineage: Eukaryota > Metazoa > Chordata > Aves > Phaethontiformes > Phaethontidae > Phaethon > Phaethon aethereus. The sequence goes on along the minus strand of NC_138578.1, from coordinate 77,097,745 downwards.
ATCCCAAAAGCCCTCAAGCACCCACTTGCTCTTTACCCACACCCTGAACACTTCTCCCAAGAACGCACACCTCAGAGCTTACTACACTTGGGTCTTGGTTTGTTTGTTTTTTCCAAGCCTAGTTTGCTTTCTAGTCTTTCAATGAAGGGAGTGCCCTCATGGAGGAATGCAGATGTATGTTTAGCTCCATTCAGCCTAAACACAATCTGAGACACCTTGAGCTACTTGAGATGGCCACGTGCCTAGAAGAGGACTGGTAGGAGATTGTGCCCTCCTGGGACATCCCAGCGCATCTCACATGGCTCCAGGGGACTGCCTAGGAAAGCTGAACGGAGCCCTTCAGAGTGTATCTTGCAAGTGAAAACAGTTCAAGCTGTCTGTAAGCACTGGATGCAAATGGAAAATGGGGCTAATTCAGGTTTGGAAACAAGTAACCGGTAGTCAACAGGCCTCAGACACAGCCCATGACGCTGTTTGGGAATTAATCTGATGTTGTCCTTAAAAGCACCTGCTCTGACTTCATGTCATGGCAACCTGCAAGTGTGGCTTCAACCAAAGCTAAAGGACCTGCTTTGGCACATGGTGGAAGCCTAATGAGCATGACTGGGGCCTTCGCACCCTGTTAATAGTTTAGCACATCATCCTCATAGCCAAAGACAGGAGGGTCAAAACAATTGTTAAATTTGGAGTCATGTGCTACAGCTATGAGAAAAAGTCCCAACCTCTATACCCAGCTCAGCCAGACTTCCTGCAAGAGCTGCAGCAAAAGTAACTGCATTTATACCAGTTCCCATCTGTCAAAAGTATCGCTCACACTTCCCAAGCCTGCTAGAGAGCTGTGGAGAAAAAATCCTTTCATGATGGAGCAGGATCAGATACTGTGGGGAAGAGGCTAAATAACCTGGGTAAAAATAGATGACTTCTCAGATCTATGTCTCTTCCAGAGACATCACCCTGGACTCCCGTTCCTGAGTTACGAGATCAGCACATGGCTTCTGGTTTGTGGCATCATATTTTTCTTATTTTAAAGCCAGTAGATAGGATATTCCTGGTTCACAGTTGCAGAAGGGGAAAATACACATCTTTTAATACCTTCTACATCACTCATAGGAAAAAGGTTAGAAAACAACATACAGCAACCCTTCTGCCCAGCGCTGAAACAGCCTGCAGCAGTGTACAGAACAGAAATATATCTTTACTTAGGTTTCTATTATAAACTACCTTTGATTTATAAATTGTCCCTTCTTTACCATGAACTATAAGGGGAAAGTTTAAAACTTAAATTCACCTCTCAATCACTAAAATTTCAAAGGAGGGACAGAAAATTGCAGTGTTATCTACTGCGACCTTTGGTGATTAGCAATGAAAAGTGTTTGATCTTCACCTGACAGTAGCAGAACAGAAGCCATCCCCAGTCTGAGCCACTTAAAAAAGAAAGAATTGCAGAGCTTTCATTCCCCTATGGTTGTCTTCAAGGTTAGCAGCAGTGAACAGCAATTTCTGTTTGTTTTTACAATAATATCCTGTTTTGTAATCCACAGGAAAAGGAGTATGAAAGTAGCAACCTTGGCAGGGAGTGGAGGCCAAGGGACTGTTTTCTGAAATCTCAAAGCTCAGGAACACAAAGGCTTGGAGGAATTTCCAAGTGCACTGAATGCCAAATGGTAAAGAAAATGTCATGACAATGAGAGAAATTATTTATTCACCCTGTTAATAAATTCTTCTTCCAGGTAATTTTTTTCTTCTTCGCTGATCAGTTGTCAGGCAGTTACTTCTAAATGCTTTTAAGGTAGCATCTACTAGATGTTTAAGGGTTGTTAACGTTGTTTTTTTCCTAAGATGAAACAACAGAATATAATAATAATAAAAAATGCAAGAGTGTATTTTAACACCAAACAAATGAACAGCTGAAAAATCCACAGAACACAGATAGACAAGCAAATAATGGTATTATTAAAGGGACTAACATATAACATTTCTGTTCAGTGCTTACCCAGCAAACAGACTAGGTTATATTTTTCTCCATGGAAGATATTAACTGGTGAACCCATCCTTGCAGTTCCGGTTCAAAGACTGGAAAGAAAAGCATGTTAGGACTAGAGAAGACATTAAAAAGAAGCCTGTGTCTATCAGAGCACTGTTTCAAAGGGCCATGAGCTAGAATAAATATTGATACAGTAAGGAAAAATTATGCAACAATAGCAATTGTTCAAAATGGGCACGAGTTGGAAGCTAACTGATCCACACTGGCCTAAATAAACCTGGACAGGACTAAGGCCCAAAATTTAAAGTTGCTTTTGGAAATTAACTTCCACTGATTTCAGTAAGAATTAGACACAGAAATACCTTCATAATTCTAGGTCTGATTTGCTAACTGACATTGTTTTCAACACATTCCCCAACCACAACCCCTTCCAGCAACAGCAAGAAGAAGCAGGGCATTACGAAGGAGAAGAATCTTGGGACAGATGTCACAGAGTTTCTCTGCCTCTGCCACAAGGTTGTTCTGGGTCTTCTTGCAAGTCTTCATCCTGCATTCATTTTCTTTTAAGTTTATTACTCCTAATTACAACTTTTCATGCTATTATGAACAGTGTCTAACAGTTCTTCCTCTTCTGTCTGATCATCTTTTCTATTTCATTCTATTTTCATCTTTCTATTCTATTCTATTCTATTCTATTCTATTCTATTCTATTCTATTCTATTCTATTCTATTCTATTCTATTCTATTCTATTCTATTCTATTCCTATCCTATTCTTCTTCTAATACTTCTCCCTGACCATCAGGTCCCCACATCAGTTAGGCGGCACGGGCCACACTGCCAGAGCACATCACTGCTTGCAGTCTGTGGTAATGCACCGTTTTTACGAGTTAAAAGTGGGTCTTATATACTGGCTGAAATGTTCAGCAAAGACTTTAGTTTTTACTGCAAATTCCCAGCTCAAAATCTAGCTGGTTTTCCCCAGATCATGCCTCTAGCTCTTTTCATTTTCATTTTAATCAGTCCAATAACCTACTTAATTATTCATTGGAAATTATTTCAGCCACGTTTCTTTGGAATTAAGGTTTCTGACAGAAAATCCAAGGCAAAAAAGAGTGGTTAATTTCTTTATTCTTCCTTCATTAGTGCAAACTTCAGTTGAAATCAATAAGCTTGAATATCTTCTCAAACCAATATTTCATTGATGTATTTTTAATAGACCTCATTGGAGATATTCCTGATTTACATAGCCATATTCAACAGAAGGATCTGGTGAATTTGCCTTGGAAGCAACCCAGCAAAACCCACAAAATTTGGCTAGTTGCTGTTAGCAGCAGGAGATAAGAATTTATAAAGTTAAAAAAAAAATGCTGATTTTAATCCACTACAATATTAGAAATCTGGGCCTAAAATACAGTTAAATCAGTGGACTTTCAAACCAACACTAATTTTTAAAATAAGAATACAATGGTTCAATTTTTCCAATGTATTTTAACATTATACTATTCTTCTAACACCTTCAAGCACTTTGCTGCACTGAAACAGTATTTTCATATTAAAAAGTTCAAAACTCTACGGCAGTTTTTGCATTCTGCAGATAATATGTATCATCATGGTTTCTGATCAACATCTATTGGCCAGTGCTCAGAGTATTCATGAATGTCCTCCTTGAGCAGTGAGGTCATTTTAATCGTTCTGATTTAATTAGAGAGAGGAGGAGAAAAAGTTTCAAATCACTTTGATACTTCTACTGCAAAGTCAAAAGACAAACGTGGATTTGCTAAATGCTTTAGTAGCTGCTAAAAGGGAAGGTTTAAGAATGATGGCATCACAAAAATGCCTTTTTTGCAGTTCAGAGGCAGCTCCAGCTATCTTACCATGACTGTATCCTTGTAAAAATCTACTTTTCAAAGTGCATCTTCAAGGCAAGAAATGTTTTGCCTTCTTTTTCCAGAATTTTTTACTGATCAAGTTCTTTAAGTGAATTTCTTGAAATACTTCTGAAGTCTCACTTTCAAAGACAATTGGGGCACTTAAGTGTTTGTTAAGGCCTTATCTACACACTAACATTGTGCAAATAGATGAACCAGTGTACGCCAAATTTTGCATGCAGTTACAACGCTGCCAGCTCAGTTTTACTTTATGAAGGAAAACTAGCTGCAGTTGGCATTTTTAGACTAGTATAAATTTGCTTGCTCTGTAGGATGGATTTTGCTGACTAGAAAACAAAATTAATGTTTCCCAGAATTGATATCACTATAACAAACCTTTGTGTAGAGCAGGCACCTACCCCACTGCAAAGGTTTTTTGAAAATGGAGCTCAGAAACAGGTTTTAGGTGCCTAAAGATACACATCACCAGATGGGATTCCCAGAGGCGCTTTACTACGTATCCAGTAGTGACGATAAATGTCTTTCAGTACAGACGCTACGCTCCAAAATTGATATTCCAATAGAAAGAAAAGCATCTGAAAAGAAACAGTGTTCACAAAAAAGGGGATTTGAACAACTGCCTCTCTCACAGTGGATAAAGATGCTCATTTTTCCCCCCTGAAACATGCCTATCATGCTCTCAGCTAGCCACAGCACATATGACAGGGTTGAGGTGAGGAAAACACCCGGTTGGCAGCAGCGGTGACATTCGAACAAAGCTGCATTGTAAGGCGTTAGGAAGGGTGGCTTCTTATCTTTCACACACTACATTCCTGGTTCAAACAAGGAGGTACACGCATTGAAATTAAGGTTCCTGACAGTCCTCCTCTCTGCCTTCCCCAACTGGTTTACCCCACCTTTACCTCTTCTACCTCCTTACAGGGTGAGAAAAGCTAAGATCTATGAAAACCAGGCACTGGAAAAAAACAGTAACAAGTAACCTTTGATCAAGGAACCTTTTCTTAGCACACAGCAACATGCCGAGGGATGCAAAAAGTTCAAAAGACAAGCAAAAAGAAGGAGAAAAATTTTAAGTATTTATTGAGCAAAGCATGGAGAAGCAGAGGTGCAAACGGGAACGAAGGCATACGATGGGAAACACTACAGCTTAGGGCTCTCTTATAGCCCTGACCACGAACCAGCATCTGGGGAAAGGTCTAGTTATCCTATGTCTCTGTGGCTGTGATGTACCAGGATGGTATTCTGCAGTGCAGAGCTGGACTGCAGGGGTGTTTCCCCAGCACCATCCAGCCACTGCTGGGCCATCAGTCCGGCTATGAAGCACAGACATTCAGCAGGGAGCGTGGCTGACACCACCATGGTGGTCTGGAAGAGGATGACAGCTGGATGGTTTTGAGATCTGAGCAACGGCCTTTACAAGTGTTCAGGTCCCACAGCGCTTTGCAAAGTTGTCCTGCCGTCCTCTGTCCTGGCAGTAGATGCTGGAAGTGTGAGGAAAACTACCTCAGGGGAACAGTTATGAGGAAAATACAACAAGCTGCAAAACCACAGCCAAGACTAGTGTCAATACTGAAGTTACTATGCAAACTGAGTAACTAGTGATAATCAGTTTATTAAGCATTGGGGGTTGTGACAATTATTTCATAGGGGCTGCAGTTGTTCAACATTTCTTGAAAACTCACAATATTTATTTGAATGCAAAAATATTAATTTATGTACTTCCTGTTAGGTTCTCTCATTTAAAAATGTGGGGCTATGTATTCACAAGAATTCACAAGGAGAGGTCTATGTGGACAATAAATAGGCCCAGGGAATGCGTTTTTCATGGTGGGATATAGCCTAAAAAAAGCCCCTTCCAACTTTAAATATTATTGTTTTCCTAAATTAACTCTGGGAGATTTTAATCTAGATCTTGGGTCTCTGCCAGGCAACACACACCGCTCCCCACATCCCTGAGAACACTGTGGAGCCCTGTACCGTCATCCAGTGTAATAATGAAAAGGCAACCAGTTAACTCTATCACTTCTTCATACAGTCTTCTCTAATTCTGTTATTCCTTTAACCCATTGTAGTTTCCCAGTCAGCACCCGGTGCCGGTGGACACAAATCCTGTGTTGTCTTTTGAGGGTTTTTTAGGGACGTCACTGGGCTATTTAGTGAAACTAAAAGAAGGACTTAATACACCAGATTACTTCCTACAGTTTAAAGGGGTAACTCTTCAATAGTACTGATTAAGAGGTCAGGCTGGATCAGAGGAGGGTAGTTAGGATGTCTTGAGATGGTGCCCAAGAAGGAGTCTCAATGGAGAAGGAGGCAGGGATTTATGGTGACTGGGAAGCTCTGAGAGCACATTGTTTGGCCTTGAAGTCAAGGGGCCACAGGGAAAGCAGGCTGGTCAAACACAAAGCAAGTGGAGTGCAAACTCTTCAGGGTATACTCTTGCACTCTATAAAATGCATCCTTGCGCTAGCTTTTTGGCCTGCCTAATTAAAGCAAGCGGTGATGTTGCTCATTGCTTATAGATCACTCTTTTTAATCCTTGTCAGGGAGAATTCTCCTGATGAACCCCATGGGATATAACCTGAATAGAGGGAAGGTGGAGCATGGACTTTTGCCAGCGCACTCTGCAGCTACGTCTGGGTTAGTTTCCAATGAATCATAACAGCCATCTGGGGGAAAGGGGAGGAATTCCCTCACTTCTTAATCAACCTATCTGTGTTTTAAAAGGGAAATATTTTTTCAGTAAGATGCACTGTGCATATCTGGCACTTGGTCTCTTGTTACTGCCAGCTGTCACTCTGATAACGTGTTATAAATGATGGCACACCAAGTGGACAGGACTGCAAGCCCATGTGATTGTATTGCATTATCAAAGTGACAACCAGAAAGAACAAGAGCTCTGGCTGCTGAATTGGTCCATAAGTAGATTTTGTGTTGTTGATATTACTATTTATATACAAAATGGGACTTAAACTTTTTTAATATTTTCCCAGCAGGAGTTAGGACTTTGTTACAATTTTTGTATGCAGATAGCTGGGGTAAGGCACAACAGTGATTATTAATGAAACTAATTCAAGTATATACTTCTAATTTCACACTTGTAAGAACAGGAATCTTAAGTGATGTAAACTGGCATAAATTCCTTCAATAAATACGTGCCTATATTATCAGGTGCCATGGAGATACCTCCTGTGATCTACACGTGACAAAAAACCATGATTGTCAGGCAGTGTATGGAGATTCAGCAGGAGCAATACAGATATATCGATGGTTATTCATGGGTGGAACAAGCTGGTAAAATCTACTGCAGAATCTAAGTTGGGGCCCTTGGGTCAGCACAGTTGTGGGGAAAGTCTTTCTGCCAGTGTCCAGGAGATGATGTCACCTACCAGCGCCATAGTCAGGTCTGTGACTCTGCTCTTCCACAATGACTTTAGTGGCCCAAGAGCAAGTTCTTTGTTTGTCTGGATGAGGGGAAGGCTTCCTCAAGCCTGAATTGACTCAGCATGAGCAGAAGACTCAATCTTAGTCTGGAAGCCTCTTCTGGGGTTTCTCTCTCCCAGAAAGTCAAAGCAAAACTCCAGCTGAAGGTAAAAGGAGTTTGTCATAATTGCACTCTCTCTAGTTCTTGGTTTCATCTGCATTTGGAAAAGAAAATAATAAAATGCTAAAGTAAAGACTGTTCTTGAGATTTGCATGTTTGGTCTATGATGATCTTCTATGGCATGAAGGTTTTTCTGGTCTTCTCTAGAAAGTCTAAATGTTGTTACTCTGAATCTTGGCAACTTTTGCTGTTTCTGAGTGTTTCACAAGATAAAGCAGTCACAGTTTCTTCTGGGACATATCTACAAGGACCAAAAATATATGGCTTATACACAGTGCACAGTAACTCCTTCCACAGCAAGCATTATTGGGTAAGGTTCAAAAACCTCAGAGACAAATTCAGAGGTCTTTGTTGTATTGGTCCATAACTCCCATGGTATGTACAGGGTTTGTCTTTTTAGGGGGTGGTGGACAGGGGCAGGTAACTGACAAAAAGCATGAGAGGAAGCAGTGCTCTACTCCCATCCATAAGTAGACCCAAGGAAGGGTTCAAGACTCTTATGGGAACAACCAGATCCCACTACAGAGAGCTTCTAAAGGGTCCAATGGAAAAAAAGAGAAAAATTAGCCATGTACTTGCCACAGATTCGTGCCATGAATCTATTCAACATTCAACGGAACATTTCAACAAGCTGAAATGACAAATTTTCATGAATTAACACTGCTCATGTCATTTGAGGTAATCACTCTAAAGGCAGCTGGAAACAATGTTTCAAAACAAATTAATGCTAAGGGTATTAAATGATGTAAATATGTCAAGAGATATAGACATGTCACTTGATATAGTTATACCAAAACGGACATTTCCACAGAGCAAAAGCTAAGTAAATGGTTAAGCATGTGTAAGAAAATACCACAGAAGTAAAGTTATTCAATGAATAAATACTCCCTGCTCCATATCTTTACATGACAGTGTTGCTATCAGGCAGTACACTCATAATTTACTGGCCACTAGATTCGTACTGGGTAAATGACTTCGCTCTTACAGACTTGCATAGGAATGCAGTTTAGTCACTGAATTCAAATAGATTTAGAAATCTTTAAGATCACAAGGGGAGGTGATGGTTATCTTGTGTTATGTAGGAACCATAAGAAGTTATCCAGTTATTTTTGGAGTTGGAGGACTGATATTTTCCTATATCATGTGTGTGAATTCTGCTTAGGCTACAGTCAAGAAGGGGAGATTGGATGCATGGAGGGTTGGTGCTGATTCATGTTAACAGGCATAAGAAAAAGCCAGTGACTGGTCATGACTAGCACTGGTGGAAGTGTAGCCAGAAGATGCCAGCAATCTTCATGTCTTAGCTGTCAGTGACATTCTTTAGAAATCTTACACTTGTTTCAGAGAATCACGATGGGCTGACTTCACTGGGCGTGAAAACCTTCATTGATTCCAGTGGAATTTCGCATGGAGTGATGTGTAAATAACCTCATGGCTCAGCGGAAATAAGGGCAATATCTTTGACATGGAGTCAGCAGACGCCATTTAATTTTTGGCTGGAGTGGGTGGATTAAACCAGGATGTGTAGGAGACCTCTCAGTTCTTCATTCTCAGACTTCAGGTCCAAAATACTTATTCACTACATGGTCTTGGTAGCTACTCCAGCTACTCCAGAAAGATGTTACTGGCTCAGCATCCAATATTTAAGGTCCCTTTCCCCTAAACTGAACCTTCCCACCTGCTTACATCACAGCTATACCTATATACATAGGTATAAAAAAATACAAGCTATACTTATAAATCCCAAATAAGAAAATTGTCTAACTTTCTCCTTATTGCTACACTTCTACCATTCTGGTGAGCAAAACACATGACAAAGCTGATACTCTAAATTTCAGCATTTGTCATAAATTGTCTGGCAGTCGCTTTGAACAGAAAGATGTAACGTAGGTGTTTTCTTGTCCTGCCTCCCACTTCCCTTCTCCCAGGCCAGAAGACACTGCTGCTATTTTCTCCCCTGCTGGAGCCGCCCCTCCTGCACAGCACTTCACGACAGTGCCTAGGTCCATCTTTGTCAGTGATCTCATCATTCCCATTTCTATCGGTTCATGAAAAACCCACATTGCAGAGATTAATTGGCTGCTACAGCTCTCCCAGCTACAGAAAGACTGATACAGATTAGAAGTGTGGTTTATTAGGAACCCTCTTCCTCTACCCTTGCCCTCCCCACCCAAATATCCACTCTTTTGGGGGAGCCATTTGGTATCCACTCAAAAGTATTAGAATTAGTTTGTAATGTTAAAGTTAGAAACACTCTGGTGGAAAGATGGAAAGCAGAAGAAAAAGGCTCAGGGGAAGCAGGCAAAGGATTGTGTTTCCTAGGAGGTTTTTACATGATCTTGAACAAGTCTTTGATCGTGACTGAGCTTTGGTTGCTACTGTAGTAAAAGTGATAACAATGCTCATTAGCTGACTTGCACTGTAATCATGTCTGTGTTTTCTTGCAGAAAACAGAGGGAAATTAGCTGTTTAGTAAGTATCCCTGAAAACTTTTGTCAAGATAAATTTTCTCTAGCCAACCTATTCCTCAAAGCAAAGTGACAAATATGTATCTATCTATAAATACAGTATAATTAAACAAAACTTCTTCCCTCGGCCTTACGGTACCCAAGATATGTATCAAGGCCATGAATAAAAAGATTAACCTTTGTCCAGAGTGATTCTGCAACCTCAAAGTCCATGTTAGGATTTTGGTTTAGTTCTGTCATATATTGACACTTCTGCTATTCCCAGTTCTTGCTGAGAGGTGGTTTGTTGGGTTTTTTTAAATTTAATATTCAGAAAGTCCAGACTCAGAATTTAACTTGAACTTAAAAATACAAAATTCAATCCCCATGGACTTTGCATCCAGCAAGGTCTTCTATTATGGTACTAATTATAACTGTTCTTAATTCACCCAACAGAGCAGTCTTCTTTCATTCCATCAGGCATTTCCTTGCTGGATCATTTTGTTATAACACGTAGGCATCCTTTCCCATCTGCTCAGAGCTGACAAAATGGCTCAGAGGATACAGAAAGAGGTTTTGATGACACATTTAGTTATGAAGCGTACGTCATTTACAAGTCACCTTGTTCTGACCATCATAGCAGAAGCACTGTTCAACTCCTGATGCAGCTGTGCATCAGCATTACACAGCAAGGTAAGCATTTGTAAATCCCAGTTGTTTTTGCAAAATGCTAGCTTCTATTTTTGGGAATGAGTAATCGAAAGCAAGCTCCATATAAAGGTGTTTAAAATGGGAATCTGAATGAGGTTACAAATTCCATTTGATGTATAATCATTGTCAACAGCAACAAAACCTATGGCTCAGGAAATAAAGATGTATCAGTAAAAATAAATGCTCTTTGCTCTAGTCCTCCACTTAGCACACTCCATGCTGTAGCCAGCAGGTATCTGAAAGCACCATGTACTGAAGCTTCTTTAGACCTGTGCTCTAAAGCACAGCCTGAACAGCGACCTCCTCTGCTTCTGTATCGTTGGCTCAGCACATCTGACTGTCAAACATACCCTCATTCTGGAAGTTGGTTCTGCCTTAGCCTGACTGATCAGATTTTGCACTAGGCTGTAAATTGGATGAAGTCAAGGACTACGCCTAAACAATTTGGCCCAAGTGATCTATCAGAATAACTCCAAACAGAGCTGAGACCTTCTCCCTTGTCTAATCCCTTAGCCATGGGACTGAACAGGCATGCCGACATGTTAGGTGACTCAACAGCACTGCCTTGTGCTATGTAGACAAGAAACTATGTGCAAGAACAGCCAGGAGGGGCTAGGGAATGGCCTGAAGAGTTTGTGCTCCTTACTGTGTTTGTGATCTCCACCCCCTGTTTCAGCTCCTGGGCATACCTTCTCATGGTGTAGAAGATTTGAGTTCCCACCTTTCTTCTATTGACCTTACAGCCATATTAGATATGAAATTATTGTCACAGTAAATCCACTCTCTGACTTTTGGGACAAGATATAAGTACCAAATAAAGTGAGAGTGCATAAAGCTGTTACTCAAGAGATTGCCTTTGTAATACAAGAGGCACCACTCCCAGTGGCTGGCATGGAATTAAAAGTAGACTTAAACCAGTAACACTCAAGACAGGATATTTCCTGGGAATTAGTGACTAGATGGGAGGAGCTTGTATGGCCAGAGGCAAAGTCAAAGCCATTAACCTCTGTCTGTCACTTAGGAAACATTCTCTGCTGAAGCTGTTATTGCAATGTTAAAATCTAAAAGATGGAAATAACTATGTGAGTATATAATGGCCTTTATTCTTCATGAGCAATGCGTCGTCAATTAGTATGTTCGCAGCAGTGTTAGAGGATTAATGCCCAGGACATAACCAACTCAGAGCCAAAATTATCTCTTGGAATTTAATTTTTTCCATAATAATCTCTCACTGAAGGAGCATAATGATGCCAGAGACAGAGGCCAGCATATATTGAGGAACAGTTTGCAGAACCACTAGAAAGTTTTACGTTCTTTGGAGAGCAACAGTATTAAGTCTATGTGATGATGTCAATATGTCTCTTCCCCAGCTGCAAGCATGACATGCTCTGCCTCCTTCCTACCCTTCAGCCATGTAGCTGCTCTTGGATGGCTGGCGGAGAGCTTACAATTTGCCAGTGGACAGCCTCTCTGGTTTGCTGCCCTTGGGGACTTGCACTGACAGCTTGCTCAGGACAGCTATTCCTGATCCACCATCAGTGCAGCAAGTGAATTTTGTGTGGAGACAGTCCAGACAAGGCAAACTCTGGAAGTCATCAAAGCCCTACCTAACCAGGGGGCTTGCAAGCTCTGTGTCCCGGCAAGACCACCACACCAGATAGGCGTGGGACCGTGACACAAGGGTCCACCACACACAGCAACTTGTACTTACCAAGCTATAGCAAAGCCTTGGGCCATTTTTACTCCTACGATTCTTTTTTTTTTTCTCTCAGCTAAATATTTCAAACCTTGCAATCTTAAAAATTTCTGAACCTGAATTTAAGTGGTTATGCAGAAGTGAATTATTTTCATATGTCTGGAGTACCTACAGCTTCTCATCAAACACTGGGAACGCTCAACACTTTGAAGGATCATCTGTCTTATGCTTTCACATTCACAGATTTAACACACAGGCTTCTTTTAATAAATAAATACATAAATTTGAGAAATAGTTAATCCCTTGATATAGGTTGTTTTCTATTTTTCTATCTAGGTTTGAAAATACTAACTTTAACTATAACCTACATCTCCAATGGGTCAATTTTTGACACAAAGGTGATTTTTCCCTCCAGAGAGTACACAGTTGTCATGAGGAAATAATTTTGATCCCCACCAAAAGTCTATCTCTGAATATAATTTCAATGGAAATTTTTCTGCCAAGCTAGTCATTTGTAAGAGGTAATAAAGAATGAAAGACATGCTTCACCACCACTATGTGGACAGAGCCAAGCTATTTAAATTCACTTAATTTTCTAGTTTATGTCACAATGCATACTCTTTGATGCATAAAGCCCTTATTAATTTGTTTGATAAACAAAGGAATGTGCTTTCATTTTTACTGCGTACATGGATTTTTCTCCATGACCTGCAGATAACCAACCACAAACCTCATCTGATTTTTTTTCTTATTAGCTGGTGAAAGTTAATTGTCATAATTGTTCTGCAGTGGGTTTGGTGCCCCTGGTGAGGGACTGAGAACAGAAAGTAAGAAGGGAAATGTTGAAGCCTGTTAGGTCCACTGAACTTCAGATATCTACAAAACCCCAGGCGATGGCTATGGATCCTATGGGTCATGCAAGTTATGCTGCTGCACGAAACACAAGTTGAGGCTTGACGCAGAAAATGTTGGCTGAAGTTCCACAGGTTCTGTGAGGCAGGGTGTCAGGCTGGGTGACTGCAAGAGCCTTTCCTGGCCTCAAAGGCTGTGACCACAGACGCATAAAGCAGGAGAATGGTGTCTGTCACCACGCACTTGGCACAGCGCTGGTGGGTGGCGGAGGAGGAACGATGAATTTAGGCGACTTTTGCACTCCCTTGCTGGTGGAGCCACCAGTGCCCCAGCCACTGTGAATGATCCATCAGCTGCAGCAGCCGGGCTTTCTCCTTCACCACCATGGCCACTCTGCCAGGGGCAACGTGGGCTGGAGCCACTGCAGCTGCTCCACTCCCTGCACTCACCCACGTGTGCTGGGGATCCCTCGAGCGCCTGCGTCACCCGCCCCGCAGCTCCTTCACACGGGAACGGGGGCACGGCGGAGGGACGTCAGTCCAGGGCAGGGTCTGCCTAGGAGTTTCCTCAGCTTCAGATGTGAACTTGGGCAGGACACAGCCCTCGGTGTCTGGGAGGGCTTTGGGGAACCCTACAGTGCCTTGCAACCAGCAAGGAATGGTCTGCTGTGGAGCAAGGTCTACTGCGACAGCAGCAAGTTGTAGTCCCCGCGCAATATTAAACAGGGTGAGATCCCAGTGCCTCAGCAAAGGACTCTCTCACCGCGCGGCTCGCTTACAACGTGACCAGCTGAATTGCCCGGTTTGGCATTTGGTTAGAGGCCACCTGACAGTGGCCCCAGTGGGAAAGGACGGCTGCTGGGGAGCAAATGGATGGTGGGGCACCACCTTCCAGCTCCTTGGCTAGAACAGGGTGTCTGATGATCCCCTCTGATGTGGTTTGCACTTTACCAGAAATGCTGCAGTTCCTGGGCCTAAACCAGCTGCTTGGGAAAGAAGGAAACTGAACCCGAATCATGCAGATTTGCAATAGCATCTCTCCAGTCTTGCCTTTTCTTAGGTGTTGTTGAGAACCTCTGATTCCTTCTGGAAATCATTGTGGTTCAGAGGCATGCAGGAATCTCCTGCATCTTGGGTGAATAAACTGGGCTCCGAGGGACAAACTGGTGGTCTGTGCAGGCATCATGCCGTGCCAGCACACTGTACCGATGACAGTAGACAGACCATCTTCTGCCTATGTATGAAAAATTCATCTGTGGTTGGATGGTGGTCGCTGTGCAGGTGGTTTGCTGATACTTGGCATCAGGTTGGATACGCCTGCACAGGGGGTCTAACTGTTTGGAAAGCTAGAAAGAAGAGACGATCTGGGGTGTGTTACCAAATAGAAACAACTGGAATCGAAAACAATCTTGAGTCACTAAATTCAGTATCACAGTAATATAATCTGATTTGGGTTAAAATCTAAGGAATAGAAATATTAAAGTTCCCCTCAGGACCTAGACTACTGATAGTGAGATGATGAGCCTTCAGCAAAAATGAAACAAAGAGAAACAATAGATAAGAACAGAAATGAGTTTCATGAATAGCAGTAAAACACATTTAGACCCATAGTGTGTGATTCAGACATGTTCACTGAATTCATATGCCTTATGTGGGAAATTTTACTCTTTTCTGTGGCTCAGGCCTCTGACTGAAGCAAATTTAAACTGTACACGTGCTTTGAAAAAAAAACATGATTCTTGCATGAAAGTCAGAGGAGGGTTTGTGAACTGTTGTGCAATTTGCACACGCTGCTTTTGCCAAGAGATTATAAGCTCATAGTAACAGCCAGTGCCTTTACGGTTTTCCTGGAGCTTAGTGAGGCAAAGCCAGAGCCGCATTAAAAATTAAATGGAATGAGCAGTCATAACTTGTAGGCAAACACAATGAATGAGCAATAATGGGCTAGCCAAGTCGTAGAGGACATAAATCTTTCCATCTGAGGCAGCCGAAGGACTTTGTAACCGTACGATTAGCCCTTGTGTTTTGGTTGGAGTGGAATGCAGTTAAGGATGTTGTGGGTTCATGTCCACTTGCTGCAGGTGGTGAAAACCAGAATGAGCAGGATCCTACACCACTCTGGAGCTGTTCTGATAGCCATGGACAAAACAACTACCAGGGCTCCTATACCGTAAGACAAGGAACAAAGGGAGACACGGCTTATTGTTGTAGTTGGGGGCTGAAGTAGAATGAGAGTGAAAGTATTTCCTTATCCACCAGCCTCTATTTGTACTTTTAAATGTATTCTTGATGCAACTTGCATTCTCTCTCTCTTCCAATCGGTTTGTCGCGGACATTGCAATAATTTCGGCAACAGCTGAAGCTGTGCCACCAGAGCCAGCCCAGGTCCAGCCCAGCTGTGATCCACATGGGAGGTCAGAGACTGAGGAAAGCAGAACTGGTTTGATTCCAGTTTGCTCACCATGGCTCCAGTTCAATGGCCTCAGGACAACTCTGAACAACAGTAGCAGTCATCTTAATAAGATCATTGCTAAGGCCCGAGGTGGTGTATGAGAAAGTAGTGAAGGCTGTTGTCCTAGGAGAATTGTACCAGTCCTTCTTCCCTTTCTCCTTTAATGACAAGATGTTTGGAATATGACTTATTACAACAGCTAAATGAAAGAGAGTTTTCTTATCTTTCCAAGACACACACTCAATTAATTAGTTTCATTTTTATAGTCCTTAAAGATCTGGAAATCTCTCTATGTAAACATGGACAAATTGAGGCCATTTACTCACCAGTGCTCCCAGGACTAAATTTTCCACGAAGTACATTATTGTCTTTTATCAATAGTGACTTCTCATTAGCTGAAAGAAGTCTGTAAATGTTCAGAAAGTACATGAACTTGAAAAATTAATATTTTGATCAATAATGGCTGGCTGATATACAACAGGTCATAGCTGTCTTCATGCACTAATGTACTAGCACATATTTTTTATAGACTATTTATTGATGTTTCCAGAAATTAGTGTAACTAATCAGTGGAAAAATACTCTCTCTGCATACATATGTTACCTGTTAAAACCACAGTCAGAAGATCTGGTAGGGAGTCAGCAGGGAGCCTGCTACAGCTAAGGTGATAAGAAGAGTGGTGAGCTCACTTCACCTAGAAGGTTCTTTCTTACTTACTTACCCTGATTGCTCCTGGGCATCAGATAATCTGGGGTGCCAGAACTGTATGTGTCCTGACTTATTTGAGATTGCAGATGTTTATTCGCCCAAAGCTTGTCTGGAGTCGATGTGGCAAGATCTGCAGCACTTAAGGTACACTGGCTACGTAGCCTGCAGCCCGAAAGAAGTGCTGGCATCACCCTTGACTGCCTCTATCTTCCTATCTTGAAGGAAAAGTTGCTTACTTACATGTGGATCAACTGGATGTGACCTTCAGCATGAGTCCAGAATGACGCTCAAGTTCATATGTGTCAAACTGTTTAGATACTTACAACTCTAGTGGGAAACTTTATTTCTTTGAGGGAAATTGAAATGTTTGAAGACAACATCAGCTTCCACCAGAAATACTGCATGTTTTTCACTCTCCATTGCAATAGGAGAGGCAATTCTAAAACACTCTTCCTCCAGAAGTGTGGAGAGATGGGAATTTTATTTCCTCAAAAGCAAGATGTCATAAGGCAAAGAGCTCTTTATTTGATCATACCATCCTCATCTGTCTGCCCAGTCTCTCTCTGTCAAATCTCAACACCTTTCCCCACAAGGATCTCTGTTAAGACTTTGTTGTTCTGTATTTCCATGGGTACCGAAAATAAACAGCTGACATAAATATCCTAAATTGTCCTAATGCTGAAAGTCCATCCCATTGTATTTTACAGTTGCACAAGAGACAAGATCTGTGTGCCATTATTGGAGTTCTTTATTGACTGTATAGCATTCAGACAATGGTAGAAACCAGCACTTTATCTTCTAAGCATCGGTGGCTTGACCTTTGCTACTGGCCTTTATAATTCAGTTATTTTTAGGGCTGTTTTTTCCTCTCTGGCTAGGAGCTACTGCAGGCTCTCCCATAAACTCTGAATCTCTTCCAGATGTCCTGACCTCAGGTTAGGAAGCGCCTACCTTCCCTGGAGCCATGGGCTCAGGTCTCAGCACAGCTGACTCATGTTTTCTGTCGTTGGTCAGACCTCCATGCGGTCTGAGAGGGCTCAGCAGCAAGGGGGGATCCACACTTACCCCATGAATTGTCCTTGAATTCCTTTTGCTGCGACACCCCTTGGTGTACCGTGCCGCTGGCGTGTCCGTTCATCCTCCCTGGTCAGCACGGTGTGGGGCCGCAAGCTTCCCTTCCCCCATCCTGCCTCTCCCGCGACTTGCTCCCGGAGGTGATAAGGCAGCGTGGGTGCTTCCTGGGTGTGGGGAGATTCCCTGGGCTCCGTCTTTTCATGCAGGTGCTAGAGGGGAGATTCTTGTCTTCTTCCGAGCATGGAGTAGCTGCAGGCACAAACCAACCACTTCTGTGGGGAAGAGTGGGGGACGATCTTTCACACAGGCCCTTCAGATGGGATGTCCTCTTGCTGTGCAAACACGTTAGAAGTCAGTTGTGTGCCGGGGTTTTCCCTGTGCCCTATCAGGAACATTTCCCCCCTCCTCCCCTCCGGCTTTGCATGCCTCCTGCCGTCCTGCCTTTCATCCTCCAGCCTCCAGGTAGCTGGATCCCGGTGGTGCGCTCCGCGATGAGGGGCTCTGTACGATACTGAGGCTGAGACCCAAGCCTGCTGCTTGCATGGAGTCAGTCCAGGTACAGGCTGCTGCGTGTGACAGCAGCGGTAGCTGATGGTGGTGAAAAGGGAGGGTAGCAAACATTAAGCTCTTGCAGCTTCCTCGGGCCAAAGAATTTTGCAAAAGATAAACTTGCAGTTATTATCCTCTCCGGCGTCCTCTTGTTTCCTGCTTTATAAGGTACCTGTCAAAAAATATCTCTGATGGGCTGCTATAACACGCCAAATTTCTTCATATCTGATGCTTTGAATTTAACTATATTTATCTTGTTTATGAAAGCTGACAAGTGATGCAGCCATAACAATGCCAGCAGAAATTGCACAGCAATTTTACTCGGATTCTTTTCAAGTCAGTGGAACTGTTAAATGAGATTAGTGCAGTAGAAAGGTTTATTGCAGCTATGAGAAACCAGGTAGACACATATCACAGAGAACCAGTGATAGACTAAGAGGATCACATACAGAGACACTGTGCCAAGGGGGGGTGGCAGGATAAGGTACGTGCATCTTTTAGCTCTGTGGAGCTGTGTCTTACTGTATTTCTGATATGGTTCTCCACTTATCCCAACAGCTGTCTTTTCCTTTCCTTCTCCAACCCTCCAGGTTTCTTTCAGTGCCTTATTCTGACACTGGTCACGCTTGTAGCTTGATGGGGTTCGTTACGAGTAGTGGGGAACTGGAAACAATTGTCCCTATTATTCTTCTTGCAACCCTTAGAGTAGCCCTAGAAAACCTGTGTGTTGGTGGCTATTGTTTTCTTTTGTTAGCTCTGTTTTCTCTCTTTAAAGAAGATGCCTTAGTAGGACTATAACTCACTCCTGAAGCAGTTACCTTCATAGATAAAGAACTCAGTGCTTTCGCTTATATATGTGAAGTGCTGTTGTTATGTATGTTATGACATGTTTTGTATATATACATATATATGTGTTGTTACATATACAAATCCATGTTGGCCACTGTCGGGAACTGATCCAGAAGCTTCTGGAACAAAGAGCATCTCATATGTTCTTGCAAGCCTAGCTGCCGACTGCTGCATAAGCTCCCACTCTCTCTGGAGCCCATGTAAGTAACGGCAGCTCCCATAAGGACTCATTGAGATGGTGCTCTGAGGTTCCAGCGGGGATGCAGTCCTTTTCTCCCTGACCGGGTAGAAGCCCAGCTCATGCTCAGCTCGTTTCCTAAAACCTACTTCCTACATGCCGTGAAAGGCTATTCACGTTTCAGCCCGGGTGACGGGCAAAGAGCAGAGCTAGAAGCATGTCCAGCTACCAGGTGGGGCGGTTTAATTTAGCTCCAGCAGTGATATAGACTGGTAGACACAATGAAGATGTAAGGAAGGGAGGAGCAGCTGGGCAGTGGACAAGCCTGTGAGCCTTCCAGCTCTCTGGAACTTGGTTTGAATTTGTTCCAACCATTCAAAATGATCTTCCACTTCTTGGCAGAAGCTCACAAAGTTTCTTAGCTAAGCGAAGAGAGCACAAGTCTTCATTGTGCATGGATAGAGACAGACACTGGTCATTTGGTTATTGTTGTTGAGAACATAAATGAGTGCAATGTTGCAAATGCCACTGGAGGAAGTGAGAGGGTCCCTCAGGAGGAGGCCTTGGATGCTATTTGTATTCAGAAGCATCCTGAGACGAAATCATAATTCTCCGGCTGAGTGACTGTCCCCATGCTCTGATGTGTTGTCTTTAACCGCACTCAGGAGGCTACTGATGAAAGCAAAGCATTTCCTTACCTCCCTACCAATATATTTTCCTTCTGTATCATCAAGGTTTCCTTACAGATGTATGTGCTTTGCAATGATGCTTACAGACTTTCCTTTGCAGACCTTACGAAAGGTCTGTACCCACACCTAATAAGTTGCTTTCCATACCCCAAATAACTAACAAGCTAAACAGAAGAAGGATTATTCTCCAGACTTTACAGATGGTGAACAGAGGCACAGATAAACTACACAACTTGCTTGTGGTTATTCTGGAAATCTGTAACAGAGCCAGGCCTTGAACCGAAATTTCTGGTGTCCCTGTGCCAGACTGCAACCACAGTCTGGCCTTTCTCTCTGAAGGTACATATTTGTAGAATTTTAAGGTCAGAGGAATGATCACCTTATCTAGTCTGACCTCCTCTGTGTAAAGTCCAAGATTTTCTTTGATCAAAGCATATTTTACAGGATAGAAAAGAGTCTTGATTTAAAGACACCAGGACATAGGGAATAATTTTACAGCTTCCCTCTGTACTCTGTCCCAGTGGTTAATCATCTTTGCTGCTAACTTATTTTTCGTATGAATGAGTCTGGCTTTAATTTGGTTCCTGTGATGCTTCTTTTCTGCTAGATTAAAGGGCCCTTCACTATCTTTGTTTTCTTCCTCTCCTCTTCACAGACAATTTTTTCATGTGTCTGGAAAAAGTAGTCAGGTTGACAAGTTACTTGCTGCTGAATTCTGGGGATGTTTTTCTTTCACCTTGTGTCTGTCTTTGGTATTTTTCCCCTTCTTTCACAATGCAATAATTAGAAAGCTTTAAAGAAAACTGAGAGGGGGAGAATGAAGCAAGCATTATTCTTCACTCTTGCAGGTGCAGTGAGGAACATGTAGCCAGAGCAAGAGAATTGACAGCGCTGATGACAAATTCTGCTCTCATTCACATTTTGAGTGATACCATTTGAAACTTTTTTCTGCTAGGTGTTGCTACGGGGAGCTACCTTACATTAAATGGAAATACCAGCAGAATATCTGCTACCGGATACTGATCATGTGGGACTCCAGTCCTGGTCTGACAAGCCAGTATTGCAATGAGGCTTCTCAGTCTGGGGCACAGAATATGTTGTGGAGTATTTCTGGTAAGAAGAAAGTCTCAGGACAGCAGATCTCATCCTTTTTCCATTTACTGAAGCTAGACTTGACAATACACTGCTGGTATTACATGAATAGTGTTTTCTTCCGGGCTTGGTGGCCACCAAATGGGTGGTATTGGATTGATATGAAACACATAGCTGGGAAAATGCCTGGGAAGATCCATGAAGGTGAAAAATTGTGGGAACTGAATCATAAGTTGTATCTTTGTTTATAAAGCACATGTGTAAGTGCCTAGGGCATCTAATAGGACCCATCTTCCCACATGGATGTTATCTAGGTTGAGGTGATAGTCTGTGGTTTGTGTTTGTAGAGTCTAAGGCCTCTTACTCTGTCCAGCACATATCTCAGATCTTCAGATCCATCGGTTTCAAGAAAATCTTCTGCTTTACCTGTGACCCAGAGCCCATTAGTCTGTGTGTGAGTACATAGACCACTAATGCATGCAAGGTGTGAAAGCAGAACACAACAGTAAGAGATGAGTCAATACTGATTAACCACAGTTAAAAACAAAGATGTGATGTCATCAAACCTTCAGAAAAAAAGCCAGAGACATCAGAAGACGTACAATCTTAAGAGAAAGAGCAGAAAGGTGGAAGAAGCAGAAGCTCATCAACATCAAGATTTAACCTGTCCCAAGGAGCAAAAGGGCAAGTGACTGACAGCTGCCCAACTAGCAGAGACTCACTGGGGGGAACGCAGTGCAACAGCGCATGGTAAATGGTGTTAATGCTTAGACTACTAGCAAGTTAGTCCCGATCCATTACTGTGTGTTTTGGCAATAAATAGTGGTTTTGTGATTGTAAGTTGTGTAGTGCTTTTAAGCCCGGTGAAAGGCACCCAACAAAGATCTGAGGGTTATTTAACAGCCCTGGTGAAGTGAAATAGTGTAAATGTCCCTCTTTTCTTCAGCCAAGCCCTAAGAACCATTTTTCATAAGGCTCATGTTTTGCACCTTGTTTAAGGAGCAGAAATATCAGTTATTATTTGTTTTTGCTAACAGTGCATTTCCAGCCTGCATCCCACCCCATGAACATAACTGTTCCCAGCGTCCAGCAGCTCACTGTCCCCAACAGATCAACTCTGGCTTGCTGAGCGTGTGATTCAGCCCAGTACATCTCAGCTGGGACCAAACTACAGGACAGTGTAGCAGCTATCCACCAGCAATGAAAGGACACAAAGCCTACAGAGAGAATGGGATGAAATGTAGGTGGTGAAGTTTCCTTGTTTTCACTCATTTCCTTGATTTTGCTTCTCAGCTCTTTGTGGTAGAGCCTGTTATTTTCACTGTCAACAGCCATTATAGTTCAAGGTGACATGAATGGTGAGTCTACAACCTTGTGCGCTTCACAAGAACAAGATAAGCTTTTTTTTTTTCAGTCACTCAGGACTTCAATGTGTTTTATTTTCATCCTGCTGCTCTTTTGGACCTTGTTGCTTTTTGCAGGCTGTGGCAAGGGGTGCATGTTCGTAGCAGTTTTGAGTCTGGGACAAAATTCAGACTGCAGGACAGGTTTCTTGGAAGACACCTAATCTGTGTCACAGCTGCAAGTGCAAAAAGCGAATCCCAGTGAAAGCAGGCTGGAAAGCAGAACCTCAACCCCTTGTTTCTTCAGGGAAGCAGCACAACTATTGGCTTCAGCAGTGTGATGTTACCTTTGTGGCTTCAAATTGAAAGTGTCAGTACTTGAACCTGGTATTTTACAAAACATGATCTAACAAACTTCCCATATCAGCTACCTTAGGAACTGATAAACTTATACTCCATTGCACAAGAAGAATTCTCTGTTGTATATGACTACTACAAAACTTGTCACCACTCAGTCTTCCTTCTTAAATGCCAAATTCACTTCTTCTTACAGGCCTAGGTCAGGTTTTCCTCTTTTCCATACTGCGTACTTATATAGAAAGGACATTTAGAATTCAGGCTTCCCAAATGATACACAACATCTATTTAAAGCAACAAAACAGGAAATCCTCTACAGAGCATGTGTTGCTAGAAAAGCCTTCCACGCATTAAGAGACATTATTAATGCAGCCTTTTTTTTCCCAGAACCTTTTAAATCTAAATCAAACTTGGGTAAAAGTAAGAGGTAAAAGGGCAGATAAACCAAGGACCCTTGAAACCTTAATAGGAAAACAATGAAAACATCCGCAGCTCCAGAATGTTCCCAAAGCCCTTACTATATTGTATTATCTACTAATCCTATAACCAATGTGATTTTTATTGGCCGAAAATAGGGAAATAATGTTAGGCAAGTCACTATATTGACTTCAGGAAACACAAAACAAAATTTAAAGGATACAGGAAACAATTCCCCTAAAAAATGCATTTCTAATCCAATTTCTGCTTCTGTGGTTATCTTGTTAGCAGACAGATGAAACCTATCATCTGCAAAAACCTGTTTATTCTTCAAGGGGGAAGCAGTTCTCTCCCGATCTGTGTTTTTCAGACATCAGGTGGAAAATACAGCAGATGCTTGCTGCCCTGAAGAGGAAAACCAGAGCTGGAACTGAGGAGGTGTTTCCAGCGTGCAGCAGAGTGCACAGGAGGCAAAGGCACTGGGGACTTAGGCTTAGATTCAACAAGATACACCATATGCTTAACTTCAAGAAAAATTTTGACTTCAGTAGGACTACTCACATGCTTCAAGATGGTCATAAATACAAGTACCTCTTTGCAGGCACAGGAGCTAGGGTTGTGCAAAACCAAAATTTGACTTTGAAGGGCTAAAGTAAAAAATACGTGAGTAGTAAGTAAAGTTGTTCAGTGAAAGTTCTGAGTAGATTTTGCCTACTCAGTACAATTGGCTTTGGGTAAATCTTCTTAAAAGTGCCTCTGCTTTTAGGTGTCTCACTACTGTGGTCTGAAATTTGAATTTTCTTGGTTTGAAATCCAGTAGCCAAAAGCAGAGGGGCTCCATAGGATTTAGAGGTAAGAGAAGACTGCAACATGCTCTGGAGCGGCAGATGTAGCCACTGTTGGAGACAGGAGTTTAGGGGCCAAAAATCTCCACTTCCGTAACAACCTGTGATCTCATATGTGTTTCAGTGTGTCTTTCAAGAGTCCAGGAGTCTTTTGAAAATAGGTTTCACTGCTCCCTTTGAGGAGAAATAAAAGAAATGCTTACAGCCATGACCTCACAAATTGTAAGAAGGTTTAAATGGAAGCAATGGGCCAAGATCTGAGCTGACATCTAAGAGGTAATGTAAACTTTAGCTGATATTGATAGCGGGTCCGTCTGCTGGGATTTCCTTTGTGTGACACCAATTCCTTCATCCACAAGGGAGCACCAGGCAGGGAGGGGAACACTTCGTTGCAACTTATACTGGAGAAAACAGAAAGAAGATGCATGAGTACCCCAGTACAGGTGTGAATTTAATGTATATACACTTTAAATTTACCTCTTTCTGGAACTCATGTCAGCATCAGCTCCTTTGGATATGGAGGAAATCTAAACAAACACAATGCCACCTTCTGTCATGGGTTCACTTTCCATTGAGTGCTGCCTTACTGAGTAAAAGGAGATCAACACTCACCCTGTATTAATCAAAAACGTATTAGAATCTGACCCAATATCTGCACAGAGGAAACCAACAGTAACAGCCTGTGCGACAGCAGATCCTAATTTAGGCCTCTTATTAATTGCGGCAGTTTTGCTGCAGAGCACAAAATCGCATCTCAGAATCCTCCGGGTAACAAAGCCTTACAGCTCCGTCTAAGGCAGGATGGATGAGGAGGTTACAGGAGGACACAGCGAAGCCAAAGGAGGTCGCTGGATGAGTCATCCGCGCTCAGGTATTCGCAGCTACCATTTCCTGGTTCCCATCACCAGACAACGCTTGTCTTAGCACATTATTCCCAGGTTTCTAAGATTTTGTTTTAGGAGCCGGAGTGCAGGCTTTGGGTGATCACAGGCTACCGGTCGCGCTCTCCAGGACGAAGATTCACACAACCTGATGAACTCCCACTGAGCGTCCTCCCCATGCATCGCTTTTCCTCGCTATCAATATGACTCTGACATGAGATGATGTTAAATGAGATCAGGATCACAACAGCCATGGGAGGTCAATAAATTCATACGGTATATAATCAAATATGTGCCTCAAACAGGTAGATTCTCGCTTTATGAGATCGTGGGAGTTAACTTTCATTTAGCAGAAATAAGTATTCAGCCAACTGAGGCCCTTCTTTTTTACATACAGATAGGCTCCTCTGTTCATCTGCATTCTATAAGGGCTTGTTATTCTTCCATGTTTATCAGATCTGCAATATCGAGGAGAACAGAAAACGTGTGTGATATCTGCCAGCTGGATTCCATCTGCCTTTTCTCTGTGGAGATGGAATTTCAAAGGCTACATCCTATCTACTGTCACACCCTCTCCCGACATGAGAAGCTAAGTGTAAATTTTGGCCAAAGTGATGGAAAAACAATATCTCATTTGTACATCACAACTATTTCCCTACCTACACAAAAGTGGCATTCTTCTTGTTCTGGCATGCATGATGTATTGTTGCACTGTACCACAACTTTCCTACTAAATAAAAGTAGTCTGGACAAAATGATTTCAGAAAAAGGTGTTGGTTTTTTTTTTCCTTTTAATTGGACTCCATGTATGTATTTGTGTGTTTGTTTGTGTACTGCAGCAGGGGCAGAGAAATTGTGATTGACAAGTACAAGCACTATTTGATTACAGTAGAGGATATGGCCTCATGGCATTTCTGGGAGGGGAAAAAAACATTCACCTGAATAAAAGCACAATTTTGCTGCTCTTGAAGTGATTGAGGCTTTGCCATTCACTTCACCACAAGCCCTAAGGGACTGAGGAATTTAAGTTTCTCAGGATAACACCCAGGATGGAGACATATTATTGCAAATCAGCAAAACTCAGTGATGGTTTTTTGCCCTAACTTTTAGAACTCTCTGTTCTTTGGGTCCAGCAGCTGCAACATTTCTGGTAAAGTGCAAACCACATCAGAGAGGAGCATGAGACGCCCTGGTTTTAGCCACGGAGCTGGGAGGTGTTGCCCCGTCCATCCATTTCCCAGCAAGCAGCGCAGAGCAGCCGTCACTTCTCACCACAGCCACTCTCCTCCTGGAGCCGCAGAGCACTGAAACGTGTGAAAGGCTGGGGCTGGTGCCCAAGAGTCCTTCCTGAGCCTCCTCTTTCTCCCTGGTGTGAGGCAGGTCTACATGACCCGCAGCTTGTGGAGCAAGGAGGGAGCAGGAAGGGCCGGCACCTGGCTGGCTCCAGACCGCCCCAGCAGCTCATTTTTCACCACCCTGGAAGATTTTCCATATATCTTTGCAAACCTTTTGTTAATTTACCTGCCCATGGTCCCAGCATTGTAAGTGTGTATTCTTTTGTGTATGTCACCAACGAAGGTACTTGTCACATGGATCAGAGGTACAGGAGGAGTACTCTTGACTTTAGCTAGCACATTCATCTCACTTTAATGGAAGCATAAGTTCTTCGGCTTATTTTCAGGGGCACAAATGTTCTTTGATGATTAACCAGGTAATATCAGGTTAATGATACAGGTACATGTCCAGACATATCATCACACAGACAGTGGACCACATCGGAGTACAAAGGCCTTTAATATCTGTAAATTAGTGATGCATCTATGGGTATTGCTAACTCTGCCCTGATCCATAGCCACAGGAAGTTAACATCTACCCAGAAAGGGTAATGAATTAAGACTGTCAGCAACTTGCACTGAACAACCTGTGACATTATAGGTTCCCATTGAAGAACTAGGTCTGATTGCTAGGGCAAGTACACACACATTGATGTATTATTTTGAAACCTCAGATAAGTCAAAATGAGCTTTGGTGCGTACTAGTTATGAATTCCCATGTATGTGTGATGTTTTTGATTCTCGGGCACTCTTAGAGTACATAGGCATGGCTTTCACAGCCTGCCCTACCATAGTTAGGGTGAAACTGAACTCATTTCAGCCATATACAAATAAACACGTACTCTGAGAGAGTTGTTTGGCCTCCCCACAGGTCCAGAAGAGTGTAGCAGTATGGCAGTACCTTCACTCCATCCTATTACCCATCTCTGAGGTATCAACCCCTATAGACTACTTGGTTAGCTGACATGTCTTTTAAATAATGGGTGTTGAACTGATTAACTGGCTGGGCATAAGCTAACACCTGTGACTAACTGCCTGATAATTTAAGTGGAGAGTTGGTTAAGCTTCCTCAAAATGCTCCTCTGATCTCTTCCCTCTAACCCCACTATAACACAGTGATCTGATATACGACATATCTCTTGGTGTTAGCCAGGAAACCTGGAGGAATCTTGCAGTACCAAGAGAAGCCAGGTTATTGACTGGTTACTGAGCTCAACTTGCTCGCAGTCAGTCGCTTGTGCATAGGAAAGCACTTACAGTTCTCTAGGCAAATAATTTTGTGCTGTGACTCTTATATAGTCCTACAAGCAAAGTAAGGTTGTCTTGGGAGCCTTTCACAGTCAAAACAAACCCTTCAGAACTGCTGGCAAACTAGCAAGAAAAGTCCCATAAAAGCATAAGGTGTTGATTCATGTATTTATGGTGGAGGATCAAATGACCTCTTGAGAAAGGGTTATGTGCTGGAAGTACAGGAGGTCAATGTACAGCAGTTGGGAAGGATTCCCACGGGACCTAGTCTCAGAGGCATAAAAATGCAAACAATGCTTGAAATAAAATATGAGTCAAACAAGAATGGAAATCAAGCTGAGGAGCCCAGATAGCTCATGAGTAATTTAAGTACATGCCAGGCCCAGAGGCAACTCTTAAGTTGCCAGCACTGTTGCCTGCAGATTTTGCAATGGATCCTACACTTCAGGATAGCTAGAACCCTACCTTGGATTTGGATCCTATGAGAATTACTGCTGAAGGAGAATAGCTTAGAGCAGCCTGAGGCATAGAAAAGGCATCTAGTCTCTATCAGAATTTGTTCTTAAGTAGATAAGTCCTGGCTTGCCAGCCCTAGAGCATGGTATACGATCTTCTATGAACCAGTAGAGCGTGAGCATTGGCAAGGCAAGCTCCTCTACATTTCCCCCACCTTGCCTTAGGGCAGCACTTCTCAGCATTATGAGTTCAGTCTTCCTGCCCATTCCAGCTTTGGCACCTCTCTTCTCTCTGCTTTACAAAGGGTCTGGTTCTGGTTATCAGGTATGTGATACCTGCTAACATACTTGCCCCCAAAAGCTCCTCACATGACAATGGCCTTGTCATGCCAGCCAAGGCACATCACAAGGATGTTTCCTGCTTTGGAGACTTGACAAGCTAAATGACAACACAAAGAGTAGGAAGAAGGAAGGATTATTACTAAGTGGTGAACCGGCATACCAAGAGATTAGCAGACTCCCTCCTAATCATGCACACAATTTCTGCATCCCTCTCTTGTTCCTTAAACACAAACATCTCTCCTTCCTGCTTTTGCTAACATAAATGATGTTTCAGTAGCAATGGTTATCAAACAAGCCATTAAACATCAATCAAATGGCACCCTTCAGTCCTGGGCTGAATGTCTTACAGTGAACTGGAAAGACTAAGACTGCAGATCTTAGCAGGTGGGAATTGCTGAAGTTTACCCCATACAAGGCAGTGCTGAACTAACATGGTATGGAGGCACAGGATGACCTAGCTGAACTCCTGAGTGTCTTTTCATAGTGGTACAATATATATGGTAGAAAATATCTAAAAATTAAGCTCAGCATTATGGCCCTTAAATATACCATGGATCTAGCTCTCCCTAAATGCTAAGACTTTATATGGCTATACTTTCAAAACATTAACCATAAAAGACTGACCATGGCCACACAAGGAATTTGCAGTAGGACCAGGAGTGGAGGCCTGTTCTTACAAGGCTTGTGTGAAGTCTTAATCACAAGATTAATCAACCTGTCCTGATCCTTTTGCTTTTCAGATCAAGACAACACATGTCCCATTCTCAAACCCTGACATAGCAACTTTCATAATGCAACCTGGAGCTCAGCTGAATCCTCAGTTGCATCTCTAATATAAATAACAATGACTTAAATTTCTAGTCTAGCCACTTAAAATAATATGAAGTTAATGGACTAAAGACCTGGGGAAAGACAATGTGTTACGTATTCCATTATTTTCTTCAAACCGCTTTTGTAAACAGTCATAAAATATACAATAAACACTTAACCTTTAGATCCAGAGCCAAATGATGCATCTCGTAACAAACACACCCAGCTAATACAAACAGGCTCTCACAAATTCATGATGATGCTCTCATTTGACATGCAGGACCCTTCACCCTCTGTTCATGTGGCATTCACCAGCCCCTGTGGTAGCATAGGGGTTCCTCCTCAATAATTTACTTCAGTTTTGAATAAATTTTGCTTCCAAATATATTGCGAAAAGGTTATGTCTCTTTTATGCATCTCAGTCACCTGCTTCTGCTACTCCACGGTGACCATGGTGAGCAGCAGTTACTGTAAGGAGTAATACTACTCAACACATCCCAGGAGAGGGTCTTGCAGAAATATTCCATCTAACCTTGGTGTTAGAACAAGCCCCTCCCATTAAAAACACAAAGAACCAACATTTTCAGTGATATTTGGCCCTATTTAGAATAAATTTAGAATAAAACCATATGAAGAGTCGACAACAACCATATTTCTCTCGTTTTTTGAACATGTGCAGCTGTTAACATTACATTTTTGTTTTCCAGTTCTCATTTCCTTACTGCTTTCATTTAACAATACAGATCCAACGTAGATCAGTGTGAAGTCATGTCCATAAAGGCACCAGGTACAATGGTCCATTCACATTGGCCATTTTTCTGGTATTCTCATGCAGTACATTGCTGAGCTCTATCTAAATGTCCCCCAGAGAGAAAGGATGTTGAGCCAGGTCCCAGAGTTAAGTTACATTCTGTGTGCAAAGAAAGACAATAAGAGCAACTGCAAGAAATCAGCCATGAAGGGAAAATTTCTTCATGGTAAAGGAAGGTGTGACCAGCACATGCAAGCACCTGGCTGCTTGTTTAACCTTAGGAGGTCAAGTCATCCTGCCTTTCCCCAGGAGAGACAAGGGACCCCTTTGCCACTTCCCTGGGATGACCCAGGATCCTCCACCTCTTTGCTATTGCACTCCCCTACAAGCAGCCTTTCCTCCCTCTTCCTTGCAAGTGACTCTTCTCTTCAGAAAATACGGTTTTGCACCAAGAAGTGGATGGCCTGGACATCAGCACATGGATGTAACCAGAAAACATATCTTCCAGAGAGCCTGGCTTAGTAGTGTGGTTGTTATTGTCAGTTAATGTCCTTTGTCGTAGCATTTTCATTGCTGGTCCTAACCTGCATAAGCTAGACTAAACCTGGAACAACAAGCCCATCTCCCTCTTGCTGTGCCAACACTTGCCTAGGAGTCTTTCCAGGGTGTTAAAGCATGTCCTCTTCTTCCAAACAGCAATAAAGGAAAGGAATATTAACAGAGTTTGGACTGGAGTTTAATTCAGGATAAAGATGCAAATGTTGGAGCAGCAGGGCAGGCAGCCAAGGCCTCTTTCATAATTGGGTGGGTACAGAAATGTATGTGGGAAGAATGGCATGCCTCAGACGTAATGCGGCACAGAGCACATCCAGCACAATGTTGGCTCAGGTCTTGCTGGCACCATCCTGTTGTGCTGTTATTTGAGGCTCTCGGGTCAGATGCAGCCCAGGCAAAGGTCTTGTACCACTCAACCCCGAAGAGTGGATGAACTCTGGATGCAGATGAGCTCAGCTGCACGTTGATGTTGTTGGTTGATTACCCTTAGAGGTGAGTGTCCAAACAGGTGGTCACAATGGCTCCTGGCCCATGGTCCTCACTTCCTTCCTGCCCAAGAATGTCCTCCATGTCAAAACCTTTCCATGCAGTGCAAGCCAGGAGGGGAGAGGAAGAGGGAGAAGGTGTTTGGAGAGATGCAGAGATGTTTGTGAGTCAACTCTCCATGATCTGGGTTGCAACTTCACATCCCATTCAACTGTGAATTACACACTTAGAAAGTACCATGTAAGGGGGTTGTAATTTGAACAACAGCAACAAGAAAATTAGGGGGAGAAAAACTGTCTGTATAATATCAGTGGAAAACCAGAGGGCTGTGGCACTTGCATGAGAAAGTGATTTTATACACAGCACAGGGCATGATGATCCCTGCTAGATTTAGGTTTTACTTTAATTTTTCTGTCACTTTCTCACTGCTGTACAGGGAGAACTTGTATGCATTACACCTTGATCCTGTGAGTAAACCCTCATCAGAAAAAGTGACTCCAAGTTTTTGCACAGCCATCTCAGAGATGGTTTTAAAGGCATGATTTCAGAAGGTCCAATTCTCCTTTGAAATTACATAAAGTTAGAGGCATCAAACAGGCTTAAAGCTAATGTAAGGAGGAAAGAGATCTTTAACAGCCAGAAGGTGCCATTATGATTGTTTTGTATGACTTTCTTCATAAGGTATAGGATTTTACACGGTAATTTGTGAGGTCAGGGAACACTTTGATAATAAATATCAGATCATTCCCAATCCTGACAGCACCGGGTGTCAAATGAGCAATAGACATACCTCTTCCATAAACTTTTGCCCCGGTAATGGAGACCATAAAACAAGAATAATGCCATCTCATAACAAGAAGTACAGCCTCCCACCACTGTACAGCCCTGTTTGTGGCAGAAATGGAAAGTGGGAAAGAAGCTTTGAATATAACCTTTACATCTAAAGGTTGCTCCATCTCAAAGAAGCCAGAAGCATGTCTCAGAGCTACCCAGAAAGCTGCCATGAGTGCACGGTGAGTGCATTGCATTAGAGAAAATGCTGTTTTCACCTAGCCAAAGCAGCTTTTCTGTGAAGACTAAGACTCTGTGACTTAAGCTGGGATTCAGTTTATTCATCCTTAGCCATCTAGTCTGAACCAGTCATGCAGACTGTCTGTAGTCCATGGGGAAAGGCAGGCAGCAGCTTAGACGTTTCTCTTAGGATAGGATGACTGTCCATCTGGAGGTGTCTACCTTTACTGGCCATAGCAGGACTGTACGTGATTAGGTTAGGTTGAAGGACAAATGTTTAGATGGATAAAGGGCAGTGAGATAATTTCCAGCCTGAGACTGCACCAGTATAACTTCATGCCAGGACCGATCAGGGCTCTGTATGATTTTTGATGAGGTTTCAAGCAAACCAGAGGCTGATGTAAGACTCCACCCCAAAATGGAGACCTTAGGGCCACAGGTTTTCCCTACAACCTTGGGAAAGTCACTTTATTGCAATTTTTAGGAGGACATCAGAGAGGCTTACAATAAGATAGGCTCAACTTCAGCCACCTTGCAGTGCAGTTACCCTCAGTGAACTGAAGAATACTGCTACTCCTCTGAGACACAGCAGCACATGCTCCTCAAGGGTGTATTGTCTCCCCTTGCTCTTTACAGGACCAGTCTGTCATTTCCAGAGGGAGCAACATTGTGTTTTCAGTTGGGAAACAGCAGGAAAATCAGACTGTGGGAGTCCTGGGTTCAATCCCCAGCTCTGCTTGAGGCAGTTCAGATCCCACACCCTCAGAGAGCCACAGGCACGGCTGCTTTTCGGACCCACCATGCCTTCCACTGACCTTGTGCTAATGTGTAACAAGGGACCACAACATTGACGTGGTCAGAGAGACCCTGTAGCACTGGAGTTAAGGTATTGCTCTGGGGGAGAGGACAAAGAACCTATATCCAAGGGGCCACCTACATATTTTGCATTCAAGTCCTGGGAGCAGGGGCAAAAGGGATCCTCACAGTGTACCAACCAGATCCCCTTTGAGCTAAACCTCACTATCTTGATTAAGAGCAGAGAATGAAAGATGGATTTTTGGCAGACCCATCTGGGACATCCATCACAAAACCCACAGTTTTGTTCCACAAACTACTGTTGACGAAGAAGGTCCTCCTGGCTGTTGCTGAGGAAGCCTCCATAAGATACAGCAGAGGGGTCTAGGTCAGACAATGCCATAAGCTTATAGTGTGGCTCATCACCTTTGTGCATGATTTTACTGGCTTCTTTCCTATACAAACAGTATTTCAATGAGTATTTGGCCTTTGCGATATTTATCTAGAAAGAAAGATTTCCTCTATCTTTACACTATTAAACATGACTTCCCATTCAGACCACTAATCTGAGATAAAGGAGTACATGGACTTTCAAGCAATGCGAAAGAACTGAGCACAAAACAAGGTATCTCTGAATTGAGGGGCAGTGGCAGAAGGGGCAGTGTGGGGATGGACAAATCCTCTGGGCCCTTGAGCTTACACAGTGTAAGAGAGTCTAACTCTGCACAGTCTGCCTACTAAACTGCACCATGCAGTATCGGTACTTCATCTTTAATGTCGATGTCCTGCTACTTCAGTTCTGATTTCTTTAGGCTCAGTTTCTATAAGTAAAACAACATCTCTTTGCTTGCACTGTTTGAAATACATGAAAAATGTTCAGTGGGAAATGGAACTAAAATTGCAGAATTAACCTCATATGTGCTGTAACTCTGTACACTGTGAGAAGTGAACCAAACGGCAGTGCTAGCACCTGAGTTAGGGCACGAGAAAGACATTGATGCTGGCTCAGCTGGAAGATGCTATTGATTATTTCCCTTTTTTATTATTATATCCACCAAAAAACATTGAAGTTTTGTGTATGCATTATGTATGTCAAAAGAAGTTAACCTTCCTTGTTGCAGACTAAGTGGATTTGACACTTGAGGTGGGGGTCATCTGATACTTTTTTAACTCTCAGTCTCCCCTGATTATAAGCAAAAGATAATGCTTCTTCACTCCCCCCTCTTTTCCTTGAACGTCCCATGCATTCCTCTTTCACCAACTCTGATTTTTGTCATTTGGTGGCTTTCTGTGTTGTCAATACTGTTCCAGTCCACATAAATTTAAAGAGGTCTAATAATACTGGAGGGTGTCTGTGGCTGCTTTCGAATGCTTCTTTCCCCCTCTAAAAGGCCCTATCTCTGTGATTACCTTCTGCCTGGTCACTATGTGCAAGCCAAGAGCTCAGCAGTGCGGGAGTGTGACAGTCTTGAGACATTTCTACAGCACCCAG
Organism: Phaethon aethereus; assembly: GCF_964289735.1. Lineage (NCBI taxonomy): Eukaryota > Metazoa > Chordata > Aves > Phaethontiformes > Phaethontidae > Phaethon > Phaethon aethereus. The sequence continues at coordinate 77,063,849 of NC_138578.1, read as the reverse complement.
GGGCAGTAAATTAATGCTGACATGACCCATCAAGCACATGGCAGCTCCATTGTCAGAGCTCGTCTAACAGGAGAGATTGAATTTCACACTGCGTTTGATATTAAATCTCTCCCAAGCACAAGCTGACTTGGCTGGGTAGAAAAGATACTCAGGGATTATCAGTGAGGACCTCGGCAAGGGAAGGTGCTAAATACTCGCTGCCCTCATTTGAAGCATTACCTTGAAGTCTCAGCCTGATCTCAGTGCTGAGCAGATATTACGGTTATGTCTGCCTTGTCCCTTACGACTTCTGTAAGGAGCTGTAACAACAGTGGGATTGCCTTGTCCCACTTCAAAACCAGCAGCTCCACCATGTCCCTTTTCTCGCTCCCACCTCCTCTCACTGCAGCCTGCACACTCACTGTCTGTCCCCCAGGATACCTCCAGCACCACCACTCCATCTCTGATCTCCCGTATCCCCTCACCTTCTGCAATATCCCACTTATTTTACTTGTTGCTGAGCCAAGAGAAGCACATGCTGCTTCGCTGGCCATCCCAGGCTGACTGGATGGCCAGAGATAGATCCTGCTTGGTAAGCAGTGAGGGGTCACCTTTGACTTGAGCCAGACATCTAAAATAAATAAGTTGTCCAAACTCTTCACTGCTGAGACAGAAAATGCTCTTTGTGGTAGGGAGACTGTCTTATAAGCTTGTAAAGTGCAGTGGTCAAAACATTACATGCAAATAATCTTTTCTGAAACTGAAATGGAAAACTAGACTGAAATAGTCCAATCAGGAACCAGATAGAAAATGAATGTATGTACATTAATTTTCTGTTGCACGCTCCTTTACAGCCCTCACGAAGGCTAGCCTGTAACCTCTCACATCTCTTCCAAGTTCTGTGAAATCCAGAGCTTAATTAATGGGTTACCCTAATTACATTTGATTAGTAGTGATTTGAATAGCTCTTTACACTGGATATTGCTAGTGATTACATCTAGGGATGTGGGGAGCCGGGATACCTACAATGCATTCGATGGGTAGATGCAGAGTTTCTAGTTCTACTGCACTTGGTGTCCTCTGGCAAGGCAGACACCAAATCAACATTTCATGGACATCTGTTTGTACCAGAAGGTGTAGATGTGCCCTTAGAGTCCTTCACAGTCTTCGCCACTGTCTATTTGTTGGAATTTGGGAAAACTTGTTAGTCAAAAATATTCAGGGAGTTCAACCTGAAATAGCCCAACAACCCAAATAGCCCATAGTTTTTTAAGGGGAAAAAAAGGCCTTTGAATCAGTTCACATAACTTAACTTTTCTCACAGGGCACTACATTTCTCTAGTTATCTGATACCGGGCTAAGAATTTTCATTTGTGCAACACTAAAGTACATTACTCCCTCTAGAAAGGCCACCAATCTTGATCTGAAGACAATATGAGATGGAGAAATGGCTGTTTCTCTTGCCAGTTTTTGTTTCAAAGGTTAATGATCATCACTGTTAAAACTCACGCTTCATTGTCAGCTTGAAACTGTCTGGCTTCAATGCTTAGACCCTCATTATAACCTTCTCCACAAGCTGAAAGAACATTTTAAAAGCTGGTACTTTCTCCATGTGGAGGTATGTAGAAGTTGTAACCAGTTCAACTACTTCACTTCCTTTGAGCTGGCAGATCACACAGGACTCTCTAAGTCCCAAATGTTTTGCCAGTGAAGGCATTTTCTTTAATCCAGAAATCATTGTAAAGGTATTTCTGTCAGTTTTAGGCACGGAAACTGAGTATGGCTTTTCATTGTTTAGGTCGAATTGTCTCCATACTAACTAATGTCAAAGCATTTGTTGGTTCATACTGACCCTTCCACTAAACCATGACAACAGAACTTGGGCTGATTAGTTTTTCCACAATAGCCCCTGAATAATTCTGAATTAATTTTTGCTCTCTTCATTCCTGTATGTATTGCATTCAGCTGCGTTACAATATATTTTATCAACACATTTCTGCTTCTGGTTGACCATCCAGTTCTCATTCCTGGCTGCACTCCCAATTTCAGAGTTTTCCCAAAATCTTATCAGCAATATTATTTTTTTCCGTTTCACTCACAAAAATGCTGACAAATACTCAGATGGTTCCCATTGCTATGTCTCCCTTCCAGAAACACTGCTGTTCCCTAATCCCCCACTGACAGCTTCTTTGGGGGAACTGTCAGAGTGAGATGGTTCTTATACTCTGTAAAGTGCACTGACTACTGTGTGCCCATAACTCTCAGTGATCCCAGTGGAAACTGGGATCCTCAGCCTGGTCCTCAGGACAATGTCAAAGAAATACATTAACAAGTCTGTTGGATATTAAAAACACATTGCCCAACCCTGTGACCTGATCATAAAGCCCGACTAGATAAGCATGAACAAAAACTAAGGCCTTCAGGATTTTTAACATAATTTTCTTAGTAATTTTTGTTTATATAGCAATACCCATTTCATATATTTTTCAAATCCTTGCAAAATGTCATAGTGTATGTCTTAACATGGGGGAGCGTGGGACCAGTGCCATTCCACCAACAAATATGTTTGGTATAGTCCTTCCTTTCTGCAAAGATTACATTAACTGGGTTACATTAAAGTAACCCAAGGTTTGCTGCACCACTGTGCTCCTTTGGACAGTCCGTGGTTGGTTTTTCACTCCCTGAGTGGGGGTTCTCCTCTGGGAAAGGCTGACAACATTAGCACCAATGCTGTCACCCTCTTGTAGAGTCCAAAAAAAGCCTTACTTGGAGAAATGGTTCCGGAAACATTATGTTTCACCACAGCTTTTAGATGCCTGAGACCCACTTTTTCTTGAGTACCAAAAGCAACCTCTGGGCTGTGTCTATTTACCCCAGGCCACCTGACAAAGCATGGAGGAAATGAGTTGCAGATGTTCCAGTCCTCCACCATCTGAGACCTTCCGTCTGCTCAGGGAGCAAATCAGATTCATAAAATGATAAATGTAACTGTATATATGGCTTATGTGACTAAAATAACTGCACATATGTACAATGAAAGAGAAAGACATGTGCAAATGCATGTACACACAGTCTGGTTGATTTCTTCCATTGACATATTTTGTCTACTGATTTATAGAATCATAGAATGGTTTGGATTGGAAAGGACCTTTAAAGCACATCCAGTCCGACTCCCCTGCAATGAGCAGGGACATCTTTAGATCAGGATGCTCAGAGCCCTGTCCAGCCTGACCTGGGATGTTTCCAGGGATGAGGCATCTACCATCTCTATGGGCAACCTGGGCCAGGGTTTCACCACCCTCACTGTGAAACATTTCTTCCTTATATCTAGTCTGAATCTGCCCTCTTTTAGTTTAAAACCATTGCCCCTTGTCCTATCGCAACAGGCTCTGCTAAAAAGTCTGTCCCCGTCTTTCTCACAAGCCCTCTTTAAGTCCTGGCAGGCTGCGACATGGTCTCCCCAGAGCCTTCTCTTCTCCAGGCTGAACAACCCCAGATCTCCCAGCCTGTCCTCACAGCAGAGCTGTTCCAGCCCTCGGAGCGTTGCTGGGGCCTCCTCTGGCCCCGCTCCAACAGGTCCATGTCTGTCCTGTGCTGAGGGCTCCAGAGCTGGACGCAGCACTGCAGGGGGGTCTCCCCAGAGCAGAGCAGAGGGGCAGCATCCCCTCCCTGGCCCTGCTGGCCACATGGCTTTGGGTGCAGCCCAGGACAAGGTTGGCCTTCTGGGCTGTGAGCGCACATTGCCGGCTCCTGTCCAGCTTTTCATCCACCAGTACCCCCAAGTCCTTCTCGGCAGGGCTGCTCTCCATCCCTTCATCCCCCAGCCTGTTCTGATACCAGGGGTTGCCCTGACTCAGGTGCAGGACCCTGCACTTGGCCTTGCTGAACCTCATGAGGTTCACACGGGCCCATTCCTTGAGCTTGTCCAGGTCCCTCGCGATGGTATCCCGTCCCTCAGGCGTGCCAACCACACCACTCGGCTTGGTGTTGTCTGCAGCCTTGCTGGGGGAGCCCTTGATCCCACTGTCTATGTCATTGATGAAGGTATTAAAGAGTACTGGTCCCAATACAGACCTCTGAGGGACACCACTCATCACTGATCTTCATCTGGACATTGAGCCGTTGACCACTCTCTGGATGCGACCATCCAACCAATTTTTCATCCACCGAACAGTCCACCCATCAAATCCGTATCTCTCCAATTTAGAGAGACGGATACTATGGGGGACTGTGTCAAAGATCCTACAGAATTCCTGGTAGATGACATCCATAGCTCTTCCCTTATTATCTTATAATTACCAAATAAAGGCTGTGCTATTTAGTGTTTCATTTTTTTGCATTTGCAAGCCATAGTCTAGTCTGAATCTCCCCAGGGGTCCTACATGAACACTGGATTACTTGCATTTGCTCAGGCAGCAAATACTCTTCTAGCACACTATGCACAAGGGAACAGAAATATCATGTTGAACTGAAGGGACCAGTGAGGTTTTCAACAGCTTCCACCCTGGGAAGCCCAACATAAGCATAAGATAGTTGCATTTCCTTCCAGTTGGCAGAAGAAATCACTTGCCATATCTTCAGTTGACAGAAATCTGTGCAGCTTCATTGACTTCAGTCAGTTGACTTCAAATGAACTATGTTGATCCAGGTGGAGATCTCAGAATAAGAAGTAAAAAAAAAAATCATACTTCTGCATGCTACCCCATGCCAAATTTTTGCTAGCAACTACACCATGACAAAGCACACCATAGCTCCCAGTGGTACTCTGAAGATGACAGTGGCAGAAGTGACCCAGCAGACCCCTTCCTAGTGAAATACCTGCCACTGAGGCCTTTTTTTGCTTCTAGATTTTGCATGTAACAGTTTCTCAGTGGCTGTTTGGTAGACTACAGATTCCTCCACTTTCAAGTATGACTTTGCCTATAGTATAAGATGCAGCTCTGACCAAAGATGGACCAACTGCAATTAGATAATTACTCACTTTCCAACTACATGACAGCCCAGAGATAGCCTACACAACCCATCAGTGTTGAAGAAGATCAGGCAGATGAAAGCTGTTTTCAGGTTCACAGATTACCTATCAGCAAAGCTCAGTGCTGATTTCAGACAACCAATAACAGACAGTTATACTAGCATTACTTTTACCAGTCATAACAGCAGGAAAATATTTGCTAGCAAATGTATTAGAAAGTCTTTGTTTATATAACTTGATTTATTCCATTACCACTCCTGAACGATATTGGGGATGCTGTGGCAAAGCTAGATCATAAAGGTTGGCAACCAAGTACATAACAAGGAGGGAATGTAACAGTTGAGACTGCCTTTGCTTCTCATCTGTAAGTTACTTCATAATAAAGGAGAAATAAACCCCATGTAATTCAGAGGGAGAAGAAAAGAAAGCAAGAAAAGAAAGGGAAAAATGAATTCCTGCACTAAGAAGCCTGGGTCAAGGATTCCAACACTGCAGGAACAGAAAGTGCTTGGATCTGTGTTTTACTTCAGGACACAGGTGACATGCCAGGTCTAGACTGGGACTAAATTCAGATGCTAATTATAAGCAGTGTCAATATTCAGGGATGCTAGAATCAGCGTTCTGCTGAGATTTCATTCACAGAAACATGTATCCAAGCAAGCACCCAGAAACATGCTGATGGAAATTGGTAGACCCAATGCAGTTTTTTCCATTCACAGAACTGTATAGCAAAGTAAGAACCCACACAGCATGTTGATGAGCATAAGTAGACCCAATGCAGTTCGTATGAAGAGTCTGACTAAACAGAAATACTACTGGCAGTACAGGATGTAAGCTGGGGCTTTTCATTCCTGACTGGACTCATTCAGACTGGCAGTTGTGGCTGGCTGGGCCCAATGCAGGTGTTTTTCCACTTCTGGCTGCTATTTTTCCCCGTGAGGACAAGGGCCAGACCTCCACCAGCTTCCCTGGGCACAAGGTCAAATGTGGGGGCACGTGGGGATGCACGGGGAGACTTTTATGCAGCCAAGCAACTTTCTGGCCTCCAGCTCTTGAAAAAGTTTCCACTGTCTGCCAAGCCCTTCAAACTACCCAAACGCTTCGGAAATTACAGCATCTCATTTTGCTGCCAATGGGAAATTTGCTTCACTGCATTAACCACCAGAAAACAAAACACACCTTTCTGGGGGGAAGAATATTTTTGTCTCATTATTGTCAAAGTGCAGTAACGGCCTTAGACACTGAGCAAAGGTGTGTGGTGTTTCACTTAGGACTCCCCACGAGGGCCCTATATCCAAAGGTGGCACAGACACTTTTCTACATTTGTGTCTAGGCTGAACACCCACACTTACACCAGCTATAGGGCTCTGGCTTGTACCTCCCACCCACGGCTCTCATTTCTCCCGGATTAAGTGTTCTCCCACCAGTGCTATCCATGCAGTCACATCAGGAGAGCCAGTTGCTGCAGTTCTGCTTTGTGGCCTGGAGGGCCCTTAACCACCCCCAAATTAAAGCCCTCTAGGCAATAAAATAGTTGAGCCCTAAAGGATTTCTTGGAAATGTGCTGTGAATGAGCAAACAGAAAAGAAATAAATGCTATGTCGATCCTCCTGTTTCTAAAATCACCTTTTGTTTGGTTAAGAACTAGTAGGTGCTAATGGAAAGTTAAACCACCTTTTAAAAAGCCTCTGTCACATGATCTCTTTTAATATATCCACTTAATATTTCCAAGGCACGTGTCTCCTTGTGAACAGTGGCTGCCCCAGTGTCCAAAGAAGGGGCTGAACTGTTTTAGATACATTTAAGAGACACTTTCCTCACCACCCAGGCTAGAGAAATATGGGTTTAGGATTCCATTTTAAGGGAGCAAACTAACTTAAAACCATAGGTGCCACATGCTGGCCTCATGGGCAGAACAGAAGAGCAGCACAGGTATTTGGGCATTCACCAGACCTTCCCTCCCAGGACAGGAGCAGGCTGCATGAAGGACGCAATATATGTAGTTTAATAGGTGAGGGAGGACGACAAGAAGAACCAGCTCTCTAGCCTGGATTCATCTGACCTTGATTTAGGTGTAGGAAATACACAGATGTTGGTCTGCCTGTCCCCATGAAAAGCAATAGTCTGAGCAAAGCAAAGCCCTCTTCTCCCTCCAGATATTAGTTCAGCTCACCGAGATCTGAGTCACAGATTGGTCTCTACCTCCAGTTATTGTAAAAAGAGCCTATGGCAAATTCCTTCCTAACTCACACATGTTAGCAAGGTGCCTGTGTTTATGCGGGCATATATACGAGATGAAGCTGTATTTGGATTTTAGCCATGAAACAGCTAGGGACAGACCCTCTTATGTGGTCAGCCTTACTCATATACTGTGTAACTGTTGTTCTTGTTCTGAATAAACATCCAGCAATGATGAAAGTCCTCATTACAACAAGTTGCTATTTTCAAAGGGAATTGCAAAATCTTTTTCCTAACAGGGGTCTCTAAACATTCAGCCTTAACCTTACTCTTGCTGAAATAAATTACAGATCTTACGGGTTACTTTTTTTGAGGCTACTTGAGGCCCATAAGCTGCTATGCATAGCAGAGAGGTCCTCAGACACTGGCTCGGTTCAACAATTTCTCTTCCTTGGTTCACCGCCCTGAAGGGCTGCTAAGCTCAGAGAAGTCTTTAACAAGCTGACGCCTCTGAATGCACATTCCTGCTTACCTTGCCAAGCTTCTGCTCCCTATCCTTTGGTCCTGTGAAGATAATTTAAGAAATGTAAAGGAAATAGCAGAGACCGTCCAGGCCCTGCGGCCATCAGTAGGTGTTAATGTCCCTGCCCAGCTTCCCCTGACACCAGCCCCACACCCTTGCCCATGGCCCAGAACCCCATTTCATTCAGCCCAGGGACATCAGTACCAGCCTCAGTTATACTGTGGGTAGTTCTGTCTCCAGCCCCATCTCCTTTTGTTCCTGACTGGTCCTTTGGGTAGACCTTCGACCTTGACCCCTTGGGCTCCCTCTCCCCATATGGAGAAGGTGCTTCATTCTTTCAAAGCATGGGCAGGCATTGGTCATTCAATGTGTTTAGTGTTTTCTGGGTTTATACCAGGCTACCTAAAATATGAAACAATTTTTTTAAATTACATTTTGAATTGGTTTTGTTCTCTGGCCACTACATCACTGAAGAACAGAGCAGCAAGTAATCTCTATTCAGAAACCTCCAATAATTCAGTGGAGGGAAGGCAGAGAGGGACTGGGCTCAATCCTTTCCTAAAAGTTAAGAAAGAGGTTGACTTTATTACTGATCCCATTCATAAGATCTGAACCAGCTGCAGGCTGCTGGCTTTTATTTTTTGCTTGTTTACATGTGGAGGAAACATCATTTCTGGGTCATATAGGTGAATAAGGTATAGAGTGTAACATTCTTTGGGAATGGTGACCACCATGTTATCCAGGTGCTCAGCCTGGCCCAGACCTGCACTCCCTTATGGCTGAGTTATTTGCAGGGACAGGAGTCAACATCCACATCAAGGCAGCAATTGGATTCCAGGAGGCAATGGGGAAAGAGGACTAAAATAAAATACCAACAGCTCAAACCCCATGTCTGTGCTATGAATAATACCAGGAATACGTCCATGAACTACTAACTGCATTGCGTAGCCTCAAGAGATACCAACACCTCCCATTATACCATGACCACATTGAAATATTTCCTGCAGTTTCTCAGCATCAGCAGTACAGTATCTATCTACCCTACACCACCTGTGGTTATTAAATGTGCCTTATAAATGTCAAAACACTTTCCAGCATAAATCTTCAAAGATCTGCATGAAACTGTATTTAAAACTGTCTCTTCTCTCTTTTTGCCTTCTGCGCTAAGAAAGGGAAATGGCAGTAGATGTTATGTTATTGAATTTTGCGCATTTATTTCCGCTAATGGCAGAGCACAGGACTAAACTATGAGGTCTTATCATGACATACCAAAGGTTATTTTCTAATCAGTTCATTCACATCTCTCTGTTACCAATGACTAGTCAGGTAAAAATGTCCTTTGGCCTCTGCCAGCCTGGAAAATCCATCTTACTTTTAAAGTCAATTGGAAATTGTATCTGGAAATCCTTGGATGAGTTAATCTTAGAGTAGTGTTTTCCGGCACAGAAATAAGCTGGCTAGGAAAATATTCTACTCTCCATAGGGTCATTCACTCTTATGTACAAAATATAACTCATTCTTTTATGGGAACAATTGCCTCTAAAAACGTGAATCATTTATGGGTGGTGCCTACAGCTTCAGTCTTGAAAACAATTACAAGTGTGAGAAGGCCCTGGACTGAAATGGGGCTACTGTATAACAAAAAGTAAGCACATCAAGTGATGGTCACTGTGCCAGGCACACTTTCATCGGGTGGCAGAAATCCAGCCTCGCCAGCACCACCTCATGCCAAGTGCCTCATAGCAGTTTGCATCCTCACAGAGGTGTCAGCTGTTCAACCACCAAGCACCAAGTAATTTGTGGTGACCTATCATCCAAACGAAACTACTATGCTATCTGTAAAACCTGATTCCTCCTCTTTCTCGTTACTTCATGCCCTCTCACCCCATACTGCCCCATGCACTTAAAAAAGACTGGCCTAAACTGTAGGGTCCTTTAAAAATTTTCCAAAGGTGAGTAATTTGGGCTTATTTGAAGCCTTTTGCAGAATAAGTTGCAGGTAGCTCCTCCTAGTCAGACAACCCTTTCCCAGACCAACGATCAACACTTGGGACTGTTGGTTCATATGCGCTGTGGACCTCCAGCGTTGAGACTGGACATACTGTGGAAATGCACAGGGTGGGAATGAACCGCACAGGCTGAGTTGCATCTAGAGTGAACTGAAAACCAGTTCACTTCCCATGAAATGTAGACATAATGCAGACTGAGAGGGGAAAATCTGTGTTGGGGAAGACTTCAACTGTCTTTGACCATAGTCCTGAGCAGTATGTACTGAAGGCAAATGACACAAGCAGCTCTAAGAAGGTCTGGAAATAAGTGGTTTCCAGGTGCAGCCCAACATAGAGTGAATTAGTTAGTACTTGGCTGTTCTGGGCACATGCAGAAATGGCCATGGAGCCAATACAATAGACCAAAAGTACGCATCAATAAACTTAAGGAGCCCAAGCAGGTGTAACTGAGGTCAGGAAGCTGACTTCCCCCATCTCCTCCAGGAATTTCCCTTGGATAAGTAAAAAAATTCAAGGCACCGTTAAAGACTTCAGGGCTTTCTAGCAGTGTCAGTATTTGCAATAGCAACCAGCACCAAGGACAAGCATCTTCTTAAACCCACAATTATGAGTTTCAGCGGGTTCATTTTGTAGGTGTGCCTGTATCAAGATCACATTCCTCCAGGAAGCTGTTGCACTCCCTCAGTCACAGAGCATTTGGTGGGCCTGTCCAAAAACCCGCTTTCTATAATCAGAAACCATAAGGACAGGGAGCTCCACTTTACCGCTATCCGCCTAAATATATAAATAATCCGAAATCTGAAGTGTGTGTTGGACAGCACCCTCGGGCTATCGTTTTACACCCAGCTGTTATTCTCAGAGGATTCTCAGTAAATCCAGGAATAGACCTAGCCAGGAGTCGGGAACAAGCTCAGAGGAGAATGTCACCATATGGCAGCTCCTGACTGTTGCATAAATACATTGATTAGCTGAACCGGCTTCAAGATGTCTTTAGTAAGGACAGCAAAGTCAAGAAGAGATGTAAAACTATCAGAAAGATGAAAGAGTACCTGAACTGGCCATTCTTTTCCATTTAAGTATCTTCTTGTCCAAAGCATGACACCAATTGCTTGAGAAAATGTGTTAATACAGTTTAAATCTGAAGCTTAAAAACAATTCCTAAATAAAAATTGAACAGAATAATCATGTTATTGCTATGACAACCCAGAATAGCACATTAGCAACCCAAATGACAATATTCTTCCTCCTAGTACACTGACATTGGCAAGAAAAGAAATGATGTTGGAGTTTTTAATACACATTTTCAAAAGCGAAAGATATGATTGCATGTTAAAACCCAACATGAAGGTAGAAATCCTCAAAGAGTATTTTCTTTACCTGTTGAAGCAGCTAGTGAGTAGGTTTTGAACTCTATGCGTCAAAGCTGAGAAGAACCTGCTGTAAAACAGGTTCTCCCATTCACTTGCTGTGTGACCTATCGCAAACCACTTTAACCTTGTTGCTCTTATCATAAGTCCAAGAGGAGCTCAAGGGAGAGAAAAGCTGCAGACTTTAGCTTGGTTTGGACCAGGCAACCTCGTTGTGTCCTCTTTGGCAGCAGGTGACACACCTGGAGCAGTGGGTCACAGCAGGGGAGAGCTGCAGTGGGCCAGCTGACAGGGACAGGGCGCTGGAGCTGCACCATGGGGCTCCTATGACCGCGTCCTCCAGCTCGGTACCTTGTAACCTCAGCATGCTCTGACATCAGAGCCCCGTTTGTGCCAGTCGGGGCGTGCAAAATAGATGCTAGCCATCAAAAGCCAAGTACTCGGAGAGAGAGATTTGACAGGACTGGGGTGATAGAGAGGCAAGAAGGAAAGGTAGACCATGATGTAAAAAAAAAGACAAATGCCAGGTATGAGACAAATGCTCATCCCCCCACCCTCCACTAACAGAATAGCTTTTCTCAAAAGGAAGAAATGCCTTTTTCTTACTGCTGCTCCTACCTCATTTGTTTGTATGAGCCTGAGCACACTGTGCGAAGCTGTAGTCATCCCCCAGCAGCCTGGGCATTTCTAGGGGCAAAGGCACGGCACTCAGCAAGTCTAAAGCCATGTATCGAAATCCATCCTTGGCACAAGCCAAACTCTACAATAACGCCTCTAGCAAGGTGCATGAGGAATTTACTCACACAGCTTCACGACAACAGTTAAAAGATAATTTCTTCTCTATTTGCAGTGTGCTTGGATGGTTTATCATGATGTTTCAGACCCTGAGGTAGGATTGAGGTTGCTAGGTTGCTCTTTGGGATTGGCTTGGGCTGCCTCTCCATGAATGAAGAATCTATATCCCAGCATGGCACCAGGGAGCTCTGTTCTGTGGCTGATACACTCCAGATGAGAGGATAAACTCAAGTTTTCAATTGCTTGTGGCCGTAGTTGCTGTTTTGCACTTCTGGAAAGACTAAAGCTGCTCACTATGAGACCAAGCCAATTTCATAGATGGGTGACAACTGAAGAAGTATAAAATAGCTAACAAACTCATCCTGAAAAGTTTTCTGTACTGCATTTTGGGTTCAGAATGTTTGCAAAGAAAGTTCTGTTAGTTTAGAGAGCTGTTGGCCGAAAAGGATACATTTTCCAGGGAAGTCAGCCAGTTTTTAAAGGAGACCAAATCTGTTTCCACATGGAAATTGGCTCATTTTTGGAGTATAGATGAGTTCTGCATAAAAGTATATTAAATTCCCTCCCCCGCCCACAACTGTATACACTTTCATGTATCTTGACGGGAGGACTGCTATTCCATCAGTAACAGGGAAATGCAATTTGAACAAGTGCAATATCATGTAATTAAAATGACAGTCATGTCAGTATGGATGAGACAGGGAAAAGAGAGAAAAAATCTGGAAAACAAAAATTATCCAATTCTGTCAGCTCTTGGAAATGCTTTTTCAATCTATCTAAGCTCTCCTAGAAGCTGCACAGGGGTACAGAGAGCTTCAAATTTCTTGCTCTTTAAAAGAATAACCAAAGCCTTAGCAATAGAAAATAAAGTTAGAAAAAAATCCACAAGCCATAACATAACATAGCAATTAACAAATGCATGGTATATTGCCATTAATTAACAAAAGGCCAATTATACAGCTTGTTCAACTGTAATAGCCCTCATCCTGAGTGCATTTGGTTAGCAGGTTTGTTCCAAGGAGCACACCCTCCTCAAAGAGTACTGTGGAAAAAAGAGAAATGTTTTTTAATACATACTGTACTGAAGAACCAAGATGTGTCAAAAAACACATAACATGTACCAATGCCTCTCTCTGAAGTGTCTGCCATTTGGAATATTGTCATTTAAATACTTTGCCTGTTTAGTTTATTTTGAATGGCTTCATTATAGAACTGGTGGGAAGTTCTCCAGAGAAACTGGAAAAAATATATTTTGGAAAGTATTTCAGGTTCAGGATTGTCAGAATGTCCCATTTTAACCTTTTCAATGAAGGAAAAAATCAGTACATATTGATACATGCATATGTATTCCACAATATGTGTCTAAAAAATATATAGCAAATTAATAGTAGCTTGACTCATAAATAAAATGCTTAGAAATGATCAAAGTAAAAGATTTCAGGTGGCCTGCGTTAAATGCTAAAGGATGGATTCAAGTCAAAAAATGTCAAAATTTTGGCGATTTACATGAGATGGAAACCCAAGCCTTGCCCTCCTGTAATCTGACATGTCCCAGATCAATGGCACCTTTAGTAAAGGAGATCCTCATGCTGCCCATCATTGATCGACAGATGTGAGGCTTTATGCCAGATGAGCTTGACACTACAGGCACGTGTACCTGTGGCACTCGTGACCAGGCTGGGTATGGGGAAGAAAGCTGTGCACACATGTAGGAATCACCGTTCAATTGCCAACTCATCTCTTCTTGAGAAAGGTCATCGCTTCATTCAGGTATTCGCTAAATATAGGAAACGCTCAGGAAGCTGAACCCTTTGATCTTGAAATACTTGTAGGCTTGGTGCTATGAAAGGATGAGGGAAACATTTTAAAAGGATCGAGGGAAACAGATGTTTGGCTTCTTCCATCCGCTGCCACTAAATCAGTCACCAGCCTAAACTAGTATTTAGTACAGGTGATTTTCCACAAAGCTAATCCTGCTTTCATTCAGGGCATTCTTCTTCCAATAAAAATCCATCTGCTTGCCTAGCAGACACCAGCATAAATCGTAGCTCATCCAAACAGGTCTTTCAAGGGGGTCTCTGCACCAAGGCTGGGAGAACCACATGCTGCTTAGTGAGAAATTGCAGAGCCGCTCGCAGCTTGAGCTGTCTGAGTCACCAGCTGATGAGAAACTTGACTTTTTGCTTGATTTTTCCTGCTCTTTTTAAAGAAAACTTTAAAGGACAAATAAACCCTACAGGCAAGCAAGTAAACTTTCTCATTTCATAGGCACCCCCCTCCCAGCCACGGTTAAATACACCACAAAATCCATTTTCTCATGGATTTTTTTCATTTATTTCCTGCCTGCCTCCTTTTGTTTTTCCACACGCATTAGTGTAGTTTTCTCCTCCTGCACACAGGCTGTGAGCATTTAGTTCATCCTCTCCAACATACACAGCAAAGGGCTACCCACTGTTAGGTCCACAGCAGCTGCCTCCACAGCTGCTTTGCAAACCAGGAGCCACACTGAGATGGCTCTGGCTAAAGGAGGGTGGTGGCAAGAGTTTTGGTTCATGAAGTGTCAGAGTAAGGGCACAACTGGCAATCAAGTCAACCAGGTCTTCCCTCTGCAACCCTGCAGGGTAACCCCAGTCCTAATTTAAAGTCAGAGCTCACTGAAACGCTCCTTTGTCAGCCCAGGCTGAGTCCCAGCTCAGAGCTTTCAGCGGTCCCCTGCCCCACAGTTTCTCAGCAGCTTTTTGTCTCTCCTAGCTGGTAACGCTCATCATGTAGTAGACCCAGATGCTTATGCGCCAGTCAATAAACACGGATAATTGCTTAAAACTCTTAACGCCGTGCAACTGTCCAGACAACTATCTACTTATGTATTTACATCATTCTTATTAACATTATGTCTCATCAGCTCCCATATATTAATGGATTTTATCCTATCCTGCAAGTGCCTACCACAACAGAACAAAAAGTAATGTCAACATTTGTTCCTTTTTTTTTTATAAGTAAGTGCCAGGTTCTTCTGATCATCAAAATAGTTTTTTATCTTGAAAATGCTACAAAAAACATACTGTCAACAAAAGCAAGTTTGTACTGGAAAGTTTACAAGTTCAACAAAAGTAATTCTGCTGCTTAACAAAACTGTGATTGCAAAAGAACTCAAAACATTTATACTGCCATGAGTGTAATTTAAGGATATTTAGCCTTTGCTAAACCTTTTACAGACAAAGTGGTGTTTCACCCTGTCTATAATATCAACCTTTAAGTTGCAAAGTCTAATAAGGTGTTAGCAGTAAAACTATATTATGAATGTTAAAGTTGCATTACAATACTGCAGGTTTACAATAGATAAATAATTTCATAGAGCATTCTGTAACTTTTTTGGGTTGTTTATCATAGAAATTCATTGCAAGACATAACATGTTTAACATCAGCATGTAGGTAACTTTGCTTACACCATGTAATTCAGTTCCCCGCTAAGTTTTATGAACAACAGGTAACGTCACTACATTACAGTAAAATAAACCAATCATAAAATCACTTGTCTTTCATCTCATAATTTTGGGTTAACCCAGACTTTGTGTAGCAAGGTAGAGGAATTCTTGCAGTTTGGAGACCAGTACAGAGCACAGACTTCTGCAAGCTAAGTTAATCAAAGCTTAGTCAGTATGAAAAACATGGGAGGATGTTTTGCTTCTCTCCAATTCTGAGAGAATTCTGGAAAAATACTTGATAGAGACTCAAGTGTCTCCAGAGACGGCTCGGTTCAGGGTACCACAGCTTTGCACATCCCCAATTAAAAAAAGGTCACAGTGGTCAATAAAAAACCTATCTTCTGAAATAAATCACTAAATAAAAGTCAACATTGTGATACATAATTTGAATCCACACATATTTTCAGCCTGAGGTTTCCTTTGGGAAACTTTTTTATGTGATCACCACCAACATCAACTGACTTTTTTCCTTTACCCGTAATACGCCTATTCCCCATGAAGGGTAATACGTGCTGTTCTCTTCATGGCCTTATGGGCTGAAATTGGAGGTGAAAGTTGTTTTGGGCTAAAGGAGTATATGGCTGATGTATTACTTCCATTTATTATTTGATCTCATTCTATTGTGCGTTTCCTTATGGCACACTCAATAGGTCTGTAATCATGGGGAACAAGATAGAAAGGGTAGGGCAAGTATTCTATTTCCTGCCTTGGCTGGTGCATAATTTTTATTAGAGCTTATTTTGAATCACAACTTTAAGATAAGGATCCAACACAACGGATTAGAGATACGGTGTTCTGGGCTTAAACCTCCAGTTATTTTTTGTTGGTGTGTAAGCAACATAAAGAGTTAATACACTGGTCACTTTTTTATAGCTGAAATATTTGAGCTTTTGTTTAAAAAAAATGGGAAATGATACAGCGGTGCTTAAAAAAATTGTTTTTCCAGCTTCTTTGGTACAACAATTGTTTGATATAAACTTGCATGACACTGTGAGCTTCCTCTCTGCTAATAGCCCAAATGTTCTTTTTCCAGCAGGAAGAAAATGCCTGTGTCCAGGGTGAGATCACACCAGCTGCCCCAGAACGAGGACCCCCACCATGATGCCAAGGCAGGACTCGGCAAGCACACTGAACGCATGCGGAGTTTGGCACATACAGAGGATGGAGGGAGGGATGTGTGCATGCTGGGGGGGGGTGTCTTTTTTAAAGGAAAAGCCATGTACAGCGTGACCAGTAAGGCAAAAGAGGACATGAGATAAAAAATGAACTGCAGCTGATTGCTTATAAAGAAGAACAGGGTGCATTTTGCCAGCCCACAAGCCCGGAGTGCTCAAGCAAAGATGGAGGAGTTTGCAAAAAAGCAGCTGAGATATGAGCAGAGGTTTCACCCACCTGAGGGCATGGAGAAGGGGTGACCTCCAGCTGAGAGCACAGCAGATAGCCAGAGACAGGGTCAGCAAGAGGGTAAGGGACCAGCATCCCTACTCCACTCCCAAGAAACACCTTCCCCTTGCAGGGATGGACACCCTGAGATGTAGATATCCCGCCTCCGGCCCTGGGGCTGGGCAAGGCAGAGGACGGCATACTATGGCAGCAGGTTCGCAGAGACCAGAGGGCCAGAGCCATGCTTTGATCAAGGTGTCTCTGATTATTTTTGGGAATTAAGCCTGAGGAAGTGAAAGAAAACTTTCAGTACAGCCACATGGCTCCTGAAATAATAGAAACCATTTGAGAAGCTGCAGGTTAGGGCAGGTCTGGAGATTTCAGAAGTCTTCAGTAAAATCTTCAACTGCTTCTTGAGGTAGCTTGTTGAAGTGGAGATCTTGCCAGGCTGTTACTCATAAAAAGAGTTGAAAGATCCCACTAAAAGGTCTTGCTTAGCAAAGCAGGTTGCATAAACTCAGGTCATCCAACATCTTCACAGCTTGAACTGCTTGATGAGGGGGCAGTCCATGGCTAAATCCCAGCTGTAACCTTTACACACATAACACCGTATGTGTGCAAGAAAAATGTATGATGTACCCATACCCAAATAGACCCCGGGACTCTTCAACCCCTTTGACCCAGGAGTGCTAGTGCAGATGGAAATGTGTGTCCTTTATGATGGGCCTTCACAAGTAGGCTCCTCTTCTGTCTGCTGTCAAGGGGATGCTGGCAAGGACCTTGCATGCAAGGTCCCTTCCCCACCTCAGATACCTCCTAGCAACCCTGCAGCAGGTCCCTCTGCAAGACCAAGGTCCACAGCCCTGAGCTCCTTCTGGGATCCATCCCAATAGCTGGGATCTGCAGAGACCTACATTGGCATGGCCAATGCTCCCTGCCTCCCCCCACGGAGCAGGAGCAGGCGCACAAGCAGTTATCATGCTCAGCAAATGCCCTGCAACACCCTGACTTGCCTTCAGTTAACCACTCCCTGGATCTCTCACTGTGGGCATTATCCAAAACCACAGACATCTGATATTCATATGTTTTGTCTCAGACCTTATGCTTCAGTAGCTCTCCCAAGCAGATGGGATGGTGTAGATATTGCAACAGTAAAATGGAGAAAAGTGGTGAAGCTCTTCTATGCCAGATGTGCAGCAGTTCATTTGGGATGGCAAGAAGCCCACACTGGCCAGTTCCTGTGTCCTGTCCAACAGGCGACGACATTCTCTGATTGCAAACATGATCCTATGCACCTCAAAGGCAATTTTAGTCACAGGCTAAATTGTATAAATCAGCTTTCATAAAAGATAAAATCTTCCCTTGTATTTTTTTCCATTGCTCAATTAACTATTGTTTCGCTCAGCATGTTTTAATCATAAGTAAGTTCATTAATAGATGTGCTCTTTGGAGTCATGGGGGACTCTGTGATACGACGGCATTAATCTTTTTGAATAACATCATTAATATCATTTGCTCCTGAAGGCACCCACTATGTCCCCCAGGCAATTATAAAACTTTGTTTCATGGTACCGAATGAGCTCATCCAGATAAAATTACTACAATGCATGTCTGCATAATATTGCTGTTAGTTGCATCCTCTTTATTTATACTCTCATCAGCCACTATTAGAACTTGTTTGTGAGCATATTTTCGCTGTAAAGCCACCAGCTCAGCTGGCTGCTCTCCACCTGGGTCTCAGAACTGTCCTACAGAAGGGTCATGAAAAAAGAAGGAGCTCTAGAAATCCTGAAACTGGGCGTTTTTTGGTGATTCTCTTCGAAGTAACTTAGGAGGTGTTTTACAACTAATGCCTGATCTGGTTCAAAGGACTCCCACTGAATTCAGCAGGGTTGGGGACGTTGTTGAACCCCAGCAGCATTCCTACCAGCCTTACTAAAACAGAATTCCCAGTTTCTGGGTGAACAGGCACTTTTCTCTCCAGAACTGGGAAAGGGGAAGTTGCAGCATCTCCACACAGTAAAAGGCTGGTGCATGTCTATTAAAGATTCCCAGCACGAGACCTATTTGAATATATGGGTATATCTTTATGTTCTCCCTACAGCCACTTACATCTTTGCATCCTGGAGTCACGATTCAAACTTCCAAAGAATTTAGGTTTACTTCTTACTCATCCTACTTCCTCATCAGTAAAACAGAGACACTGTTATTCTCTCCTTTATAAAGCAGGCTGAGAACTACAGATCAAAATTCATATACAGAGGTGAGAGATCTTAATTTTTTCATGAGTGTACTGGGTAGCTGCTGTGTGCTCTGAGCAGAGCAGCGAACTGTGGGTTAGCTTTGTTTATTCTGTCCACATTTGGGTGGGAAGAGGCATAGGCAGTAGATGAAAGTAGTTCATATAATAAAACTGGGTTTGGATGAAACTCAGCAGTATATTACTGCTTCACTTTAGCCCTCCTGAAATAGTAAAGCCTTGTCAAATTCAGTCCTGGGGGAGAAGATCAGGCAGATTTCGGTTTCAACATGTGCCACATAGTTGCACTTTGCCATATTTGCTCACATTATGGCATGTATGTGTGGAGGAAGAAGGGAAGAATTTCCCCATTTCTAAGCTGTAAAACGTCTTTCAACGCCTCTGTTCTTTACTAAAAGCAATATATCATTACCGGTCACAAAGCGAGGCAATTACACAACTACAGCCACTCTATCTGCAAATATGGTGATCCAAAATGTGGATCCAGCTCAAATTTAAGCAGAGGGAATGAATATTTGCTTCCTAAATTCCCACTTGTATCTCAAAAAATGCCCCTTTTTGCTACCTCTTTCACTTCCAGCTATGCACAAGTTCCCGAATATATGACCACAACCCTATCCTACAGGGCTTTTGACCAGGGGTTTGACTGGTCCTCCCACAGCCAAGATTTACTCTGAGGTTGCAAGTTGCATGAGGAGGAGAAAAAGAGGAGCGTTTCACTACCAAGGAACTTTGCCGACCCTTGAGAACAAGGAGGAGCGGTCAGATGTTACCTAGTGCCTAAGGAAGCTGCTATTTGCAGCTTTGACCTATCTGATGAGGGATGTACAGGAGAGGAAGGGGAAGTTGCGCTCAAAGATGTCAATGTTGGAAGTTAACCTGGAGTCTGAGACCAGGGGAAGAGCCATTGATCAGAAACGTCCTTTTGCCCATTCCTGGTTCAGTCCCGCAAGAGCAGAGGACACAACCACCCTACCATACACGGATGTCGCTTCTCCTGGAGGCCAGGATCTGGGTTTTAGCAGCAGGTGGGCTCCTGGGAGCAGAGCATCCCTGCAAGCCCCTGCAATGTGACGACCAGTAACATCTCCAGGTGTTTCTCTTGCCTAGTATAACTACATGTGATGAAGAGATCTCACTGAGACCAGCCCAGCGTATAAAGTCAGGCTGTCCTACTAACCAAAATTGAGCACGCGGTGACCTGGATGTTCCTCCAAGCTGTGCCACAACTTCCCTCCTGACATCAGGGAAACCTCTATGCCATAAATGCTCCCCTGTAAAGAGGGAATAACATTTCCTTTCTCCCATGCCGGGACTGTCTGGGCTAGTTAACCATTTGGGCAGGGATTTCATCTGGCTGCAGCTTTGCAGATAAGAGGGCACAGTGGGAGCCCTGATCCCGGCCAGGGCCTCCAGGCACAACAATAAGGCGAATGATTAGCAGTGGTGAGCAGTCAGGGCGGGCAGCAGCCCTGCCTCTCGTCTAGCTCACACCGTGCACATCAGGGCTCCTAAACATCTCTCCTAGTGGTATTTACAGAGCAGCCAGCACCGCGGGTGCCGCTGACCCAACAAAAGGAGGGTGAGGCAGGTTTTCATCGTGCCTCCTTGCTTCCACCTGGGCGTGCAAGTCTAAGAATATTGGAGAAATAATTCCTCAGCTGCAGCTCAGGCACAGGCCAGAGCAAACTCTCTGCTGACTGCAGACCTGTTGCAGAGGAAGCTGCCTCCTGGCTCTCAACCAACCTATCTGGTTTAAACCTACTTTCAGTGCCTTCACCCAAATCTTCCTGCCGGAGTTCAGATCTCTCTGCATATCCCACTCCTCTGCCTGCTCCTGCCTCCCGCTCCCTCTCCCTCCATCTTCCTTCCCACAGCCGTGGGAACAGACTTCATCACTTGAGAAAAATGCCCTGCTCATACCCCCTGCTGTTGCTTGAAGCAGACAAAAAAAATTAAAGTCTTTTGAGCAGAGAATCCGTGTCAGGACAAGAAATAATACTGACCTCAGTGAGGATGGCATGTACCGCCAGAGAGGTGGTTCAGGCTGTGTGTGCTGCAACCAGCTGTCTGCGCGACTACAATACAGTGTGGAGTATATGGAATATAATTTCCCTCTCCTTTTAAATTTAATACAATGGCTTTGGACCACACATTATTAAAAAAAATGAAGTCTAGGCACTTGGCTTTCACTAATGGCTTGCTACTCCCGTAACACTGTCTCTTCACTGCAGAATGACAGAGTGATTTGCGTCTCTCCCAAAGACTCCTCCAGCCTTCTTCCCTACCCTGCCTGAAATTTGCTACTTTTTAAAAATAATACCTCTGTATAACAGTGGGAGGACTGGACTCACATGGGTGGTCTCTTATAATGAAGATAGAGTATCTGGGAACAATATTTTAATATGTTTTGCTTCTAATTGAGTTTTTCCAGTGTTTGGGATAATTATTTCTACCAATTAGCCCAGTGGTATTGTTAGCTGGAGGCAACCGGTCCTTCTTCAGGCCTCTGACAGAGGTTTACAGTATGCACAATGGTGTATAGTCCAGTTTATGAGAAAAAAATTGCCCCTCTGCTCTCAAAACTACGGGAAAGGACTCCATTGTGAGACAGATATTTCCCATGGAAATTGTCCTGAGAAGCCTCAAAAGGGCCCACATTTCAGATAAAAGCAAGTGGGTGGAGATTTTAAAATGAAGCTCAGGAAAGAGGGGGTTATGCCTGAAGGGGAGAGAGTGACACAGGAGAGGGGAGGCAGCGGTCAGACTTGACCAGGCACGGGACGGCTTTGGTCCTTGTACTCTGCAATGTCCCAGAGGAGATGCTAAGCCCCATCACTCTGTGACCATGTCTATCCCTAATGATGAAAGAACAGGTCAGGATTTAATGACAATAAACTCATGCAGAGCAGATTTTCAGCCTTTCTTTACAAACATAAGAGCTAGACACTTGCTTTTCCCAATAAATGAGAGCTGAAAGATGATGCAGTCACGTAAGTGCTGGAGCAGTTGCCTTGGGCACAAGTCTGTAGTGGCTTTACTTTATGTCAGCCTTGAGCACAAAACATTTTAGCAGTCTGCAGAAGGAAGCTGTTAATGCTGAGGAGAGAGGGCTGGCAAAGACCCTGCGGAAAAAATATATAATTGTTATAAAGGTGAAGACTAGTGAAGAGTTAGTGTATGAGCTGGTAGAAAATAGGCACAACACTGGGGAATTTTAAGCCAAGTCTTGCAGGACCAAAAATCTCTGCCTGGGCAAAATTCAAGTAATGAAAGCAGAGAAACTTTTCAAGTCAAAGATGAACGAGGCCTTTATGTAGCCCGACATGCAATTGTCCTAGTGATGATGGCCATATAAATATGAATTCTTACCTACATTTTTAAAAGATAAAAAATCTCCCCAAGTTTTTAAAGAAAGTAGGGGGAGAAATACTCTCTCTAATAGAAATTTCTCAGTGAAATCCTTTCCATTAGAAAGAAGAGATTTCATTAGAATCCTTTTTCATTAGAAAATGCTCATTTCTGGAAAAGAAAGTTCTTTGTGGAAGCAGAAGAGCATCAGGAAAGACACCTCTGCATTCAGGATGGAGCTTGCGGGCTGCTCCATGGTGGCAGAAACATGATTTACCTTGGGACACCCACGACTTCCTGAAAGCCCTTGTTTTAGGTACACTTTTTCTTTGCCATTTCTTGGCAACATTAGAAGACCACCGCTGTATCTGTACAAGGCAGAGCTGCTGCCTCATCAGCACAGTCCCAGCATGGGATGGAGCCACGATGGTGCTCAGAGGCCAATCGCAGATGTTGCCAGAGCTGCCTGACAGGTATGAAGGTTTTGCCAATTTAGAATCTGCCCCTAAACGTGCAACAACAATCAAATAAAACTTACAGCAACTTCTATTACTAGTGTAGGAAAAGTATAAGAGAAAATTGAGCAAAGCTCGTTGTGAAATCAAGCCACGGGAGATTTTTGCAAATGGGAGGCAAACACATAATGCTCCTACAGCAGGAAACTAGGTACATTACAGTGGAATGGGATGTTAAAGAGAAACCCTGTGAAGATAACTCATTTTATGAGCTTTTAGATGTGTGTTTGTCCCTATCGTCCTCTCTTTCCTTCCTTGCCCAGTAAATTCTCCTTGTACTGGGATGGTCTCTGAATTACTGTTAGCAATTACAGTGCTTTAGCAAAGAAGCAGAGAATCTATTACTAAGATAAAAGTCCCAAACAACCATTTTTAGCATGTGCTATATGCCTTGGCAGCGAGTCCTTTACAGAGCAAATACCTCCATACAGAGCCAGGAGGACTGAAACCTCAACAGGATCACTCACATGATGAGTGGGGAGGTATGGCACAGGGATTTAGACTGATCATTGAGGATTACAGAGCCAATTCATTAAAATATCAGAAATACAAGTCATCCACACCTATTGCCTTCACCGTGACACCTCTTTCTTTATTACAGTTTTTATAAAATGTATAAATATGTTTAAGGAATGTACTTCTATTCGACGTTGCTTCTACATGGAAGAAATGTCCTCAGTTTTTCTAAGGACTGAAAGGCCTATGGGCAGAGATCAGATAACCCATCTGCCTAGACCATTCCCAATGGCTGGCTGGCTGGCTGAGCTGTTCTGCCAAATCTGCAGTGATGGAGAATCTGCAATACCCCTTGTTAATCTTAATTTCATCTGAAATGTGAGAAAATACATGTAAGCATCTTTAAGGCAGAACTGAATACAAAGGAGGTTCCTTAACTTGAAAAAATATTGTTTGATCTTTCTTTCACAGTGTCATTTTATTCTATACATTTCAGACCAGCAGTATTAGTGTTTGGATCTCATTTTTTACTAAACCATGACATTATCTCAGACCAGTCTGTACTGGCTTTTACAAAATATGAGCAAGCTCTATAATGGCTCTAGGTAGAAGAGGGTTTTTCTGAGATCACACCATAATAAATTGCCTGGTGTCTGTTCTAGCAGAGTTTTAGTAACCTTAAAAGATTAAAAAAATTCAAAAAAAATCCCAACTACAAAGTTTTGAAGTAATTCCTTAAAAAGAGAGGTCTGTCTCAGATTATGAGAAAGTCCCACTGCGATTTTCCACAAGCTCCTACAGAGAGGCTTAAAATAGCGAATCAGGAAGTAGTCAACAGGGACACTCTGGATCAGACCTAATGTACATCCATGGCAGACATTTTTTAGCATGTAAACCAGCATCAGATGCTTTAGAGAAAATTCATGCAGCTGTGGGATAATCTGCCTGCCAGGACAATTTCATCCTAAATTGTTATACTTAAATACTTAAACCCTGAAGAATGAGGTCTGATATTTCCAAGTCTCTAGTTTTGTTAGCTTTAGAGTTATAGTTGTCTCTACACTTGCTATCAGTATAAAATGTCCAATTCCTACCTGACCCTTGCTAAATGCTTAGCTTCAAAGAGGCTTGGTTTCAACAGTCTATCTAGACTTAGTAAAGGTAAGGAGAAAGAAAAAACTTTGCAAGTGCCTTGGATATCAAAATGAGCTCCAGGAGAATATAACACTGGGAAAGATAAATCAGAAGTATAACTTCAAAAGGTCAAAGGGCAAACGTCTGAAACAGCTGAAGAAAAGCCATCTCTCACCACAGAGATTTAAGACAACTGGCAGAAGAAGAAAATAATTTTGAAGGATAACTGTTTCCGCCATGCAAAAGCAGGTTTTCATTGGTAAATATGCTAACTTGAAGCTGCTTAATATCACTTTTGCAACAGATGTTGGCTACATTTGCACACAGGAACTCCAGGAAATGGCTGAGGTGGATGCAAAGAGTCGTGAATGTAGGTACTTGGAAATACTTTATAAAGCACTGTAGCTTTCCTGCAGGCAGTGGATCTCTGCCAGTTGCACAAGATGAAGATCTGGCCTACTCATTAAAGGTTTCAGATCTTCAAGAAAAGAGGTAGGTATGTGCTCAGAGTTGGGCTCCCTGAATGGAGCAGTACATCTGAAAATCCCCCAGTAACTATAGGTCATAGCTCAGAGAGGCACTGGCAATCACATTTAGCCCTTTCAAAGAAGAAACTGCTAGTATTTCTAGAGGGCATACTGGAAAAGGGATCTTAATTTTGCACATCTTTTTAGGAGGCAAAGAAGGGCACTGCTAATGAGATATAGGAGCCCTGATTCTGCTAAAGATGTGAATCAATCCTGAATGTCTGGATAAAGCAGAAGCTGGTTTAAATTAAAACCTAGTATCAGGACATTGTATTTTTAGATTAAAATACATACAATCATTTATCATTCTACACAGACATTTCTGAGCAAAAATGTGGAATAAGATGAAAAGAGACCACCCCAAGTCAGGGCAATGCCCCACCTTGCCCTATCCTCACCAGTATCGGTGCCTTAGGGAAAGGAAACATGGCACATATAGGTCAAGTATTTCCATGATGTACCCTACCAAAGTGAAGTCATTTAGGGATTTACCAAGCTGCAAGAACATTGCACTTCTTACGTAGTAACTGTTCATGGACTCTTCCTCCTTGAAAATGCCTTTTTGAACTCGTTTATAATTTTGGCCTCCACATCATCCCTAGGAACAACTTCCACAATTCCACGGGGTGAAAAATTAGTGCTTTGGTATAATTTATTTTTAAACCTGATAGTTTGACTGGGTGCCCTTGACTTTTTGGGTTGTATTCACCTTCTCTGCACTGCTCAGGATTTTATGTGTCTTCACTGCACTGCTTTCAGCCATCTCACATCTAAGCTGAACTGTCACAGCCTATGCATGGAAGTTGCTCCATTCTTCTCTGTCCTTTTTGCCTTTCTTTGTGCCAGTTCTCCTATATCTGTCTGAACATAAGGATGAGTAGGATTACACTTCATATCCAAAATAGAAAAGGGCACAGCATTGTGTATATGTTCTCTCTTTGCTGCAGAAAAGTGCATTTTAAAACAAGATAATACAAGGTTTGCCAAGATCTCTGTAAAGCCTCATTGATTTTATTGTTTCTTCTCATACATTCTCCACACTAAACCAGTTTTGCAAGACTATATCCTTAGATCCTGTAGACTTGGCTCTTTTTCCAATAAACTTCAAAGTGAAGACCTCACTTACTTTAGCAGGCCGTTTTGCTTTTGCACTTGAGTTGTATAATTGTTAATCCAAAACATCCTGCCTCAACGATGCCAAGCACTTTAAAATTAAAATACACCAAAGCTTGGAAAAGTTATACGAGTCACCCCAAAAATAGTTGGCCTGCCATTTTCTGCCTGATACAATTTAGTGTTACAGTGAATATTTGCTGTGTCTCTGGATAAGCCTTTGCTCCGGTAGGTATGTGTTATCTCGTCTTGGGCCTTGTAGCAGGCACCAGAGCTGACTGCAACATGAGCTAAGGCTCCCAGGAAATCAGCTTTCTGGAGTCACTGCTGGAGTGGGATTATCCAGGAAAGATATTTCACAGAGGCACAGATTTCACAGCATTTCTTCCACTTCATTCACCACAACGAAAGATCACGCTGGCTCTGAGCTAGTCCATTCATAGCCCACCTCGTTTCTCCCTGTGTTGTTTCTTTGGGTTTGAGGGTGTAAATCTTCATGGTGTGTGTGCAACACACAACCTGGTTGCCTTGTGCCGATCCACCCACCCTTCCTCCCTGCTTGCATCCCTCTGGGAGTCATGCAGGTTGCTCTGGGCAGATGACTATTTTGCAGTTGTGTTGGGAGGCACTGAGGAAGGAACTGGCCAGCTCCCCAGGAGATGTTCCCAAACAGGGGACACAGCAATGTCCTTTGCCAGAGACCTTACAGCTGGTGTGAAGTGGTGAAGATGATTCACACAACCAAAGGTTCGAAGTGTGACTGTTTTCACCTGACAAAAAGGATGGACTACGTGTATCCTAGTTCCTTTTACGTGCTCGGTCCCAGGGACTGTGGGGTGAATCCTGAGAGATACTTAGAAGAACCTCACTATTCAGAATAAAAATTAAGAATTAATGAATGGATATTTACCAACATGTAGAGTTGCCATGTTCAACACAGTTTGCAACTGGCAACCTTCAATTCATGCAGGATCAGACCTGTTTAATCCATTAATCCTCACAGCATGTTGAAGCAGCCAGGTTATATTGTCCTTATTTTGCCGAAGGGAAGAGCTCAGGCAGCAAAATTGGGTGACTAGTCTTTAGCCACAGAAAGGACTTCTACTTTAGCTCTTCTTAGTGGTGCCAAAAATCCCAACTTTTCTAAAATAATGGGCTTAACTGGAAGTCACCTGAAAGGCAGGCTGCCTTTGGATCAGCCTAGGTTCAGGAAAGGGGGATTTAGACCACAGGATGCCCTGGGATGCCTCTCTCTGCACCTTTCTCATGACAGTCAGTTCTCATGCTCACACCCTTGTTTCATGTCTTTCAAGCAGATTCAACTCTCTCCAAGTAATTCCTGGATCAAAAGTGCAGGCTCATGCTCATCCAGTGCTAAACACCTCCTGTTCCTGCTGCAGGAGGAATGAAGTGTGCTCAGCTCAATAAACTACATAACAACTTAGCATTATCCAAAAATAGGCCAGGTGTGATGAGAACCAGCATTTCCTGAAGCTAAACTGTATGTACGTGCTGCAGAACACCTTTCTTTACAACATGCAGGGATGTAGAGGCTTTCTTTTTGAAAGAAAACATATTTTCAGAAAATGATAGATCAATACAAAGCATTAAACATGGGTCATGGTAACAAGAATCCAATGGAATTTTATGACCAATCAATCTACTTAACTCTGCCAAAGCAATGAACCACCACTGGGGGTTATAAATTGTTGAGCTGAGTTTGCAGTTTTAAAATGTCATCCAAAATCAATTGCTCCCCCAATTAGACCATTAGTTGTCAACAGCTTAGTTAAATAATAAGCCAGCGGTTCACATCTGCTTGGGAACAGAGTCAGGCCTGAGCTGTTTCCCTGGCTACTTGAGCTGAATTCACGTCTGTTATCATTAACATGAGTGAGGGTAAGAAAGCAAAAAACTATGCTGGAAATAAAATCAAGTTCTCCTCCCCCTGCCTGAAGCACATAAATCTTCTAAGTTAATGGTGCTACTGAATAGGTCTGATGATTGACTTCAGTGGGGGACGGGGATGCACAAGGAATGTGGGGTCAAGCCCCACGTACCACTGACCTTTCTGAGGAGGTGTGTGTTATTGCAGCCTTCACCAAATCTGCTGTTCAGTGCCCATCTAATGTCATTAGTAGCTATCTATACACAGCACTGACAGCCCCTGCAGACCCCCTTCTTTGCTTCATCTCTGTGTGAGCAGTAGCGGAGGAGTTGTGTTGTTAAGAGGGCCCAAAAGGATGTGAAACTCAGCTCCTGCCCTTGGCCTTTGGGGTCAGTGGTCACTGGGCATCTGTGGAGATTGCTCCTACCTGAGGTCAGCTCCATCCTTTCTCTCCATGGGACAGAGTTAGAGACACTGCACGGAAGGGGGAAGATGAGGCTTGTGAAATACGGCCAAGCAGAAGAGGAAGAGGAAGAGAGTGTCTGGGGTACACCAATTTCGGGACAGTGGGCCACCACCAAGCGTGACTCACACCAGAGTGCTCAGTGTCCTGGGCACCTCCCTGCTATGCTAATGCCAATGCTACGTCATTTTGGTACAACTTGGCACGTACTTATCATCCCAGTGGTAGTGGTGACATATTGCCCACTACCAGTGAGAATGGACACTGCAATAGCCAGTTGTCAACCACCTTCACCTTGTTTATTCCAGTGGCACCTACAGGAGCCAGGGTCTTAGCAAAGGGCAAACTTCAAAAATGAAAATTAATAAATAAATACAACCAAGAAAGCCTGACAGGACTTATTCTCTTCTCTCACCAATTTTTTGCTGTTGACTCTCCAGGAATGTCAGTGACATATTTCCCAGGTTTGCAACAACATCAGCATCAAGCGTTTTACACTCACCATCTCTTTACATTTGCCAGCACCGTTGCTCAAGGCAGAGGCTGTGGGCCTGTTTCCTTCGTGATTTGCACTCCTATAGCTATGCATAAGGCAATAGATGATCAGGTTGTTATTTTCAGATACACAAAGTGCCCAGCTATGAAGTTCAAACAGCAGTGGTACACCTGGACAGCAAGAAATTAGGTTTGGAACAGAAACATAGGAATCAAGAAAAATTATTTAAAGCCATTCTCAACTACACTCTTGTGGCTCTGGTAGCATTTCCACCAGCGTCCAAGCAGATAAATCTCCCATGGAGCTACCCTTTTGGTAGACACATTCAAGAGCATCTTGATGGCAGCCACTGTGTTAAGAAAGGCCCATAGGAAGACCTGAATTTGATGGCTAAAACACAGTGGCATGTGAGTACTTTCATCTATTTTTGAGCACGTTTATGTATTTTTCAAGACAGAATGAACTAAGTCAGTGCCACAGCATAGCTACCTTCACCCAGAGATTTCAAGGCAGATGTCCCAACAGGCCTTTTCCTTGCTGTCACCGCCATGTTACACATGTGGAAAACAAGTGGGCATAAAACCATCACATTAACATTATTCAAAGCCCAGCCCTACCCTTGCACTGCTCTTTCCTCTGAAGCACATCCTGTCCTCCTGGGTGCAGTTATTTATATTTCTTCATGCTGTCCTTTCCGGCAGGCTGCTCTATTTACCACCCCCCAAGAAGAGAATACCCTGCAGGACCTCCCTCAGCAACACTGGTTTTCACCTGCTATTATAATGACCATAATTTAGTGCCATTGTATTTCTACCACCACCGCCCCCCGGCAATGTTAAACATTAACATTGGGTCTACTACTGACTGCTGAAGGCATCTGCTGCAATCATATGGGAAATACTGGGCATTATTTGGCTCTTCATGAGATGAATGCATATAGAGGTCCATGCTGTGTCGTTTTGCAGAAGAGCAGAAAAAGTCTGTGCAGAGCCAGTTTTAAAATTGTCCTTCAAATTGGGCTTTCATAACTACTGCTTCCAAAGGTTGGTTCAGTGAAGCACTAAATCTTTTCCACAGCCCTAGGATTCAGAAGGCACAGAGGTTTCCTTGATGATCAACCTTGTTAGCACCAAGGACCTATTCTTTCGGAGCCCTCATTGTGTGGCAAGAAGAAAGAAAAAATGAGTTCTTGGAAGTAAAGACCCTCCTTCTGTTAAGGTTTGAATAAAGAAAGGGTCACTGCCCCTGAAGGCTTTCCTCCCTCTTTTCCTTTTCTTAGACCACATAAATAGAAGAGTAATACCAGCCCATAAGCTGAATACATCAGGTTCTGATCAGCACACCAAAGCTTTTGCAACACATGAAACTCATATATGCTATCACGTGCACAGGGTGTCACGTGCACGTTAATCCTACGCAGGATTGAATGTGCAGATTCTTGTCTTTCTGTGGCGTGTATCTCCTGTTGCATAATCCCTGAACAGCACTCTGGCCTTGGAACGAAAATGTGAGAATGCTTTGAACTTTTTTTAACCTGCAAATACAAGACTGGTGGTAGGATTAGTAGGTACTGATGGAAGAAGTACTAGGAAGTGGGAATCCTTTGTATTCAAAGGCCCTGACACGTTTCCCTCTCCCTTGTTTCTTCTCACCCAAATTTACCTGCAAAATCCCTCCTACCAAGTCATCCATGACTTCCAGCCTTTTACTTTTTCAGTGTTTTGAAACACTTCCCATGCATAAAAGAAAGATATATCTAATTGAACCATCCTCCTCTACTCCCTCATACAGATCACAGTAGCAGACTAGAAGTACCCTGCAAGAATGTCCTTCATGTGAGTGCATAGAGCACCTTGCACGTGGGGACATCCAACCCTATTAACTGCAATTGGGGGCACCTAAAAATCCTTTGATAGTCCTGTTTGCAGACACATAACAGACCCAAACAGTTTACAGTCAAAGGAGACAAAATCTCATTGCTCCTTGATGTAATAGGGGATGTTAATTATCCCACTTTTTCTACATAGAGCAATACAGTTGTTGCATTTACTCACTCAAAGCCAGGTGAGAAGCCATGACAGAGCCACTGGGTGAGCTCAGATGCCCTCAGTTCCCATCCAGACCTACTTCAGACAAAGGTTTTTCAGGGATGACATTGCACCAAAAGCCTTGCTACACCCAGACCTGTACATGTCGAGATGTGCCACTGCATTGCCTGCCTCCCGGAGCCACGCACCCACTTACAGACAAGAGCAAGACTGGTTAGACAATATTTGCTCCTCAGCAAATCCAACTGGCTGTTTCTTATCACTGCATCGATCTGTAGATATGTACAGTTTGATCATTTTTTATTCCAATGCCCTTCCTGGTTAGTGTTGGTGCTGACTGCTGTGTATAACCCCAGGTCCACCTTTCTCTCTTCTTTGAGGACAGAGATTATATGTGCACCCCCAAGCTGCTTGCTTTCCTTTGTACTCTCTGGTGAATATATTCACTTTAACCATGTTCTCCCTTGTCTGTTCTTTTCCTCTTCTGTCTTGTGTCTTGCCATCTTTATATCACAGTGGAGCACTTTGTTGTTGTTGGAGAAAACTGAAGCAAAAAGGCATTAAATATGTCAGCCTTCTCTAGGTCATCTGTACCTCTCCTGTTCTTCATTAGGTAATGGGCTTCTGCCTGCTGCTGTCTTTCTCTTACTTTACTGTATTTATAGCACCTTTCTCCTTGTTTCCTAACACTCCTCAGTGGTTGTAATTCATTTAGCACGGCAACCTTTCTGCCCTACATGCTTATTTTATTCCTTGATCTCATCCTCAGTAATGTGACCTCATTCTCCTTTTTGAAATAATTCTTCTGGGACTCTCCTATACTTATCCTACCCTCTGGCTATCCGCAGTGGGTAGAGGTGGATCTTCTACCGTGAGCAATGCAGCCTGGCTCAAGCACTTACTGCCCATGAGGGGAGGCGCAGCTCCTCGCCTCTGGCCATGCTGAGCAAACCTGCTAAGATGTGGGACCTCACTCAAACAGCGAGTCTTCATCAACCATACAGCACCTAAATTACTCCCTCCCAGCACCCACAGACAGGGAGTATGCCAGATGAAATCCTCTTATCTGTATCCCATGTCGCTGACATGCTGTGACAGCGATGGGTGGGAAATTGTGGGTTTCCTCTTTCCCATGTCTCACTTTCACCAGCAAAGGACAAAGGAGCATCCAGAGAGAGAGGAACAGGGCACTACAGAAATGTCTTTGCTGTCCATGAAGTGAGGGAGAGTCATGGCAATCTGCTCCCAGTTTTCAAGTCTGCTGGAGACCTTAGTGCTAGCTTGAGATTTATTTGGTCTTCTTCTGCAGCAGGGATGAACATTTCCCTGTGCAGATCGACTGTGGCAAGGTTAAAATGATGCAGGTCTGCCTTGCTCCATTCCTCCTCCCTGCTGCACACTGGAACCGATGCTTCCCAAAGCCACCTCTGTAATGCCTACAGTGAACTAACATGACACTGGCAAAAGTAAAGCTGTAAAAAATGTTTACATCTTTAAAACATGTATCTCCTTTGGCAAAAACATCTGACATATAAAGCAAAAGCAATCACTGCCCCACAGTAAGCGTAACTCGAACAGAAGTACTGGGAGGTTTAGATGTGTTCAGTCTGTCCTGCTAGGACTAGCTGTGGATGCTGCAGAAGGGGAATGTCTGAGCAAGAGAGGTTCACCCCTGTTTGACTGCCCGAAGACATCAGGGGCTTGCAACCTTACCTTTTCCCTCCATGCTTCTCAGCACCACAGCTCCCACGTTGCAGTCCCTGCGCTGCTCTGCTGAGCCCAGCCGCAGGATGAAATGCCTCCCGAGTGACAGCGGGCCCCAGCCCCGCTCCATGTGACCTCACCAGCGGTGGCCCTAGGAATCACTGGTAAGGGAACAGTAAATAAATTTTAAAAATGCAGACAAAGAGCTGATTACAGCCCCAGTCCAGGTAGGACACCAAAGGGAGCTGATCACAACCCTCCAGGCAGGACACCAAAGACTTCCTCTGTCCAGTTTGGGCTTGGTGAAAATTAGAGTGATTCTGTTAAGACTTGGCCTCACCAGGTAGCTTTCCGCCTCAGCACAAGATGTCAAATAATTTGCAAAATGCTTGCAATTGCATTGATACGTGCTGGCTCTACTGGACAAGCATGTTTTTTGGGAAGTACCTTAATGTCAACACATGCCTCCTCAGAACCTTTCCCCTATAAAATTGCAAGGACTTGACACTCAGAAGCCGACGGAAGGGAAAGATGATGTGAATTCTGAACCAGCAGCCCAGGGTGTTTTATTTCTGTGCACCTGGAGGCAAACAGCTCCAGAGAGTGTTGTCTCTGTCATCAGACACCAGAGTTAATGCAGGGCTGAGAACAGAAATCAACAACACTCATGGACCCCTTTTCCAAACTTCCTAGATGAAAACCTGATTTTAAAATATTGTAAAGATGCATTTTTAACATCTATAAGACCCACTTACTCACGTATGTCTGAATACTATGGTGTACCAAAACATCAGCTATAATATCACAGAAACACTCTCCTGCTGACATGTCCCTAAATGATCTCAGAGCTCTCTTTACCCAGAAAGGTTGTTTGACTGTTTTTTGAATGCCTTAATTGTTTAAATTCAGGTAAACTCCAAGGAGTTTCCCAAATTCCACCTAGAGCCTGGGTAGGAGATCAGCAGGGCTGGTTTTTTTTCAGCCCACAGCTGATCCAGGCTCTCATCACTGCCCGTCTCACCTCGTGTGACCTTGGGTGAACCAGCCTGGCCACGCCAGCTACCATATCAGGTTGTGTGAATGCAATCTAAATTCAGCAAGCAGCCCTAATTAATGGTCCTTATGTTTTTTTGACTCATCAAAGATACGTGTTGACCTAAGTAGTAAATCTCATAGTTGCGTAGGAACTACAGGGATCAGTTCATTTCCAAATGTGTCCTGGATAGAGACCAAGATATCTAATACTGTGGGGAAAACACATATTGAGTGTCAAATTAAAGCAACAGCAGCTCTGCGACAAATGGCAACTTCCTCCTGGAAGAGTCAAAGATGGCTGTAACTGCTGATGCTTTTAAATGTACTTTTGAAGTATTAATAGAGCTGATTTAAAATAGTTCTCTGACTCTGGCTCCTGCTTTAACTCATACCCAACTGGTAAACATACTGTGGCTGTTCCTGCTAATATGCTCTCTGACAAATCACAGCCATGCATAGGTTTCCCTTCAGTATTTCCAATTTACTCTTTAATGGGAGACAAATATGTCTTATTTGCTGACTGCTTAATGAGTCTTAAAGAATTTCTAGGCATGCAGTGGGTTGGTGCTTATTAGAGCTGCTTGCAAATTGTTTTATTTGCTTAATTCTGCACCCATAGGATATTCACTGGCACCTAGATGCTGCACCGGCTGGTGCAACACTAACATGTAAATCAGTCTATCAGGTAAAAAAATAGAAACTTCAGTGAGAGTATTCCCATTTACACTTGACAAGAGTCAGAAACCAACATATCAAACTGACAAGATGCACACGTAAACAGTTGCTTTACTTGTACAGTTGTAGGATAGTTGTATCGCTGTCTGGCTTCCCATCATAAGCCTCCTTTAGGAATACATCAAGTACCTGACCCTGGCAACGTCAGGTCTATTTAGTTTCATGCACCCAGCGTTTACTATTGATTATACAGAGGGAGTCTTTGTTTTGGTGGCCATATAAAGGAAAGATGTCCCTTTGTTTATTTGTACATGCATTTTGGGATTGGATTTTTTTTTTTTTAGGGTGACCACTCCATCAGGAAACACTTCCAGATACAGTCTTGCTGACATAAATATTTATACTATCAGCTGCCTTTCCACCTGCTCTCAGCCGCTGGGCCGGAGGTAGGAAGCGTGGATTAAGGGCTGGGGACAAGGGGAAATGCAGCAGGGAGAGAAGCTGAGAGGGGAGCCCCGGGGCAAGGACACCTGAGGCATGAGAACAGCTGGAAGAGATGAGGGAGGGCAAGGGATGGAGTCACGGTCAGGGGAGTGGATTTGTAAAAATATAACACAGAAAATATCATTTTGGCTAGGATGTGAGCAGGTTTTCACCGGCAAATCTATTGGTGTCCATCACTCTTCCTTCAAAAAGGGGTTTGTGGGGTGCTGGGTTTCATATAAGCTGTGGGTACATGGCTACAGACACTGCAAAGCGCGTTCGGCAACAAAGAGCCAGATGCGGTGAGTTTGATCGGAGTCAGATGGAGTTTGGGGGAATAAACCACCCCAAAATAGGTGGTCATTGGAATAGAAACAAAAAGAGAAATTGTACATTGACCCTGAACTCATCTGACCGAAAAAAAGGAATAAATCCCTCATTTTTCCGGCATAAAAACCTAAGCAGTTTTCTAGAGACTAAGAGGCCTTAGATCTTACTGCTTTGTCTTTCTCACCGCTAGTAGGGCATTCAGCCTTAAGAAAACCATTAAGAATATGTTTTCTCGGGGTATCCCAGGCTTTTTACTGTTCAATAGCTGGGAAAAAATTAATTATTATTCTGTTGGTTTCACAAATGGAGAGAGAGGACTTAAAGATTTTCCTCTCTTTTAGAAAAGTGTTACTCTGCAAGTCTCAGCTGTACCAAAATTAGCCATATTTACTGCAGAATAACCCCTTTAGTGTTCAGCGCATATTTGAAATATACAGGCATGCCAGATGAAAACCAGCAGTATGAAATTAGTGCTCCAAGAGAAAAAGGCAAGGATCGTACCTGATTCTCTGGGGCTGGCTGCCGGCGAGCCTGCCGCGTGTGTGTGCGCGCTCGGCTTTACTCCCAGTGCCCTTGATTTCTCAGGCTGTTTTGAAAGACAAAAAGAAAGTTGGTAATCATACACTGACAGATGGTTCCTTGGTTAGTTACTCTTTATTTAGAGGGAAGCAACTGCGATTTATCAGCTTTTTCTTTTTTTTATAGCTACATCATGATGAACTTCCAACTCTAAATCTATTACTAAGAAGTATTGTGTGGCAAACGTCTGTTAATAACAAACCTTGGGCTGACTGGAAATTTCCTTTTTCAACATTCATATTCCATTCTTCAAATTTTCTTTCACTATTCAGTGACAGAGCTCTCTAGAAAGTTTTCCAGTGAATGCTATATTAAACATATTGCTTTTATGCCTATAATTAGAACTTAGATTTTTCTTTCTTATTTTTGGACTTCCTTTCTTTACCTTAATTGCAAATTGATAGCTAATGAGCTGTTTGTTTTTTATTTTGGTTTATTATTTTGGGGCAAATATTATGCTTGTAGCACCTCCCTACACATATCAGAGTTAAGCTCTATCTGTGAATAGTCCTTTTGAATGGTATTTTGCAGAACTGTATATGCACTTAAAGTTAAGAATGTCTCTAAGTAACTTTGCCTGATGGAAGCCTGAACGAATAATTTGGAGCAATTAACTTCAAGATGAAGAGTGGTTCTCTGCAATAACTAGAGAAAGCTTGTGTTAAAGTCCAGCTCATGCCTAGGGGTTCATTTTCCTTTTGACCCTTTTGTGTTGCGGTAGGAATTTATTGTACATCTTAGATCCAAGCGAACAGAAATTTCTCCAAGATTGCCTAATTAAGGGAAAAGACTTTAAAAAAAAACACCAAATGAGAGGCTCTTTGGGCGCTTGTGTTTCATGTTTTCTACCTAGGCAGACATCAGTACAAGCCTGCACCAAAGCTAGTAAGTGCAAACAAACTTGCACAGGAAGCAGGGTCCAAGTTTTCTTTTACAGACTTGGGGGAGACTTTCATTGATTTTTTTTTTCCCAGCAACACAAACTCTACATGTTAGAACTAATCAGTTTTTCAGGTATTAAAGTGAGTTGAAAAAAAAATGATTACTATCTTGACCTTTTAAAAACACATTTGAAAAACAAATATTTTAGATTTGTAAAACAGAAGGGGACCATCGCTATACTTAGTTACCATAAAGAACTTCATATAGCTGTGCTTATTTATTTTTAAAGAATTCTGCTGAATTTTGTGAGGGAAAATTTCAGGTAACTCATTTAGTCAATTTAATATCCTTAATTCTACAAGAATCTGATCCAAACCCACTCCAAATTATTTTATATTTGGGCCTGAGGTTTTGGGGTAATCCGTTACAAATCTGTAAATTTGGCTCTACCTCAAAACCAGTCTCTATAGTTGGCAGAATCAGAGCTGAATTCAATACCTCTTCCAGGTCTCAGCACTATGCAATTTCAAATTTTTTTTAAATTCTTCACTTTTTCTCACGTTATTACCACTACCAAATATCTGTCTCAAGATTCATTCTATAACAGGGATAAATGACAGGAAGAGTCCCTTTCTCACAGGTATTTTATGGATATACCACATTGCTGACCATCTAGCCAAAAAAATGTGTGTATTGATTTCCTCTGAGGAATGCCGTGCTGTTAGCAGACAGGATCACTGATGTGATTGACTCACTCCCTTGCAAACCATTGTCTTCCTTGTCTTCTTTTTACCATAGAATCACAAAATCATAGAACAGTTTGGGTTGGAAAGGACCTTTAAAGGTCATCTAGTGCAAAAAGCTTATGTCTTAATGATATAACTCAGTAGACAACTGGGCATTTCCTCTGTTGTTTTATCTTCAGTTCACGTGCCTGGACTTGAGCTTGCCCAAGTGCTGTTAAAGGCATTAGGCTGACACCACGTTTTCACATGGAGAAAGAAGATGCCACAAGGAGATGCAATGGGAGGTCCCTTAGACAAACCTATCCAAAGGCCTGGACCAACTATTTTAAGGATTTATTTCGTGTATGTCCTTCTTGCAGGAGAGTTCAAGGTAGACTCTCTGGTCCAGCCAGGAGTGTTGACATTCTCCACCTCTTTGTCGTGAGAAACAGGCACATCTCCAGCTGAATTGCCCTACAGGCACCTCCCTCTCTCCCCCTGACCCAGTGGATCCTCCAGCTGCCCTCCTCCTCCTCCTCCTCTTCCCCTCTTTGGCACTGATCTGAAACCCCCACAGGTCACACAGTGGGCAATGAGATTAATACCAGGATTTGTAAAGATGATGCCTTTTTGGACAGCTTAATAGGCCAGATGCTCAGCTGAGGATCAGGCCATCTGTCCGCTCAAGCCCTACCTGTACCAAACAGGTTATTGCCAGCAGAAGTGTTAAGAGAGTGGGGACAATTTGGGACTGCAAACCCAAAACCCAGCTATACAGGGACATCGATGGACCTCCTGACACTAAGCACGTGGAAGAGAAAATGGGAGATGATGTTCATCGCTGATAAAGGCACTAGTAAGAGGGAGACAATCCCAACTGCATGCACAGCAAAGGACTTCTTTGCTTTTTCAGCAGATATAAAGGAGCCTGAGAGTCAGCAAAAACCATAATTATACGAACTTTAAAACCCTTTGCACTGCCAGGGTAGTGTGAACTGAGCCTCCCCTAAAAATGAGAGTCAGGCCCAGTCTCCAAAGCCAGCTGCTCCTTTAGTGCAGTGATCTGTCTCCATACTCAGTGATAAGCAGTCTATGCCCCGTGACTTATAATAAAAGGGAACGATGGTCCCCGAACAAACCCAGAGAAGAGGTATTGATTTG
Organism: Phaethon aethereus; assembly: GCF_964289735.1. Classification (NCBI taxonomy): domain Eukaryota; kingdom Metazoa; phylum Chordata; class Aves; order Phaethontiformes; family Phaethontidae; genus Phaethon; species Phaethon aethereus. The sequence continues at coordinate 77,025,333 of NC_138578.1, read as the reverse complement.
CAAATAGTTTAAAAGAATATTCAAGGGTCATGAGCTGACCCTTTTCAGCTCTGACATTTTATATCAGGGAGGATCCTATTGAGATGGGAATTCATATCCTAGACATTGTTTTGTCTTGTTTCATAAATAAGTTGAATAGCTTAATTGATTGACACCCACTGCACTTTCCCAGCTTCCTCAGGCTCAAAAGTACACTGCTGTTTTCTGCCATAAATAATATGAACTTTCAGTCAGCTGCCAGGCACAAAAAGGAACTGAAAATTCTTCATACAATAGCTGCAATCTGGCATATGAGGCACTGCAGGTCTAAAAAGGAGAGCGGTATTTGATATCACCAGGTATTCACTTTCTTCCTCCAGCAGGAATAGCATTTTCCTACCCAAATGACCTAAACCCTAAACAAGAAATACCCAGGGGCCCCTGCAGGGAGGAAGACCAGTTTGTCCCAGTATTTCTGTGTGTCCATGGGTTAGGAAACTGGTTTGCAATCCTGTGAACACAGGAAGGGGAAGGACACACTGGACCACCAAATCCAGTCCCTTGGAGGTACTGGTACAATATCCCTTCATCCCTCCCGAACTCTGATCCAACTCCCTCTCAACTTAGGTGACATTATTTGCCCCCAAACTCCCCATTCGTCCCCAGATATCACTCTTCTGATAGTTACAAACCTCCTCCTAGTTTCCAGTCCATGCTTATTTGTAATTAATTGAGATCAACCTGTTCTCATGGCAGGTTTATTCCTTGATTTAAATAGCTCTTTTCCTCCCTGGATATTTAGACCCCTGATGGATTTAGTGTTCATTTCTCCTCCTCAGCCTTGGTTTCACTAGGGAGAATAAATAAGCCACACACTTTGAATCTCTTATTTTTAAGACAATTTAATGACGTTGTCAGCAATTCTGTGAGTTTTGGTGAGTTCTTAGGTAAGCTTATAACCCATACTTCAAAAAACGGGTGCAAAAATGAGTTTGAAAGTGTTGAGGACTTCCTCTTGAGAAAGAAAGGTGTGGATGTAAGCACGCACTTACCTCCAGTTGCCCAAGTTGGAAAACGTTAGCTTCTAACCTCCCTGTGCTTTAATTTCCTCATCTGTAAAACAGAAAGGACAATACAAACCTCAAAGGGGAGTAATTAAGGTTTCTAAAGTGCTCCAAGATCTTCAAGTGAAAGATTCAATTCTAAATGGGAAGCTCTTTTACCTGTTGTTCTTCACTTGTTACATCTTAAGGACTGCAAACCCTGGAGAGATGGTACTGAGCCAGATTAAAGCCAAGGAAAGGCTTCCCAATGATTACAGCGGGAAACTTTTATGCAAAAAAATTCACAAAGGGTCACAGGCATCAGTTAGTTCTCTGTCTTAGTAAAAACGGGGTGAAAAAGAATACCAGCTGAAACAATTGCAAGGCCAATTGCTAAGTTCAGTAGTTTTTCTTTAGAGGAAGCAGCAAACAAATCTATTTTTCTTGCTTTGATTCAGAAGAAATCTCTCCAAAAATGACCACCGTATGCATCCTCATCTGTAATTAATAAATGTTTGGAAGGACACTTTCCCACTCAACATATGAAATTACAGATGATCCCTTAATTCCCCAGACATTTGCAAGCCTTGTCTTGTCAGAATTGAATTTACTACAGCTGATTACCCTGAGAATGCACTGACCTTCTTAGCTCCTGCTGTGGTCTTTATTTTGTCCATGGCAGATAATATGGGGACCAGAAACTGGGGACTTGGTAGTAGGGATTATGTGATACTAATGAGACAAAGCTTATTGTTGATGTTAACTGTTATTACCACTAAAAAAAGTGCACAACTCCAGACAGATGGACTTCACTTTGTTATACCAGGAGGGAGTGAATGCATTTTGACAGTAGCAGCATCTATTTAAAATCTGGATCACATCTGGTGCCTCTCTGAAGCAGACCATATCTGATCAATCAGAATTATGGCTCTTCAGTCTCCAGACGACTTAGAAGAAATTCATTATCTGTTTTGAATCCTGCTTCTCTTTCATCTATTAAAAAATTAAATAAGATTCATTGTCACTGGATCCATTTAGCTACTAGAAGAAAAAAAAGGACAATAATTAAACTAACTAGCAGGCTACACGTCTGAAGACATGATTAATTCTTTGAAACACTGCGCATGTAGGTACTTGGCTCACGCTAGGATTCAGTCAACAGTTTCTTAGCTGATGAAATGGATAGCCTAGGACTTATCTCCATTTCTGGTTATTTCATAAACTCTTGGAAACACCCACATGAATTTCTTCAAACTCTGTCAGAGGTCAATATTTGTCTTTCAGGCACATTTAGTACCTATGCTGGGCATGTTGCTTGGAAGATACCACCTTGAGGACAGCAATGTCTCCATGGGGCCTCCTACCCCTACGGATGTGCCTTCCCCTCCTGTGTATCCCCTTCTGGACCAGCAGGTTTGAATGCTGAAAACTGACACTGAAGTACTGGGAATTCTTCCATGTGAGGTCTTCTGGACCCAAAAAGATGATGAGAGCCTGGGTTTACAAATAACTAAAAGCAGAATGCAAAAGGATGTGTCCTGTTCTGGATCACTTTAATTTCTTAATACAATTTTTCTCATTACAGAGAGAGTTTTTTCTTGCCTTGACTGATGAACACAGAAGTCACATCAACTATGACTTAGCCTCTGAAGTCATTGTCATTGCTTCCCTCTTTACCATATGTTTTCTTTGAGGTCTGCAAGAGCACAGTTCAGAAAGTAGCCTTCTGAAAGCAATGGACTTTTATTTCCCTCATTCACACCATTTTTAAAAGAAATCTTGAATTAAAAGATGAGGCATTTTATAGGTGTTATAACTAAAGCAGGTAAGAGAACAAAATGATATTTTGGGGATGGGGAACCACAAGATTTAGGTTCAAAATTATAACCTTTGAAGAACAATTAAAAAAGCTCATCAACATTTGTGAAATATTTCTCAAAATTAATTGTCAAATTGTTATTTTTGATTGATTTGTACTAACGAAACCCAGAGAAAGCATCTACTTTCATGTGTGGGGTGGGAGCACTGGCTGTAACCTTCCAGAAGAGAATCAGGTGTGCAAAGGAGACCAAGGCTGGCACTAATTTCTTCTGTAGAAATGATGGCTCAGGAGCAAATTATTTTGACCACTTATGGGTCAAATCCAGATGGGTAAAGTACAAAATGAGGCTATAATAGCTGCCTGCCCCAAAATGCTAAACCATCCTCAGAATTAGATGGGGCAGTTCCTAAGGCATTTATCTACCATGGGTGCCATAATGACATGGGAAACTTCACTCTGGATGATATATATTAAAATATCCTGCTAGCAGTACTATCTTCTCTGGAATTTCTACAAATCATGGATGATAATTTTCTAACCAAGAAGTAAAAATTAATGGTAACTAAGGTGGAAATGATTATGTTTGATTCCTGTCTAAGCCAGTTAAAAACACATGTTATTTCCAGACAGCCAGTTTCATAAAGTTGAATCAAGTACAAGTCAGCTGTAAGGAGAGACTGAAGACTAATGTGATGCCTATAATGAATAGCTTAAAATTATTTAGCTAGATGTAAAAAGAACCAAATAACAACTAAAATGAAGTAAAACTGTAACTAAGCAAGCATGGTTCAAAAAAAACAATCTAGGATAGAAACAGATGCAAAATGAGCAAAAATAAAGATGAATGGATGGATGTTTAGAAGATAGATGTTGTAAACACTGAGAATACATCCTGGAGCCATATAAAATTAATAAGGAAGCAAAGGGACACAAGGAAATACCTATGGCCAAAGAAAAAGGCAGTAAGAAGCAGATGTTTGAGTCCATTGGGACCAAGAGTAACCCTACCAATACTATAAGCCCATGAACTGTAAGAGCATCAGAATAGTCAGTAATAATGCAGAAAGTCAGAAGTGTTCAATAAATACATCCATTCCTTGCCCAGGAGAAAACCAGACATCATGTTCGTATCATAAGGAAAGGATGAATATTTTCCACTCTAGCCGTAATCAACACTGATGTAAAACAGTCACTGCTAAAGTAACTTTTTAATATCAGTACAAGCATGTACCTTGCACCGGGATTACTAAAAGGGCAGGTTAGGAAGCTCCTCTGGATGCAGATTTTAGTAACACAGGTCCAGAAGTGGCAGAAACTTGAGAGAAAGCAAATATTATGGCAGTGTTTGGACACGGTAAAGGAAATGATCAAATAAGTATAGGCCTGTCAGCCTGACACTTACTGAGGGTAGTAATAACAGAAAATTTGATACAAGATTTAACTGCTAAAGAATTCAAGCAGGTACTCAAAATAATAACATTTTGGAAGAATTTATGGAAACCAGAGCTTCTAGAAGTTGCTAATATAACCACTGCAAAAGACAGAGACATATAGGACCCGCTGGTCTCACTTGTTCTCATCTCCAGAAAAGATGCAAAATATTCACTTTATACCCCACGTAAGAGATATTTGAGGGATAGGAAAACATGACACAAAATTCAGATTTATGTTCCTTGACAAAACATTTGTTATCAAACTTAGAAAAATGGAGGAGGTCCTAATTAGGGCTGGTAAAATTTGGTATAATTTTTCTTTGAAAATTACCAGCTGTAGTCTGTAAATTTTTGGTTAGTTGTGGTGATGCAGTAGTAGTTTTTTGTTAGTATCATTTTTTAGCAATGGTATAAAGCTTTGAAGCAGCATGATCCAGAACAGCTGCAGAAACCCATAGCTGATATGAGATACTTCTCTCCCCTTTATTTTTACACACACTTCAGTAATTAACCTCCAATATAAGGAAATAAAGTATTTGTGAAAGAAGTAGAAGAGAAACAGCCAACCTCATCTAATTTCCACCTAAGTTAGAAACAGGCATGAAGCATGGTCTCTGTAAATAACTGAAACACTTTTTTTAAAAAAAATCTGTCATTTCTTTGCTGAAATGAGGCACATCGAATTCCTTAATGTGACAAGACAAATTCCCTTTTTGTCCTGAACTTTCTCAAATAATCCCAGCACATGCTCACCACTTCCAGATGGAGCATGCAACGGCAGGTTACTGAGTTCAGGGTGTGACTAGGGTTCATATTGCTCGTTGCTTTGTGCAGTTTTTTCTGCATTTTCCAACAGCTCTTTTACCATATGGAGACGAAACCCACTTTCAATCTCCAAACCATCACACCTGCTTTAAAATTGTCCGCAACTCGATAGTTGGAATTGAAATCACAGATTAGGACACAAGAGCACAGTGAGGTGTCCAAAATCCTGCTGCACTCAGTGGAAAGGTAGTCAACGCAGTCAGTGAGATCTGGAGAGCTATTTGCCTGAAGAAGACACTCACTTTGATCAGCAGCTTAAATCCCACACAAATCCCTTTAATAGCTAATTTTTCAGAGAAAATGATCCAATGCTTTGCAGCAGGAAAACATTGCTCTCTTTTTCCAAGGAACTTCTTCAATATACATTTCTCTCTGTAATAAAATTTCTCCTTAGGACTGTACAGAAGTCATTGCTTACTGCTTTAAAGCAAATGTTCTTTTAAAGACTCCATTTTTCCTCAACTTTATGGAAACTTCTCTGCTTCACAGCTCTGTCCTCTTAATGCATAACGTCTGAAGGGTGCAGCTAGCCCCACATTTCTGCAAACACCATGCCTGATTTCAAGAATAAGTACAAACCAAAACTTTGCATTGATTTCCCTCTGCTTTTTGTTCTCATTGAGAATTTGCTCTCCTTCACTTCTGGATGTGTCTGTTGATTCTTTTGAAAGAAGGAAAATGGTGTCGTTCTCCCAAATGCTGTGCATGCCCTTCCAGTTCCAGCTGGGAAATAACACTGCATCCGAGCCAGGCTTGCAAGGGATGGAAATCCCTTGTACCAAGACAGTCCTCCCTAGTCAGACAAACTAGAGCCGTCCCTGCCTTGCAGCAGAGAGCTAAGAAATGACCAGCAATTTTGCTCAGGTCACTGTAAGCCTTAACCTTTGGTGTGAATTCCCCCGCTTGCAGGAACAGGGTGGGAGGTGCACGGTATGAGAATGCCTGAGGTATGAAGACACATTTGCATCACATCTCTGATAATCAAGATACGTTGCCAAGAGACTGTTTATAGGTACTTGGTTATCGCATCATGATTTGCAATATTCTAGAATATATGTGAAAAAAAAGCCCCCAAACCAAGACAGTACCTTGCAGCACCACATCTGATGATAGAAATGTATTTTCCATACCTGCAGACTTCACACCCATCCCAACGTCTGTTTAATAAACACTAGGGGGAGGAAAAAATACTAACTCTGGAGTTTCATCAGCAATTAGCGAAAACCTGTTAGTGTGTCAACAATAATCTATTTCTGCTTGATGACTGTCACGCATATCCGGATGAGACATGTTTCTCAGCCTTCGCCATTTGGGACAAAGGCAAGATACAGGTGTATACTAATTTTAAAAAGCAATCAGATAACCTGCCTTATGTATTGCATTAAAAGGAATCTCATGGTGGAACTTAGATACAAGATTATCTTGTTCATACTTACGGTATAAGCACATTTCCATCCCAGTTTGAGTTTGGATTTTAAAGCTAATTACATTTAGTTAGACAAGATGAGATTTTTAAGTGTATTGACAGTCTTTTTGCTTCGTAAGCCATGTCGATTGTCAATTATTAGCACCTTACAATCTTCTGATCTTCACCCTGACATTTTTCTTCAAAGCCTTTTGTTTCAGACTCTTTAGGTATTCTTCAGAGCCCTCCCTAATCTTCCCATTTGAATGTTGTTCACTCACCTTCCACACATGCCAAGCGTTACATTGCTTATTGACTTACTTAACAACAGAGCCTTGCAAGATCCCAAGACACTTGTCATCACAATGTTTGATAATGTAAATACTCCCTGGCTGAAAAAAGAAAGTATTTTTTTTTTTTTCACTGAAATACTGCATTCTAATTTTTTCCCCAAAAATATCATTAAAACCAAAATTTTAACAATTTGTTGATTTTATAAAAAGGAAACAAAACCCAAATACATTAAAGAAAGACACTGAGCTGGACCGAGAGCGCAACAAAGCGTGATAGTCCTAATTCCTAAAACTAAGTAAAAATTCAGGATCTTGGCAGAAGTCAAAGTTCCTCCAGCTGAATTTCAGTAACCTGAGAACTTTAACAAACCTGGCCCAAACCCTTCAACAGTTAAATCAGCCTCCAAAAGAGCCCCTTCCCTGGGCTCGTCACTGGAGCACCGTCTGCCATGAGCCGAGGACATGTCCGGCTCGGTCCCAGCGCCGCCGGGAGGTACTCCCCCTCTCAAAGCCAGCCAAGTCCATTTGCGTCAGACGTGCTGCCTGCCCGGGATCGTCCCTTTTCTGTGCCTGTGCCCATTTGGCAAGCCACCCAGCCCTTCCCCCTGCCCGTGCTCCTATCACCGCAGGCTGCACACACACAGATTGCAGCCTGAGCACCATTTTGTCACTTCAAATGCACAACACCTGTTTTGAAGGTTAAAAGATAGTGACAAGTATAATCACAGCCTCTGCTGAAGTTTTAGCCTGCCAGCCAGCCAATTATGCTATTATTTTCAATAGTTTTTTCTCCCCACACACACATACCCCATCACTTTGCAAGGCATCTCCACAGGCAGCCGCAACACGCTCCGTTTCGGAAAGAAGGTCGTCTTTTCTTTGTCCCTTTCCTGGTGACCAACAGGTCTCAGTGCAGTTCCACACCATGTGCACCATGATGCTGCTCCTCAACAGTCGCATGGCATGAGGATGCTCCAGCAGCTTTGTCTATCTTGTGTTCATCGGGGCCACCACACAAAACGAGGTTACCTCTGGAGCTCCATCCTCACATTTCGCTTTTGTGGGCTCTGAGGTCCATGGCCAAGAGGAGTCACGAGCTGCCCCGGTCATGGTTGCGTGCTGCAGGACTGGGATTGGAGGTGGGGTCACTGCCAGGGCAGGAGAGGGAGGCTCATATATCCTCCTAAATGTCTCAATGTTCCCACAACCAGAAAGTTCCTCCTAATCTCAGCGCAGGGGGCTTTCATTTGTCAGTGAGTGTGCTTTGACAGAGGTCTTCTCCCCAGGCAGCCTGGGCTAGACTCTTGTGCAGGGAGAAGGCTAGGGAAAAGGACCTTAAAACATGAGTAGCAACATCCTGAGCTCGCCTCAACCCTATAATACACAGTTTACTGGTGTTCAGTCTTACAGCCTCAGTGGGGACATAGTTCCTTGCCATTGCAGCATGCAGAAAAACACTGGCCTAAATATTTGTATTTTCAACATTAGGCTTCTGAAAGATTCTGTAGAGAATCTCCACCAGATTTTTCAGTGCACCATTTTGTTTTCCTCTTAGCACAGAAAGGAAAGACCAAGCTTTCTCCTTCCATCCCTGGAAGTGGGTGCAAAGATACCTGCAGCGCTAAGGGCATTCAAAGTCCATCTCTATTACAAACCCTGCTGACCTGAGCTAAGCATGGACACTGAGAGAGGGTTCTTTCTTCAGGGTGCTTAAAACACTCTGCAATTGAATCCCAAGGGTAGAAAACAAACATTGAGCCTGGTGGATGTAATCTGGACTGGCAGGGGGAAAAAGCCACGTTGTTGTTTCACAAAACAGAGGCACTCAGCTTTTTGAAAAGAGGGGTTTTTTTCCCAATTAAGATGAAAAAAAGGCAGCTGTAAATACTCATTTAAGGGGTCATTATCTCTGCTGCCCAAAAAAAGCAAACATAGCAGCACTGAAAAGAGTCGTGATAAACTGAGGCAGTCTGCAGCACTCCTCCCCAGTGAAATCCATTGCTCATTCCCACTGGAGCCGGCATCTGTTTTCCGTAGGGCTACGCGAAGCGGATAGCCTGGTCCCCGTCCCAGCGGTGGGGACACCAGCTGTGTTCAGCAGGCTTGCAGCACCAGAAGGCGGTGACAGGGACAGCACTGGTGTCTTTGTCGTGGAAACTCAGAAGCTCAAGATGCAACTAGAAAACATGACAGCAGTAGTGTTTATGATGTCCCAGCATAAGAAAATGCACAGGGCTATTTCCTTTGGGGTGGGAAGGTTGGGTAGGCATGAAGTTTTTCTCTTTGCTGGCTTCCCAGCTGCCTATCAGGACCTGTAAATGAGCATGGCACTCTCCTAGATTTGGGGAAGGGAATATCATTTCCCCTGTGACTCTCTGGCAAAATACCAGTTTGGGGGATCCACAGTTTCCCTACGGATGGGAAGCTGGCGGCAGCACAGTTTCTGGAGGGCTCCCTTACTTGCTCTGAGTTAAGAAACTTCTCAGACCTGTGGGATCCATTTATAAGGAGGTGGTCATAAGGGGACCTGGGGTTGCTGGATGCCAAAATCTTGCGCCAGTGTCCCCTGACCTAAGGTTGTACTAGGGCAGCTTGGAGACATCACATCCCAGAAGACAAATGCTGGGGCTTGGCATGGGAGGGAGGAGCATAGAAGTGGTGCTGAGATGACGAACAGCTGGCAACAACAAGCCCAGATCCCACCCGTCCTATGCAGGGAGAGGGCTGGGAGAGAATGTGGGGAAGAGGAAGGTGGGACTGGCTCCTGTGAATTGTAGAGTGGCCTCATGGTACCTGGAGATACTGGTTTCAAGACATGGTAGATCAGCCCAACCAGATGCATCTGCTACCTGGACCACAAGGTGGGAGAGGGGTCAAGGCAGAGACCCAAAAACGCAGGTGATGGTGGCCTGATGTGGGGGTTCACACCTCTTCAAGGTCCACGTGCTCCTGGTGTGGGACTGAGACCCCTCCACATGCTGGGGCACTGGCACATAAAGCTTGTTGTGGATGCTAAGAAACCAGAATGGCTCAGCAAAACAGTCCACAGAAGGGAAGAGGTTATTTAAAGGGTGCTTGCCCAGGCTACGCACCAGCAACACTCTTGTTTGGAGGCCGACAGCCCTACTGGGGGGAGCAGTACAAGGTGAGGAGTTAGGTGCCAAGTTCTCATCAGCCTTTTCCAACCACAATGCTGCTGCTAAATTTAAACAAAATCTGTTCCTGTCCATTCTACATGCCGTGCTTTTCCCCGTCCCGCCAAGCGACCTGAACCTGATACACCCTCCAGGCATTTATTTATTTATTTATTTGTTCACCTGGTGACCAGCCATTCCTCCAGAACATCCCATGATCTCAGGGCAACCGGGGTGCCAGGGGCACCCAGCCACCACTGCCTGGGAAGGGATGGAAAAATGCAATGAAGTTGCTGTTGTGTTGCACCCGGAGTTCCCCGGAAGTGTAAGGATCTGTACATTGTCCAACTCTCACGTAACATGGGACAACATACCTTCTCCACTAAAAATAAGAGTTGCTTTTGAACAAAAGCTGTTCCCAAAGAGAGGCTAACTTCATAAATGCAATTTTTTCTGAGACCAGATCACCTTGGCAAATATTTTTGCTTTCTCTGAGTGAGGAGAGCTGGAGGAAACACCTGCTCAGAACTCCTGTGTCCTCAGCTGCACAACAGGTCAGTAAAGAGCAATGAAACACCACATCAACCGAGCCCACCCTACTAAATTCAAACCAGTGATGCCACATGAGTTTTCCACGTGTCATATGGTCAAATAAACCTGAAATTTCCATTCCTTTTCAACTGCACTAATGCCTTTGGAATGACACGTAGGGTAACATCAGGAAAGTTACTGCTGTAAAGTAAGCGCCTGGGGTTTAGTTTGCATACGGTGTGGGCTGCGGGTTATTATCCATTTAATGTATTTCTTTTATCATGTATTAGAAGCAGAGCTTTTAGGAGCCTGAGAACCAGTACGTTCACATACTGCCTGTAAGCAACGGTGTCTGGTGGTTTGACCCCGGCTGGACACCAGGTGCCCACCAAAGGCGCTCCATTGCTCTCCTCCTCAGCTGGGCAGGGAGAGAAAATATAACGACAGGCTCCTGGGTTGAGATAAGGGCAGGGAGAGATCAGTCACAAACTACCATCACGGGCAAAACAGACTTGGCTTGGGGAAATTAGCTTAATTTACTACCAATCTAATCAGAATAGGATAATGAGAAATAAAACCAAATCTTAAAACCCTTTCCCCCCACTCCTCCCTTCTTCCCAGGCTCAACTTCATTCCCGATTTTCTCTCCCTTCTCCCCCTGAGCGGCGCAGGGGGACGGGGAATGGGGGTTGTGGTCAGTTCATCACGCCTGGTCTCTGCTGCTCCTTCCTCCTCAGGGGAGGACTCCTCACCCTCTGCCCTGCGGCAGCCTGGGGTCCCTCCCACGGGAGACCGTCCTCCATGGACTTCTCCAGCGTGAGTCCTTCCCACGGGCTGCAGTTCTTCACGAGCTGCTCCAGCCTGGGTCCCCCCACGGGTGCCGTCCTTCAGGAACGGGCTGCTCCAGCCTGGGTCCCCCCATGGGTGCCGTCCTTCAGGAACAGGCTGCTCCAGCCTGGGTCCCCCCACGGGTGCCATCCTTCAGGAACAGGCTGCTCCAGCCTGGCCCCCGCGGGGTCCCAGGTCCTGCCAGCAAACCTGCTCCAGCCGGGGCTCCTCTCTCTCCCCACGGGGCCACAGGCCCTGCCAGGAGCCGGCCCCAGCGTGGGCTGCCCACGGGGTCACGGCCTCCTTCGGGCATCCCCCTGCTCCGGCGTGGGGCCCTCCCCGGGTGCGGGTGCAGATCTGCTCCCCCGTGGAGCTCCATGGCCGCAGGGGCACAGCCGGCCTCCCCGTGGGCTTCCCCGGGGGCTGCCGGGGACCCTCTGCCCCGGCGCCCGGAGCCCTCCTGCCCCTCCTCCTCCGGGCTGGGGGCTGTGGGGCTGCTCCTCTCGCACGTTCTCACTCCTCTCTCCGGACGCAGTTGCTGGTGTGCAGCAGCTTTCCCCCTTCTTAACTCTGTTCCCCAGAGGCGCTGCCGCCATCGCTGACGGGCTCGGCCTTGGCCAGCGGCGGGTCCATCTTGGAGCCGCTGGCACCGGCTCTGTGGGACACAGGGGAAGCTTCTGGCAGCTGCTCACAGAAGCCGCCCCTGAGCCCCCCATACCAAAACCTGCCCATGTAAACCCAGTACACATTGTTAGTTAAAACATTGTTTGTTATCTATATTGTTAATAGGCTATCAGAAAAGCCTAAACCAGGAACAACACCATTAGCAAAAAAACATAGGGCATGTCCTCAGCAGAAGGAAGAGACAAAACACACCTATTTTCCACACTGGCATCCAAAAGTTTCCCATTTGTCAAAACCAAAATATTGTCATGATCACAGGATTTCTGAATGAAATCCAACATGGGTGGATGGGAAAATGCCAGGCCCTTTTATTTCTTCTCCAAAAATTTCTAAAAGGAAGTAATAATTTACAAAACCTTTCTCACTGGGAAAAAAAATGATTAGAAAAGGAAAAAGAAAAAAAACAACAACCAATTCTACCTACATATGACCCTGCCAAAGCAGTTTTTTTAACTACTGCCCCAGGAGAGACCTGGGCTCTGACTTGGGTTTCCCAGTGTTTAATTATTACGTAACAAAGTTAAAGAATTTGTTGTTTTTGCCATGGTCACTTATGGCCTGACCTGGAAGCTGTGGCCAAACTACCAGGACTCTCTTGTGTCTGGTCCTGTGATGTTGGGTTTTGGGTTTGTGCTTTTTTATAGTAACCCTGTAGAGACTGCACGTGCTCTCTAAACAAAGCCAAGGCTGTGGGCATCCAATGTTCTGAGCACAGTCCCCCTGATGTGCCCAAGAGCTCCCAAACACACATCTGGCCCAACCCTTTCCCCTTGGATGAGTCCAGCCCAGGACTCATCTGTTTTAGTTGCTTACATTTAAAAATAGACAGAGAAGAGCAAAATTCCTTTTTTTTTTTTTTTTTTCCCATTTGTATTCTTTAGAGTCTAGGTAGCCTCATAAACAACAAGGTAAGGGGGATTTTCAAAAATCTTCTCCAGCACAGTATTCAGGATTTGAAAATTGGAAGGTGAAACTCTTTGGCACTACACAGCCAAAAGTGCAGAGTAATCGCTCTGATAGCTGGACCTAACCTCTTCTGCATTTCTGCTTAGCAGGTTTATGCTGAACCATTCTCTGTGAACCTGCAAATGGTCTAGAGCAGCTGCACGAGGCACATGACTGAAGTATTCACTCCAGAATAATCCGGAAGAACACTCAGATTTCTGATTCAATATCTGGTTTTGCTGCAGAGGATAAATTACTTCTGTCATACAGACTTGGAGACAGCTCTGCTATGATAACTTGTCAACAGGATAGCAGAGAGAGACAAATGTATTAGCCTTTCAGTCCCTATGTATAAATATGTGGATGGATTTCTGGGCTGTTGCTCAAGCCCAAATACCATCTCAGCACCACAGGTGTTTGAGGCTACCTAGACAAATAAAGCCACCTACATCACTTACGAATAACAGAAAATGGTGGACAACAGGGAGAACCTCCTTGGGCCTTCAGAAGAAGGTCACAGCTGAGCTAAGAGCAGAGACCCGTTCCTTGACACATGGCTGAGAGCATTCCCACACCACTGAGTCATTCCCCGTCACCAGGACAGCTGAATCCAGCCCTGGTGACTCTCACCAGACAAGCTGACCCTAGCACAGGAAGCAATAGGGGGAGAGCATGCACTTTCTTGACCCATCCCTACGTAGCACTTTGCATCTTGAGCACCACAGAGCAACAATGTGGAAGACACCAGCCTTGTACCGAGATGGAGCATCTTCCTCAGTCCTCAGACATGACTCTGCAGTTGGCTGTCCCAGGCCTGCCTGGAGCCATTCACCACAAGGACATCACGTAAATGTTCATTTTAAATATAGAGAGGTGATCCACTCCTCCACCACTGTGCAGCTAACTGATGCTTAGCCAATTAGATTGATCTGAGTGTCCTAAATGGGATGTAGTCAGCATTTAAGTAGATCATTGACAAAAATAGAAAATCAGAAGGACCTGGGAGCTATTTTGGTCTAGTCTTTGACTGTAAATGGTGTGGCTGATAGCTGAGACCACTGGCTTCATTACAAGTAAAAGCCCCATATAGAGTAAACAGATGAACTGACTCAAATAGACCAGCTTCTGTTTTTACATAAGTTTTTTCCTATGAGAAATACTCTTAACAAGGTCTGCATTGCCTTACCCCAAGGTCCCTTACAAGGGAAACAATTAATCCCTACTGTCCCCAGATACCTTCTCTCTTTCATATGTATACAATTATTGCTGTAAACAAGTGTTTTCAAATGATGTATTTTGATTCAGAACACCAATACCCATATATGAAAATGCAGCCTGTACCTTCCAGCAATATCAGAGGACCTGGTTTCCAGTAGATAGGATTGCTGCACTAAAACATATTTTGGAATGCAATATCCTGCCTCTGATCTCTGACTGACTTAATATTTGCCTCCCACTATAGCATTTGAGAAATGTTTGGGGTTTTTTTTTCCCAGCCAACACCTGTGAGAGGGAGGGAAGTAGTATTATCTCTGTTTTACGGAGGATCACTGTTAGCAGAAACAAGCTAAGGTCAAGGTTATCTGAAATGTCTACAACCCAGACAGAAATAGTTCTTCTGGGTCCTACTGAAGGTATAGAAAAAGGTAAGACAGTTGGTCAAAATTGTTCTTGGGAGCTAAACTTCCCCTGACAGTAGAATAATGCTTAATCCCGAAAAAAACCCACCACCACAAATCCCAATAGGTGAAAGCTGAAATAAAGCACTGAAATAGAAAGTATTTTTCCCAGCTGTGAGGACAACCTTACCATGATCTCCCAAAAATGAGGTCCTTCAGTCAAGAGTGGATGCCTTTTTCAAGTTCATTTGGAAGCTATGAGCTTGCTGCAAAATTATATCTTATGGTCTGAATCACGTAGGAGGTCAGACTGAAAAATCATCATAATCCCTTCTAGCCTTAAAGTCTATGACAGATTACTGTCTTTTATATGGGTAGTTCTTGCTCTGAGCAGATGTTGAATTATTTCAGCATTTAAGTGTTTTGCTGCTGCCTCTGATTGATAAGATTCACTTCTTCTACCATGCTGCCTTCCAGCTCTTTATCTTCAAGAGAATGCCCCGCTGGTAAGGGCTGACATGAGCTTTGTTTTCCAGTCACCATTTTATTATAACAAGCACTGGATCCAAAAATGGACTGAGAACCCAAGATAAGAGAGTGGCAGAGTATCAATTTACGGCCTCTTTCTCAAGACAGACACACCCCAGAAACACCAACTGAACACATGTAGGAAATGTTCAAAAAACACTTGCTTGGCTGTTTTGTTCACACTGTTTCAACATGCCAAGCATTCTTATGTATACCTGCCTGGAAAATTTCCAAGAAATACCTGGGATGCCAGAATTGTGCTTTAGTAGATGACACCTCTTAATATGTCATCTTGGACTGACGTCCCTTCAGGAGAAGCTTACTATTAGAGTCCAGCCTAATTGCAAAGTATAGAATAATTTAGGTTGAAAGGGACCTCTGGAGACCCCTACTCCAACCCCTGCTTGAAACAAGGTCAGCTTCAGAGCTGTCTGCTCCAGTTTTGAGTATCTTCAAGGATGGAGAGTCCCAAAATTAAACTACTGGAAAAGAGCAGTAAATAATGGAATGAAACTCTTTTTGGCAGTAGTAGAGGGTAGAGCAAGGGACAGTAATAAAGGGTAGCAGAAGATGTTCCCACATTGCAGCTCAGGAGGCTCAGCCTGGCAGCTCTGGGACCTGTAACTGGAGACGGGGTAGAAATACCACCCTTGGACGTTTTCAAGACTTGGCCAGACAGTCGCTGAGTTGGCCTGGCTTACTGTTGGCAACAGCCCTGCTTTGCATGGGAGGTTGGACTAGAGACCTCCAGAAGTCCCTTTCAACCAGCGTGTCTATGATTCTGTAAATAGGTGGATCAGTGGATCAATCAATCAATGGAATTCAACACAGCTTTTGTAAAGGTAAGTCATATCTCAAAAATCTATTGGATATTTTTGAAGGATTGCCAGACATGAAGGCCAGAGCTGTTCAGTTGATTCTTTGGACGTGGGTTTCGAAAAACACTAACAGATGGTAAAGGCTCTAAAGAAATTATTGCCATGCATTATCATAAATGTATATCAGATGAAAACATAGGAATTTAAAAGTAGGCATAAATAATGATATGCATGCACACATACATATGTGTGTTTATTTTTGTATATATGCACATTCTGACATATGTAATAGAAGGAGAATTTCTGGAAAGTCCCGCAGGACCTTGTAACTTGTGCTGGAATTTCAGCTGTTCAATACAATCATAGTGATCTGGAAAAGGGATGAGTGACAAAATTACAAATGATCAAGTACTAAAAGTTATCCAAGATTTTCAGATCTAAGTCTCAATGTGAGTAATTGTGGGAGGATCTCATGACACTGAGTAACCAGGCAATGAAACCACAGTTAAAACTCAGTGTCAATAAGTACAGATTAATGTATATGGGAGAAATCATCCTAGCCATACATAAGAAAAGGGCTGAAGTAATTGTGAATAATTGTCTGAAAATTACAGCTCGGTAGCTTTGAAAAAGAGACTGATAGGATTTATCAGAAAAGGGCAGAGCACAAAATAAAAAGTCCATTGCACACCCTCAAATTTTGGAAATTTTAGACAGCTCTGGTCAATATTTCTCAATAGCAAAACTACAAAAGATAACAAGGAGGGGAACGCTGATCAGAGACCTGGAGTGGCACCTGTATGCCAAGTGACCGCATCAACTCTTCAGCTTGAAAAGAGCTGATGGAGGGATGGGTCCCCAGATACAATGACACCAGAAATAGGTTGCTCCATCTGTAGGTTTAATTTCCCATGGTCCTGGCTTAGCTTTCTTGTAAAAAGCATAACTATGCACAATCCATACCAGTGCACCCAGATGCCACCCATAATTTGTGCAGAGGACAGGCCAATTAGCAGCCTGAGGCCATTTAGATATTTCATTCTGTGATGGCCAAATTACATATATGTGACAAGGTCTACCAGAACCCCCCCATTTCAGTCTGCAGAGGTAGACCGAGAGAAGGAAAGAAAGCAGGAGACAGACCTCTGACTCACAGGTGCTCAGGTACGACAAGAATAAGTGAGAAACAGTGCAAAACAAGCTGCGTCGTTCACACCTGCAGGCCTCATGATGGAGCTGTAACAAGCATGTAGTCTTTGAGTGGTGTCAGGAACAGCAGGGATTCCAGTTTAATGCCATTACTATTTACTTATAAATAGTACCTGTAGGTGGAAACTCCTATTTCCAGTTTTATAAGCGAACAAATCATTCTAGAAGTCTCTGCTCTCTCCAGAAATATCAGTGTCAGGGGACGTGACAGGTTCAATAGCCTGGAGGACAAGGTCTGGGCACCCAGAGGGGTGGACAGGACACTATATTGCATGTGCCAAATTAGGGCTGGTGCACAAAATCTGTCTCACCTGTTACTATTCCCAAGTAACGAGTCCAGTGAGAGAAAAGTAGTCTGCCCGTTGGATCAAAAAGAGATTTCTTCATGCCTCAGCCACACGTTACTGTAAGAGGCAGCAACCTGAACTGCCAGATGTTTTGGTGACAACTGAACAAATTCATATTTGGTTGATAGTCTTCTCTAGAAAGACTTTCATATAAAGAGCTAAATACTCTGGAAGATGTTTGATGTAGGATGTTAAAAGCTAGGATGCCAAAATGGTCAAGTTAGTGGCTCCCACCCATACTCGTACCCAGCTTTCCACACACTATGTACAGACTCCTGAGTATAGAGCTCCTGGTGGATGAGCATCATCCAAATGGGTTTGGGCTTCTCCTCCTGGTATAATCAAAGTGTAAGTTACAGATTGGAGCTTCTTGGCCGTAGTACATTGACTTCAGCATCTTACAGAATAACAAATCATCAGTATAGAGTCCTGCAAAACAAAGCAATGCCACTTTTGAGTTTCAGTTGTGCCTGACAGGTTTCAGAAACCAAAACTCAACCCCACAAAGCTTTGCAAACAGAGAGTGTGACAGGAAAAAGTTGGCCAGCACCCAAGCCCATCCTGACAGGGGAAACTGGCACAGCTGTTTCTGTAAACACCTACTCAGTTCACCCATGCACTGAGCAGTTTTACAAGTTAGTCATTAACCACCTCACCCCCACTGAGGCGCACAGGGTGTATAATAACCTCATGATGTGGCTGTCTATAGCCAAGTGTCTTGCAGACCTGTAATGGACCCAAACCCTCACACACCCCTTTGGGGTCTTGGGGAGAAGTAGAAGGAAAGAATCTTGGAAGGAAACTCCCATGATGGTTTCAATGGTACGTTGCCAAAGAGGAGTCAAGATCCTCTGTGGGTGCAGTCCCAAGTGATGAAGGCGAATTACAGAAAGTCAGCTGAGGCATTGCTGTGCCTGAAAACAGCTGCTAGAAGCTACATTGTGTGGTACCGCTCACTGTCGGGAGCTCACCCAGGATGTGAGAAACAAGAGTTCCTTCTCCACCTGGAAAAGACTCAAGTCCCCCTGTTGCTTGAAAGGTGTCTTAAACACAGGGGTACTGGCAGTACTGGATCAAGGCATACGCTGTTGAAGTTGGCCCAATGTGTAGCCACACAGGAAAGACTTGTGTGGCTAGAAAGATGCCAGGTGGAGAGAAATGAGACCTGATAATTTGGGTACTCAGCAGAAACCTGGCTCCTACTTCTTGTTCCAGTGTATCCTTATCGTTAGACCATGCCTCCTGCCTCCAGGACAAATTCTGTATCACACCACTCATTTTCTCATCCATCCGTATTTTCAGTGGCCCATTAAATGTTGAAGAGCCAGGAATAGATCACGCAGAAGAGGACCAGCCCTTTTCTTTGATTTTGAAGAGATCTATTTTGAGACAGCTGCTTTCTGCCATGGAGCCCCTGGCCCATTGCCCCCTCAGAGCAGGACAAGCCTCGTTAGCACAAGGGAGGATTTCCCGACTGCCTTCTGGTGCTCAGGGAGGCTGCCAGCAAGCATGGCAGGGGCTGCAGTGAAAAGCTGGAGAGAACATTTGATAAACAAAAGGTTTCCCTCCCCTTCACAGCAGTGACATTACGGAAGGAAATAAAACAAAAAGTGACACAGGGCTGAGATAACACCCTGCACGCTGTCTGACCTTCTGGTAGGGTTCTCTCTGCTCTTCCAGGCTGGAAAGCCTGGGAAAGAGAACATGCCCCAGCCACAGAGCCCAAGGTCTTTGTCCCTTGCCAACATCTTTAAGGCCTTCCATTCCTAATTAATTTCTGCTAAACTTGCTGTGGTAAGGTCTTGAGCATCACGGTACCACCCCTGTGCCCTGAAGCCCTCTTCCAAGCAACAGCTGTGGTTGTACCTACTTTCCTCTCTTAGACACGGCAATGTTGCAAGCATGCCAGCTGCAATCAGGGAGCGGGTCCTGTAGGTGGCATTTCCTCAGCTGCAAACAGGGTCTGGCCGTGGCGGTGCAGCGAGCTGTGTGCCCCAGGCCTCGCTGAGGACCGCTACATACTCTTGAAGGAAGGAGTTTTACTTCCATTTGGCAACTCTCAGTGCAACAAATCAAGCGACACATTGTTAGTTTGAAGACGAAAGAGGAGGGGAAGAACAAAAGATCAGAGCAGGACTGATTTCTGTCTTGTCGTCTTCCCCGGGGCTCTTTCCTGTTTATGAGAAGTTTGCTGAGGGCTACAGATGAGCCTCAAGTACAACCTCTGCTCCAGACAACCTCAAGTACTTGGGAGGAGGAAATGACTCCAAACTTGGCAACGCGAGGCCCGTCTTTGCCTGCACGTCCTGCCACTCGCGGGAGAGCGGAAAGCAAAATCACTCGGAGGAGGCATGCAGAGCACTGCTTTTTGTCACAGCCCTCAAAGTGAAGGTGAATCCACAGTGAAACCGCAGCACTTAAAAGGATGCAGGGAACCCACAGGTCCGGCAAAGTCATGGGTGTCATGGAGTCGACAGCACATCTAGAAATTAGGTTGTTTTGCAGTGGGATCACACAGGGTTTCTCATGAATGTGACTCAGAGGGAACAAAGATCTCACACCTCAAGGCTGCTGAGTTTGCTTGTTGTGCTCACATGTGAACGCTTTGAGCCTACAAACCTCAGGCGTGCTGCCAAATAGTTATGGGAAGACTTTCCCCTGTCCAGATTGCATTTGCAAGAAGGTAGCATTTGCTGTGGTACTTGCAGAGCCCTTGTTCCTGCAGCAAGGGCATGTGTGGAGGGTCCTGGGTTGAGACCTTTTTTTTTTAAAAACCCTTGGTTTGCAAACACAAGAGCCACTCTGCCCTCAAAACAGGCAAATCTGCTCGTGATGGCTTGGCTTATGAGCACAAGTGCAGACTTAGGAGAACGTGCAGGGTTCTGGTGGTTCTGTGAGAAGACCCGCATGTCAACCAAATCGCTTACCAGCGGTGTCTCTCCACTCTCCCCTCTGGGCCTAGCACAATGAAGTCCTTCAGGGAACATGGTCCTCCCTCATCCAGTGCAGAGTATGCTGGCCCAACCAGCCATCAAGATCCATATCCTCACCTCACCAGCAGTGCTGTCCCATGTAAGATATAAGGCTCAAGTAACATTTCACCGCTTGGGCTGGACTGTTTCTCCCATGGAAGAAGAGGCCTTGGCACCACCTTCCAGCAAGGAACATTTTAAGTTGGACCCCTCTTGGGGCACCTCTGCTGTCTCCTCTTGCAGTAACCCCAGGCACTGGGCAGAGCCAGTGAGGAGACAGCCATGACTGTCATCAGTGCACCAAGTAGGACCTATTTGGGCTGCCCACCTGGGAGGGAAAAGCCAAGAGCCTCTGTAAAAGAGAGGATTTGTCCACCAAACCCTTTGTCTTTCCTTATGGGAGGAAATCCGGGGGGAAAATGCAAAGCTGCTCCTTCTCTACAGGGGCAGGTCAGGATTTGACCTACCAATGATGCTGCAAAGGATAATGCACACACAACCTGTGCCTGTGCACTACTGCTCTTGACAGAGACCTCAGGGTGATGAACAGAAGGTCAAATAACTTGGGGAGGGGGGAGATAAAAAAAAAGATTTTGCCCAGAGGACAAAGGGAAAGGGAACTGCCATGGCACTGACCCTGTCCCCCTGCTTATCAGCAAAGCTGCTGCTGCAGGAGCCTGGAGAGGCAAGACCCTGAGGACCAGCTCTTTCCTCAATCCCACTGCTTCAGCAACAACCATCACCCAAGAGAGAAGCAAAGGCTTTTACCCAGGCGAAGCTGAGGGACCTTTACCCTGCCCAGGACCCTTCTGTTCAAAATGACCAGCTAAAACATGCTCATTGCCATGCCCCGGAAAAACCCTCCTGAGGCCCCTCGTGTAAAAAGTCAACACACAAACCATCCCTGTGGTACAACAAGGAGTGCATGTGTAGAATCATAGAATTGTGTAATAGTTTGGGTTGGAAGAGACCTTTAAAGCTCCTCCAGCCCAACACCCCTGCAAGGAACAGGGACAACTTCAACTAGATCAGGTTGCTCAGAGCCCTGCCCAAGCTGACCTGGAATATTTCCAAGGATGGAGCATCTACCACTTCTCTGGGCAACCTGTTCCCAACCTGGGCGACCAACTTTAAAGGTGACCTTTAAAGGGAGAGCAAGCACAGTTCAAAGGCACTCTGTTGACCAGCAAGACAATGTTTTCCTCCCAGCATCAGCACATGGTCTCAGCGCAGTGCCCCTTTGGCTGTAGCTGTGGCTCAGTGAGGCTGTAGTCCTCCAGAACCCTGCTACGTGTGCTGGCACAGAGACACCCCGGCTGTCGGGAAAGAAAGGAGACGGCTCAGCTTTCCAATTCCCAGACAAGTCTCAAAGGCAGGCAGTAAACAACCCACAGCAAACAGAGCAAATGGGACCAAAGAGACAGTAAAGCGACAGAGCCATTTTCAGAGGACTGGAGTATTTTGCAAACCAGGGGTGATTTAAGTGGAATTGCCCCCAGGTTTGTGTGTAGGCAAGGCACAAATAGCCTTTGTTGTCCAAAACCCAGCATGTCCTACAAAGGTAAGAGAAGGAATCAGAGGAGATCCTATAGGTTCCAAGTGCTGTGCGCCCAAAGCGTCCTTCAAAGGTAGGACCCCACCCTTGCTGGCACCACTGGTACACAAAGATGCTGCTCAAAATGGGACAGTTACATTTGCACTGCATGAAAGGCATCCTTTCCCTATTCTGCTTTTCAGGCTGTTTAATTCATCATTTAATTTAACCTCTTCCCCAGCCCTGGGAGTTCAGGGGCTGTCACCTTGCAGAGCTCTTCCTTCCCACAGCCTCCCCGTGATCAGGTCTCTCTGGCCAGAGAAGCAGCCACCAGAGCAGCTGTGTGCAGGAGACCTCCTGATCCCCTGCGTGGGCAGCAAGGCTGCCCTGGCACAGCCGGACTCATGCCACCCAGCCCTGGGGAGGTGAGACTCTCGGCCGCACAAGGGCAGTTGTTCTCCAATGCAAGGCCCATAAGTGTCCCCCCGAGGGCAGGTTGGTGCCAAAGGACACTCTTGAGATGGGGTGAAACATCCCACACGGGCAGTGGTCTCCACCCCTGCCAATGCACTACAGGTGGCCACAGCAACTGCAAGCTGTCCTGAAACTGGAGCCTTTACAACTAGTTAGATAACAGATATGGTCCATTAGTTTGGCAGGCCGACAGGCCCCGGTGCCAAAAAGCCCATCTCTTCTCAAAAGGGACACTGTTAACAGTAACTCAAGAGGATGCAACAGAAGAAAATAAACAACAGTTGAGGCAGTTGGTGTAATTGGCCAGCAGATGAAAATAAATTTATGCCAGCTTGTGAATACGGCTGCTGAGCATGATTCAGTGTGTAAATCTTGTAGCACAGAGCATAGGGCAGGCGGGAATAAAATTAAGTAAGAGACAAAAGCCAGGCTGCCTCTTGGAGAATATCACCCCCCAACCACCCAGCTTTTCCCATTTCTGCCTGTTTCACACACATGTGTCCCCTGATGTCATTAATGTATGGGTTTCCCAGCCAGCCATAATGTTTTTCAGGAGGGACACATGTCTGGGCCACTGCTAAAACAAATACCCAAATCCCGCCAAACCCAAGCAGAATTAAAGAAAGAAAATGTCCGCAGAAAATCCCAACCATTTCAAGTGCTCTTTGAGCACCATACATGAATAACAAAGAGCAAGCCTGCCATTTATTCCTTTGCAGATCACTTTTAAGATCAGCTTTTGTTCTGTGCTTTTTAGAGCAGCTCGAGCCCAATGGACAAAAATTCCATTCCCAGGAGCACAGAAGAAAGAACTGGGAACCCTGGGCTGTACATTTCACCTTTACTTTTTTTATTCTATACTATAAATGTTCAGCGTGGTCTTAACATGCTTGAGCCAGCGTCTTCCTTTATGCAGTGGGGCCGACAGCTTGGAAACTGGGATTCAGCAAGGAGGAAAGGGGCATGATGGCTAGGAAAGGAGGAAAGGCTATAGATGATGTGAATCACCTAGAGAAAAAGAGACCTCAGCCAGGGTCGATGGGACCCTACCAAGCACGACCATAACTGTTGCTTTGCAGATGTTGCTTCTGGATCTTACAGGCAGCAGAGGAGAAAATGCCTCCCTTTTTTGCATCCTGACCTGGATACGTATACGGCAATTTAGACACCTACTCATCTCCCAGTTTAGCTGCACCCCACTTGCTCTCGTCAATGCTCTCTCTGTGAAACACCGACCTATCTTTTTTCAGGAAAGCTACAGTTCTTGCTCACACAAAGGTGGTTTCAAAGGCAACAGAGCCCCAGTGCTCCTGTTCTCTCCCACCTTCACAGAGATGTCCCAGCTTGTTGCCAGCTCAAGCCCGTCCTTTGCAGAGAGCTGGGGGTCTCCTTCCTACAGAGAAAGCACTGAACTAACTCCTAGCGAGAGCTGCTTTTTCTGCCTTTTTCCTCAAACTAATGGGCTGCTTGTTTCCCCCCTCAAATACTGATTTAAGTGTTCAAAATTACTGATTTTAAGTGTTCAAAAAACGTGTGGATGTGGCGCTTCAGGACATGGTTTAGGGGACATGGTGGTGCTGGATTAATGGTTGGACTTGATGATCTTAAAGGTCCTTTCCAACCTAGTGATTCTGTGATTCTGTGATTTATTCACGCTACCTATCTTTTTCAAAAAACAGTCAACTAAATCACAGCACAAAGCAATGAGATCAATATAAACTCTGCAGATGTCATCACTTCTATCCTACGATCCCCTCAGCCTTTGCTTTGACTGCCTTGTTTTCCTGAGCCGTATGGGAAGATACTGCCTCTCAGCAAAATATAGACATGAGAAGTCTCAAGGGCTATGCCTCACATAACAAAGACACTAGAATTTCCTTGACAATTATAACTCTAAGAACTAGAATGTTTCCTTTTTTTAATTATAGAAGAAATATTTGGGAGATGTTTTCAAAGATTAGTTCAAAACCCATTTAGATACGGCGAATAAATGGCCTGGTTTTTTCCCCAGAACTCAGAGGCTCTTCGAAAAATCAGGTCATAAAAGTCACAGTGGGAGCTGCTGAAGGCAGAGACCTTCTGCCAAACCTTGCCTCAAACAGCTTCCCATGCTGAGAGAGTCACTCCTCTTTACAGCCTCCCATGGAGCCTGGGAAATAACGTCATACTTGTGGCATCAGACAGCTGGAGGAGGTAGGGACCACCAAAGTTAGTGTCGTTCGATATAGTTGGCATATTTCAGCAAATATATTTTCAAGATGCCAAGAAGATCCACAGCAGTCATCCAGCTTGGCCTTGCATGCCCAGTACAGAAACCATTTCCTTCTTTCAATACGACAAATGCTTCTGCAGCATGACCACAAAGTCTCCTAGGCATAAGGCATTTTAGGGTAAAGTTAACTAACTAACAATGAATTGTGTTTCTTGTCCATTTGAAACCGCACCGTTCTCTTAGGAAAGGTGTTTGTGGGCACATGTGGTTGTGCGCAGGCACGTGGAGGCACTTGCTGCTGCATCGTCTGACGGTGAGGACAGTGTAATGCATGTCTTTGTACCTGCAAACCCACTCATCCAAAGTCCGCCAACTGCCTTGCAAATATTAATTGATGATTCATGTCCTGGGGATGTAGGTAAATATCAACTCCCTTGTTTTACAGACAGGTCAACTATTGCATAATGCCAGTCGATGTCATTCAGAAACTAAAACCAAAAGGTCATTTTCTGTTTTAAGGGCTATATCCCATTCCCGGTATTGTGTAACATTACCTCACGTTATGCAACCATTTTTTCCCAGTATTTTATATGTGTGTCTGTCCTAAATTCTGCTGGCTTCCATGGTTGTCTGTTCTGCAACCACAGATAAGTGTTCTGGTTATTTATTGGAGATCTCCCTTATCTGCAGGTTTTCATCACATGTTGGAGTCCCTAGCAGCTCCCGTCCCTACGGAGCACCACCAAGACCCATGCACAGGTACTGGAGGTGACTGTCTGGACCAAAACCTTGAGCAGGTATCACTGGGGCAAGCTGTGAACCAGACACTCGGATGTTTAATGACTGTTCAGACACATGCGAAACCCAGAAACCCTGCATCAAGCCTGGGTAGAAGGCACGTCTGCACAGGTAACAACTGGCAAATCTAAGCCATCACTTGGCTTAGGTTTGAAATGGACCCACTTGAAAATGGACCCATTTTCAGCGTTTGGCACACAATTCCCCCTTTTATTTGGAGAAACTTTGGCACTGATCAGAGGATTTTTAACTCCCTGGACCTCCCTTGGGCAGTGGGTGTGTTAAACCACACCTCATAAAGAGGGAGAGAAAAGGTGTGATCTCAGGACAGACTGTTTCTGGAGGGTGACCAATTCCAGTGACATGTATTTCAGCTGTGGGGCAATTTCTGCTCTTATTGTTGGGACCTTCTGCTGCTGCTTCATTATTAAAGCATGCAGTGCTGGACAGCTTTAGAATAACCTTGTTTGCAGCAGGTCTAGCTCCAGATTTCCTATCTCCAAGTTCATCTTCTGTTTACTTTCTCTTGTTGGCCAAACCTCTGGTAGAGCTCTGCTGAGGATGACAACACCAAGTTACAAAGGCTGTGTAGATAAGGAGCAGAAGACAAGTTTCTCTAATGGATACAAATGCAGCATCAAGATATTACGGTCAAGCAGAAAATGAGATTTCTTTCCCCTCCTTCCTTTTTTTGGGAAACGGGGTGAAATAAGAGTGTTATTCTTGTCACAACTGCAACATAGCTGGTAACAAGTGACTCTAGAGGTTGTTTCTTGACTCTCCTCTCCCCACTGCTCCAGTGTCCCATGGAAGATGTCCCAGGGAAAATAATTACCTTTGACAAGACTGTGACAAAATGCGCAGCCCAGGAATATCACCATGGGAGTAGCCAGAAGCTGGTTGTGCCACCAACCCAAGGAGAGCCATGTGATCTGCCACAATCCAACCATCCACCTGCTTCCTCCTAGATCTGGGACAGTGCAGGCCTCACATTGCCTCTGCCTCCACATTGCACAAGTTACCCTTTTAAATAACTAGACAAGATATCGTGCAGTCTTTACAAACACATCTTCTCAGTATTCATTGTGGAAGTACCATGTTCATCCCACCATAAGGATGGAGCATGCATTTTGACCCATATCTACCAACCCAATAGCTATGCCGGTGCTTGAGGCTAAAGTATCTTCTCAGCAAGTTACTCTGAGCTTCAGTTGATTCCTCTTCCATGAGGACAACATGATGCGTCTGTCTGAGATCTTCCTCCTAACCTAGTGGTGTTGGAGGGCTTGACCTAGGAACAATCACAGTTCAGCATGGGTTAGACAAAGAGTAAACGCCACTTAACAAAGGTGCCCTCCCTGCCCAGCAGCAGCTGAAGTTATAAAGCATCTTCTAGGTTCCTAAAAGGACCATTTTACTCTTAGACAAGCTCTTTAACTTTTTTCTTTCTCTTTTTGCAGCACAGAAGGGGAAACACTAGCCTTGATGATTGAAAACTTTGTTTCATGGAGTGAAAGCTGGCAATACTGAGGAGAAACATAAGCTCGAGAAGGAATCCTGCTCAAACGAATGCCCTATTGTGAGATAAGTTTTTCTTTCAGCAATGAACCAACATAATAATCCATCTGTAACACTAGATGCGTCTGCCTCTACTACAGCAAAGGGCCATCTGCCCATCTGCATATATGTTCAAAATGCTGCTGGGACAACCACGATGATCTCTTAATGAAAGGCACTCAGCAATTAGTACTTAAGCAAAATAATGCCCGGGTGCTTCTGAACCCTCATTTGTCCTTCCCACTCCAATGCAACAAGTGTCTGTAACTTTTTCTCTTTGTTTTTATTCCAGCAATTTCTTTTTAAAGCCGGTGGGGAAGGGCGAACACGTCCCGATTCCTGCAACAGCAGGAGCCGAGTCAAGTTGTAATCAACATATGTCCGGCGTAAGCTGCGTGGCCGCGAATTAGAGGGGCAAACAGCTCATCGCTTCCAAAATACCCACCTGCTCGGGGGCCAGGCTGCAGCAAAGCCATCCACTACGTGGTTCCATCTGTCTGATAAAGAGGCTGCAGATTTGCTGAAAGCTGAATCATTTTGCCTCTATTTACTTCCTTTCTTTTCCTCTCTTCTCCCCCCCACCCCCTTCTAATTGGAGCTTGCTTGAAAGGTGCAGACACCCACAAAAACAATGCAGCACAATGAGGCCAGCGCTGACGTTCGTTAAACCACTTCAACCGAAATCCGTGCCCGGCAGAGGCTGAGCAGGCATAAAGGAGACAGACCTTGTCAGCCCCCAGCCAGAGCGGGAAAATTAAAAAAAAAAAAATTAACCAGGCTACAAAATGGTGCAGCAAATCCATTTGGGGTGCATTGTGTTACGGTTACAGAAAGTAGCTGCAACCAAGATGCACAGGGAGCTTTAGCACATCGGTCCTGCTGGGAAAACCGGGTGACAGAACATGCCTGATGTTAAAAGCCCTGAGGACCAGCTCTCCAGCACCATGCAGCAGTGGGGCAATGCGGGAGGGAGACCAGAGTATCCTTGCGTCTGCCCTCAGCTCCACCACAGGCTCTCTCAGCAGTTTTAATCATTGGGGACAGTATAGTCCCAATGATTAGATCAAGCACAGGACTTGAGCACTGACCCCAGAGCATACAAGAAAGTAGTGGAAATGATGTGTGTTGGTATCATAGTGTCCGAGCAGGTGTCACTGGGAAGGCACAGCTTCTTGGAGGAAGTCTTTCCTTGCTCTCCATAGCCTAGAACCATCCCAGCAGTCCTGTCATCGGTAACATAAGGGTATTTCTATCCTTGCTGCAAAAAAAAATGATGGCCAGGAGGCTGAATTGCTCCCAGCCTGGAAAGTGCAGACTGCTGCATGGAGTGTCTAGGCCAGGACATATTATGGTCACAAATTTCCTTCATCTGATTACTTAACCACTTACAAAGGAAAGGGAAAAAAAAAGAGAGAACTAATTGTAATTCTACATACATTTTACCGAAAACATTGAACAACTTCTACCAGACAGTAAAGACGTCCAAGGAAGACACATTATTTTCCAAATAGCCTGGACTATCTCCTTAGGAATCAGTTAAATATTTAGATGGGCTACTTGCAAAAGGCATTAAAATTAAACAGTAAAAGCTATTTGCAAGTATTAACATCAAGAGAAGCACTGATTTTCTGGTGAGAGAGTGAGAAATGGAGAATAATTGAGGTTTCAAACAAGTCTAAAAGGGGTCTTTCTGGGGAAAAGACCTCCTCCCTGCAGATGACGATGGGGTTTCTCCTCAGCAGTGGCTCCCTCTCCAGACAGGAGAGGGCTGAGAGGATCTGGTAGATGCATTGAGTTACTCAAGCATTTAGGATGGGAAGAATATGGGAGAATAACATCCACCGCACACTTACGAGTGTTGCTACACGCAGCCGACACTGCTGCCAAGTGCAGTAAATTCCTCCGTGACTTACACTGCTCAAACCTGGTTCAACGTCTTAAAGAGTAGCTATTTCCGTTTGTTTTAGCCATGATCCACTGTTTTCCTTTGGCTTTGGAAACCCGTCTACCAACCCGCCTGTCCAAGACAACCTTCCTCCCCCACAAATGTCTCACCATGATGAGCAGCTTCCCCTCAGTCCCCCACGAACCCCCACTGCCTCTCAGTCCCTCCTGACTCCCCCCTCCAAACAACGCAGTTAAACATTCAAGAGCCCGACAATTTACATGACTAATTGCAGTTCAAAGTTTGTGGGGGTGCATTTCAACACTGCCTGAAGTCCCAGCCCCTGAGGCGGTGCTCAGCCTTCAGCCAGATAAATTGCCATTCCTATTTTTCCAGCCCTGCTCCCATCTCTGCCCAAAAGAATGGTGCAGGGAATCCATGTGAGTGTAGCCCAGGCTGCAGCGAGGGCAGAGCATCCCTGCCTCTTGCCTTTGGGCCACGCGTAGAACCGCGAATTGGGCTTTTGATGGCCACGGAGACGCGTGGTGTGCTTTCCAGGAACGGCTTTTACAGGAGCGTTTCACAACCACGCAGGTGCGATGGCCAGGTGAGAGGTGCCGGTGCCGCGCATGCCCCCACAGGGTGCAGCTCGGGGCAGCTTCTGCCGTTGGCTTCCAAGGGGAGCGCTCCCAGGCACCGACCTGTGTTTAGCAAAGGATGAGAAACTCGACCGACATCTCGGCAGCAAGTGGCGGGGAGCCGGCACGCCCACGGCAGAGCCAGAGCCCAGCGGGCAGGGTTAAAGGGAGACCAGCGTGACTTTTGGGTTATAGGTGCTGCTTTTGCAGGCACCCATGCCAGCACGCAGCGGTGCACCGCTCTCGCCCAGTCTCCTGCTTCAGCACCCCGTGCTCCTCCCTGCCCCCTTATTTCGTAGGGATCACTCCCGCTGCCCTCCCGCCCAGCGTGGCTGAGAAAGCTCTGGAACGGGTACGGAGGAGGGAAGGGGCAGATGCCCTTCGGAGAAGGTCCGTGGGACATCCCGGACCCTGTTTCAGCCCAGGCCAGGGCCATCAGGCCCTGCCCCAGCGACACTGTCGGATGCCAGACCGCAGCTCTGCCAGAGCCCTCCCCACCGTGGGCATCGTGGGGCCAGGACTGACATGCAGGCTGGTCTCCCACCCCCGCAGACGTGCCCGATGCCCGGGGCTGCCCCACTCCCTGGCTGGGGGCACCCAGCCCCTTGCTCCCCAACGTGCATCTCCAAACCCGAGACCCCGTTTCATAGCCCAGCCGTGGGATGCAGCTGCCCCGTGCTGGAAGCCCCCACGTCCCCCGTGGGAGCTGGGTTGAAGCCAGCCGGCATCGGCTGCCTCGCGACCCACGCAGTTCTCTCCCAAACAAGGTGCAAACCTGGAGCTTTCTGCCCCATGGCAGGACAAATCTGACACCGGGGCAAGGACAGGTGGGTACAGCCCCCCACGGGCCCCAGCTCATAGCCAGAGGGATTAAAATGGGGGCAACACACGGGACCAGCCAGCCCGCTGTGGCAGAGCCTGGGTGCTTGTTGAAACGTCGCAGTTTTTATACCTCCGTGCCCAGTTTCAGACAAAACCTTCCTCATGGCACTGAAGAGATGAGGGTGGGAGGGAGGACGAGCAGGGCCACGAGCAGGAGGACTTACCCCGACTGCTTTACAACCGCCATTTGCACTGACCTTGGAGATCCCACGTCCCTCCCCTTAAACAACTCGGAGCTTTCGTGCGTGCCTCATTGTGGGGCCAAAGGTAAAGTTTCGGCTGGCAAACAGCAAGCCCCATCCCGAAGCATCACGGGTACAGGCAACAGCCCAGTTAACGAGCAAGCCCACGTTACAAAGCCCAGCTTACCGCTTCTGCCGGTGGCCCAGCTGCCTTCCTGCGCACCCCCCGCCCCCATCGGTATAACTATCCATGGGGGGAGCGGGGCAGCCCCACAGCCGAACAGCTGGTCGATCGCAAAATGGATTATATCGCCCTTTTGTCGCCACGTCCAGCTCGCGCCGCTCGCGTACGCGAGCTGCTCCCCCCGCCCAGGCACCTCCCGTGCTGGGGAGCCGCAGCGGCGCTCGGGGCGCTCCCGGCTCAGCCCCGCTCCAGCGGCTCCGTGAGTCCGGGCGTACAAGCACTCGGGTGAAGGAAATGAAAACAGATCAGTCGGGGCAGAGCCCTCAGCATGAGGGAAGTTGAAAGGAGGGTGTGGAAATGAGGTTGGATGTCACCGTTAGCAAGTGTGTAACTGAATACTGGAGTGGGTGAACACGCAGCATTAGACAAATTAACTAGCAAAAAAACCCCAACAAACATTGAGGAGTCACTTTTTTCCTGCCCTGAGAACCTCTAGGGTCACCGCCACCATTCTGAACAGCTCTTACTATGCGAGACACACATGTCTTCAGGAGTTCAAGGTCTAGGTAGCTTTGTGTATGCACGAACAAGACTTACAGCCCCAGTCCTCTCCCGCTTATGGGCTAATATCATGTTCTTTTCCTGAAGAGCAATTGTTTTAGGAAAATGTTCCTGGTGAGAGCTCAGAGACTTGTGGCTAAAGACTATCCCAGCCATTCCCGCTAGCCCTGACTAAGGTAGACCGGTAGAAATGCCTTCCTTCAGAAGGAACATGTGTTTCAGTTAAAAAAAATAATACATGGTAGGACAACTTGCATTTGCTACAGTTCTGACATAGTGCCACAAGACTTTTGGTTTAGCCGATGATCTCCCATACTGGATTTTTTTTCCTATTCAAATTTCTCTATTTTTGTTAATTTCCATGGTTTTTCCTTCTTTGTTTTTGTCACCATTTTCTCATTTGCCATAGATAGGCTCTGCCATAATGTCATTTGAAAGCTGAACATTCACATCAGACAGACAAGTCAGACACACTCACCCTGCCCTGCATGATGGAGAAGAGTTCCAAGATCAGGTCACCCAACATTTTCCATTACAAGATCCTGATTTTAGACTTGTTTCCAATGACTTGAAATTGTTCAGGATGAAGTTCTTCCATCTCAGGTATGTGCTTTGGGTTGATTCCTTCAGTTTGTTAGAAAAAAGCTAGATTGGTTCAACGCTCTTCATACAAAGGTAAGGAAAAAAAAATACTATGCTTTGCTCGATTAAAAAAAACCCTAAAAACCAAACCACCGATCATCTAGCTAAGAAGCCTCAGCATCTACAGGGACTTGGTCAGGGTTACTGTGATCGTCACAAAGCTTGTGTCACAAATCAGCATTTGTGATTCCTGTGAAATTTCATCCAATTTTGACCTTGCTTTAAGGGCTGGAAAAACACAACAGTTTGTAAACTCTTATTTGAGATTTGAGACTTCAGCATCTCAACTCTAAACATTTCATATGTGCTGGGCATGTGCCTGCCGTCCCAGCTCGCTGCTGCTGCCCGGATAACCCACACACCATACAAACCCTTTCAACAAACCAGCTCTGGACACGATTTTCCAAACTGGGAGAGGATGATGGATGCAACTCAGCAGCACGGGGGACAGAACATCTTGATGGGGATGGGGAGGCATTAGGGATGGTAATGAGTCAGAGGGGGAAACAGAACTAGATCATCTTCTAATAGCCAGACTTAAAAAAATTCAGAGTAAAACCCATGGTCCCTATGCACGGACATTGCTGTCTTGGTAAATAAAAAGCTATGAAGACATCTGCAAAACATTCATATTATTTCACTTCTGGTGGATCCATGTTAACAGACAATAAATAAAGTAGTAGGCTGTTAGCTCACAAAGTGAATGACTTTGTTGTAGGTCTTAAGATCATGACAACATTGATAACCAAATCTGGAGAATTAATATATTTTCATATCTTTTTTCAGTGGAGGAGTTGTATCACAATGTTTTTAAAACTGTGTGTTAGAGGGAGATGAAAACGGCAAAGTCCCTCAGAACTGGCAAATGGCAGATGCAAGGCTGCCTACAGACTCGTAATTCACTCCCCTGCACCTTTCTGCATTACGCAAGATTCTCCATTCATGTAACAACGTGCTCTGTCTTCCAGAGGAACACGTCTCCTTCAGTGCACGCAAAGCGCCGTTGGGAGGATGCAGCAGGGTCACGCAGCAAAATCAGGTCATCGTATGCTGGACCAAAGCCTCATTAGCTGCAAAAAAGCAAAAGCTGCAGACAGTACAGGGCCATCCTCTGTCTCTCTTTTCCAAGATCTCCCTCTTCTTCTGCCTGATAATTATATGAGAATGGATTTTGAGGAGTATCTGCTTCCCTGAGAAACGAACAGCTCTGTTTTGATGAGCAACCCCATTGCTACCGCACACGTCCCAAGCCAGGGCTACAGCACTGACCTGTCCCTTGCTGTAGCTACCGAGCCACGAGCCACAGCTCTGACACTTCCAGAAACCCGTCCAGACAGTGGCTCAAGCCCTCACCTGATGCAGAGCAGCTGTAAGATGAAGCGAGGAAGAGCAAAGGAAAAAAAGAGAAGGCAGCTGGGTCAGCTGAACATCACCCCAGTCCGTAGCTGAGTGCTCTGGGAATATGTTCTCATTCCGCGCTGCTGCAGGGAGTTCAGCCAAGTCTGTTTTGGAAAGTGGGACACAAGTTTTGACTACCCAACAGAATAGCCCTCACTTTAAATTCACATCATCACTCACATCAGATGAGCTTACCTGAATCAGGACACTGCAATTCTTTGTCCAAACTGAGACACCATGAAAAATTTAATCTTATGGTCTGGGTTTTTAAGAGTTTAAGAAGTGAAATGCTGCTTTAAGGAAGTTTTAAACTTGCTTCCATAGAGTTAATGCAAGACTTCCCCAGCTCAAATCACTTGCAGCATAGATCTCCAAGTCACTGCAATAGCAAAAAACCATTAAAAGCAGTACTGCTGGGTAGGTCCAAGAAGCTGCAGATAGTGAAAGCAGCCTCGTTTTCCCCTAGTAAATACCAGCTTTCGGCATACCAGTGACTATTGTGCCGACCAGATGGTGGTGGGAGCAGTAACTTGGATGATGTTAATTACACACAAACTCCAAAACCACCGATGTGAAAACTCACTTTGAAAACACACCAGAATGGGCTGCTAAGCATATGGTAGCAACGCTCCTCTAAAACTGCATTTTGTGTGTGTTAAACAACTACCAAGTTCCACCAAGGGGTCCAAGGATAAGCGGCCACAGTGGCAGGGCCCCAGATCCCAACTATTTGCTGCTGGTCCCTTTATAACGCTGAGGGAAAGGCACAGAGATGTGGTGGAAGCGGCAGACCACAGCTCCCGGAATCAACAATGTGAAGCACAGGATTATCTCTGGTCTCACCAAATGTATCACCATTTGGGAACCCTAGCCTGAAGCTCACTTTTCTTCTACCAGAAGGACAAACTGCCAGATCCCTTATCTGAACTAGTTGGCCTGACTAAATTTAGTGCCTTGCTGAAAAGGATCTTGTCTTTCCCCACCATCTCCTCCCTGTCGCAACCGTTCTACAAGTTGCCAAGACTACTTTGAATTCTAATGCTATCTTATCTTTTGCATCTGTCCAGCTTCCTGTTGACTGCAAATTTAACGTGCACGCTACTTTGTGATCCAGGTTGCTAATAAAAATGAAAGATAAGTGACCTAGAGCAACTCCCACAACCCCATGCAATACCATCTTCCTTTCTGACGCTGGGTGCAAGTCGGAAGGAAACCACTCCCAGAGCAAAGCTGCTTACAGCTCAGCTCAACCCACTTCCAAATACAATCCAATCTCTGAAAGCATGCTTTCCCTTTTTTGCAAGCCACCTTCTGTATTTGCCCAACAGCCACTACAGATTTTATCCTATAATCAAGTGCAACAAAGGTGCCAGATTCATCATCTGTGAATTTCTTTGGGACTAGGACTTCAGATCTTGTGGGCAATGCAAAGTGAAGTAAGGTTTAACCAATAATTCCTTTTACACTTGGTTCTCAGCAGGGATTACATTCGCACCTATAGACAAAGTGCACAGATTCCTTTCTGCAGATTTCATTTGCCAGTGTTACTGCACAGCTGTTCAACTACTTATTTTCCTGTCACCCACTAATAAGAGCCTAAACTAGATAATTACTACTTCCTACTTTCATGGAGCTTGTTCTTCAGTACCTAAACCCACTCCTTTCTGCTTGTTTCCATGAAAGGGCTATTTAAACAGCTGGCTTACCAGGAGATGGAGTCCTGCGTTGCCATAAGCAAATGTATCTGTACCTTCATTCGGAAACCCCCTTCCTACCCTAAGCATGGAGGTAGGAATACGGCTTTGTGTCAACTGAAAAGAGCGTACGTACAGAAGGGAACTGGAGAACCTTACCTTTGAGGCTAGATAAGTCAATTCATCGAAATCAGAGCCAGACCATATTTCAGAGCAGTAAATATTATCTGGTCCTCTACTCTTGCCTTTATTTTATCATCATCCTCTTAATAGCTTCAGTTCTTGGTGGGGGTTTTTTTGGTGGTTGTTTTTTTTTCCTTGGCAAAGCACATCTTGCCTCCTTTTATTCATACCCTTTAAGGTTGTGGGTTTTTTTCTTTTACTTCTTCCTTGGGGGAGGAAGAGCCAAACGGATTGCCACATTAGCTTTCTCATTCCATGCCATTACACTTTTAACTAGAGTGCTTTCAAATAGGCAAATTAGCTTTTAAGTGATCCCAGTTGTACTATTGGCCTTTGCCACAATCCTGCATTAAAGCTGATTCAATTTTACTTACCTCTATTGCTCAATTAAGAAAGAACATACAAAGAGAAGTGTAGTTCTGCAACTAGTAACTGCAGTCCAGGAGGGAGCTGGGTTGTTCCATTACCCATGATGATCCATCACCGCACTATAGCACATTTGCCATCTACCCACAAGGGGAAACTACCTGCACCTCAACTGCCACTTCTTGAAGTAGCTATTTCTTGAGGAAGTAGCAAGAATAGTGATCCTCACTTGCATAAGATTTCAAATAGCTTTGTGCACGTATACGCTACCATCTATATGCTCTGTGCTAGACCAGAGCAAGTATCTGTGCTGAGACACACACGGTTAACAGAAGCTTCTGAAGGAACTGAAGTCTTTGCTCCAACAGCAACTCCTTTATTTACTCATCTAGAAAAAGGAGAATGATTTTTGTCAGTGAGCAGCTTCTTTCTCCCACACAATCTATATTAACATATCAAGAACCTAACCAGTCTTTCCAGTGTTCTTGCACCTTACTACACACCTATACCAGTATCAACATCACAGATCATTGCCATTCACAGTTGTATATGCAGTAGGAGTCATAAAAGCAAGAAAGAAGTTTAGAGCTTCTTACTGGCTACCCAAACTTTAAAAATTTTGTATAGCGTTATATAAGCTGGTTCAGTAATTAAGGGTCAATTCTCTATGATCAAAGGCTGGCCTTAATCACAAGGATGGAGTCTGTGTCATACTTTGCCTCAGCCTTTGTCATGTGGCTCAAGATATTTATTTCTTATTTTAATCACATTCCATTAGCTGACTTAAAATATGTTGCTGTATTTTGGTTTTATGGCACAAGTTACTGCAGGACTTGGCTTGCTTAAGCAGACTAACATGACACACTGAAATGCCATAATCTGAACTTCCCCATTTCTATCCAATTTAAAACCATTTTGAGAATAATTTCCCCCTTGTTCACAAAAATCCTTATTGTAGCTGAACAAAATAAGTATGTGTTGCAATAGTCTGCATTGATTACAGTATTGCATTTGAGATGATTACAGCATATGTAATCACCAAGACACACTTTTGGGATCCAGCACGATTTATCCCCAGCTCCCCAGACTAACTTGACTTCACGTTTCAGATAACCAGAAATCTGCCCTCCCCCTCCACCCAATTCTGCACAGAAGTACCACATTACAGAATCTGTCACAAACTACACATTTTCCACTAGTAAAATTCACAAGCAGACACAAGTGCAAAGCAAAATGTCATTTTATTTAATTCAAGGACTATTTTCCTTCTAGTATTGCTGAAGGGATCACCTCCTGGGGAATTGATCATTACAAAGTCCCTGTCTAAAAGTTCAAGTGCTCTTGTACATTCTTTTGAACCACAGAAAACATAATGACCAAGTAGGTGGGCAGCTACTTGCAGTTTTATCCCACCTAAATTAGCATTGCTTCAGGCTAGAAAACAATTCAAGTAGTAAAATCATGGAAAATGTTAACCTTTAAGGTCACTACCATATTTTGATCAAAAAGTCCTGAATGTATGAAAAGAACATTTGTACATGTTATGAAGTTTTTTTAACCAGACACTGACGAAGATGGCAGTTAAGTATTTTGGACCAGTTGCCAACCAGATATTTAAGAGTTCTTATCTGAAGGTTTATTACCAATTTCATTATGCAATTCACTTTCCACATTAAGCTCTTTAACAAAAGCAACATATACCCGCACCAGAATCACTGTAGACAGATTAGTTTTATAGAATGCCCTTCTGAAAATTCATTTCAAAATAGAGATGCTTTTTCTCCAGAACTGTAAAATCCATAAAAATGCAAAATATCTGTTAGGAAATTTTTAATCAAAATTATTCCTTAATGTTCAAAATAACTTTTAACCTCCTACTTTTTTGTTGTCATCCACATATTGATCAACAGACTAAACAGGTAACAATGGTTCACGTTCTTCCCCCACCTGAAACATTTCTTCTAACACAGGCCCAAGATAGGCAATACAGAGATTCAGGGACATGGATTATGCATGGCAAAGGTAATCCTCTATCACTTTAATTTAGAACAATTCTGATTCTAGCACACAACTTTGACTCTCAGTTGTTTTCAATCTGCTCTAGGTCCAAGTCCCCACAGTCTAGAGGAAAGATGCCTTCTTCAGTGCTCTCACAATCACTCGTGTCCTCATCGCTTTCACATACTGCAGCTGCTTTCTTATAATCCCTTGTTTTGAAGCTACCTTGGCATGACCCATGATGCCTTACTTCATCCAGCTGTTCTTTCATCGGACTGGAACCGGGGGTGATGATGTTCATAAGATCATTTGAGTCACATGGGGATGACACAATTGTCTTCATTTGTGTGTCATCATCATCATCTTCATAATCAAGGGAGCAAAGACTTTTGGAATTTTTTAAAGTCTGCAATTAAAAAATACATGAATATATTAACCATGACTGTACAGAAAAAGAAGAATAAATTCCTTAAACTCTTGAATGGATTGAGAGTACGTATTCAAAATTAAGAGTGACACATGTTTAAAGTAATCCTGGAAACAATGAGGGACATGAAGAAAAAGGGAAGAACGGTATTACTAGGTAATCTGGTTTCACACAGGTATTTTGCCTATGTAGATTCCCACCAGTGAGAAAAACTACCAGGTTTTTTTTTTTACGCAGAAAAGACTTAAACCTAGCTTCAGTCAAGTAAATGAGGAACTACAGATGCCCAGTTTGATGTATTTGCTTTCTGGCAAATCCAGAGCATAGCATTTGGTAACATCAGCATTTAGGTCAAACAGCTGCACTGCATCCTAGTCAACAATTAACTTCTCACAGTTCCAAAGCGTGCAGATGATGAGCCCTCAGGCCTCAGAGCAGACAGCAAGAGTCTGCAAGGCAACTAGCACATTTGGGTAACCTCAAAAGAGGAGAAAACCAAGCTTCTACTGGAAGCATCTTGCTCCAGAGTCAGCTTAGTTCATCTTACATTTGGGTACCATTTGAACAAGAGCTCAGGAATTTGAGCAATTCTGTTTAAATGAAAAGTATATTAAAAACAGAGCAGCACTCACCTTTATTTAGACAAAGGAAAAAGGAAACCTCAGTAAATGTGCTACCTCTGACCCTCAGATAAAGGAATAAAATGCCCAAGTTCCTCACATAACTGTAAGAGACCCTGGACTAGAATCCAGAAGCAGCATTTAAGAAAAAACAGAACTACACAGACAACAGAAGTTAGATTTCAACAAGTGAGAAACTTCTAAATTCTGCCTAATACAAACACACAGTGGGAGGAAGGTGAAATAGTCAGGGCGCCTCTCAGAGGTGGTAAGGGCCAGGAGAATAAAGTTGTGCTAGCTTTCAGTATCTTACTGGTTAAGTGACTCCAGTCTCAGATACACAC
The DNA here is from genome assembly GCF_964289735.1 of Phaethon aethereus. Classification (NCBI taxonomy): domain Eukaryota; kingdom Metazoa; phylum Chordata; class Aves; order Phaethontiformes; family Phaethontidae; genus Phaethon; species Phaethon aethereus. Next base: position 76,986,339 of record NC_138578.1, on the reverse strand, counting down.
AGAAATCGTTTTATTACAAGTAGATCCACAGGGAACAGAACCAACTTTCACACCCATTTTCAGCTTCCTCTCCCACTTTCTCATTTCTTAAGTATTTTATATTTGTTGATATAGTCAGATGAAATAGGAATATTGCAACATTCCTAGTATGCTATATTCCAGATGCTCTTCCAGAGCACTGGATAATCTTTCTACTACATCACTGCACATCAACAGCCACATGAGCAGCTGACCAGTATTTTTGGGTGGTGTTTAAACAAAATCAAAAATTCACAAGAACTCTGAGTCAGCCTTGCCAGTATACAACTGGCTGAAGGAGAGGAGAGTGAGGAAGCCTCGCTGAGGTCAAGTGATTTACCTGACCCCTTAGGGTCAACATTACATATGTAACATCTTGCAGACAAGCCTGCTACCACTCTGAGTTCATACAGTTCCTTGGACATCCCTACATCAAATCTACACAGAAAGTTTGAGGGAAAGTATGGGTAAAGGTAAAATGCAAAACACTTGAGTTTCGGAGATCAATCATAGCACAGCTAGGCTGAGAAGTGAACAGCAGAACTGGTACAGGATGGTGGGTCACCACAGAACCCTTGGGTTGGAAGGGACCTCTAACGGTCATCTAGTCCAACCCCCTTGCTGCAAGAAGCAGGAACATCTTCAACTAGATCAGGTTGCTCAGAGCCTGGTCCAGCCTGACCTGGAATGTTTCCAGGGATAGGGCATCTACCACGTCTCTGGGCAACCTGGGCCAGGGTTTCACCACCCTCAGTGGGAAAAATTTCTTCCTTAGATTCTGTCTAAACTTACCCTCTTTTAGTTTAAAGCCATTACCCCTTGTCCTATCGCTACAGGCCCTGCTAAAAAATCTGTCCCCATGTTTGTTATAAGCCCCCTTGAAGTCCTGGAAAGCTGCAATAAGGTCTCCATGGAGCCTTCTCTTCTCCAGGCTGAACAACCCCAACTCTTCCAGCCTGTCCTCACAACAGAGGTGTTCCATTCCTCTGATCATTGTTGTGGTCTCCTCTGGCCCCGCTCCAACAGGTCCATGTCTCTCCTATGCCGAGGGCTCCAGAGCTGGACGCAGCACTGCAGGGGGGCCTCACCAGTGCAGAGTAGAGGGACAGAATCCCCTCCCTCGCCCTGCTGGCCACGCTGCTTTGGGTGCAGCCCAGGACACCGTTGGCCTTCTGGGCTGTGAGCGCACATGGCCGCCTCATGTCCAGCTTTCCATCCATCAGCAACCCCAAGTCCTTCTCGGTCAGGCTGCTCTCCATTCCTTCATCCCCCAGCCTGTACTGATACTGGGGGTTGCCCTGATCCAGGTGCAGGACCCTGCACTTGGCCTTGCTGAACCTCATGAGGTTCACACAGGCCCATTCCTTGATACCATCATTGGTATCTCTCCATAGATAACCCTGCAGCAGTATTCCCCAAGACTGCACCACATAAAACACCTGTGAAGTCACTTGTCACACTAGTGAAGTGCAGTGCTCTTCACTATGGATCAGAGGTGTGTTATGCCTGTATTGCACAGCTCTTCTCTTGCTCAAACAACTTTGATATGTTATAATATGCGTGAGATCATTAGTTACCAAGTCATAGGTTTCAGGCCAGAAGGATCTAAAAGGGATAATCTAGGCTGCTTTGACAGACATAAAACAAGACTTCATTCAGGAGTTCATTTATGCAACTCCAAGACCTGCATCCAAAGATCAACTTTCAGAAAAAAAAAGATTGACTGTTGACCACAGTTCTGTCAGGAGGAATTTAAAGTCTAGCATCAGCAAAATTGATAACATTGCACAATCAAAAAGCTTTCTATTTCCAAATTTCAACCCCCTATGAAAACAGTTTTGGTGTAGAATACATTCCTGTTTTCAAAACATTTCTATATAGCTTACAGCTTATTCAAGTACAAACATTTGAGCTCATTTTCATGACTAAGAGGTGTGAATTTCATACTTACTTAAAAGCAAAACAGTATATTTTTGAAGTAGAAAGTGTTATACGATATTTTAATCCTAATTCTACCTCATTGCTTTGAAAAGAACACTTTTCCTCTTGTGTATCTCCATACAGGGGACAGTATTTTCTGTTCTTTAAATCTTATAGTAGGTACTGGGAAGGAAAGGGATCAAATAAAAAGCTTTGGAAGTTCTGCTTTCAATGTTTTAAAAAGGAATTCCCAAGTCCCCCTTCAAAAAAATCTTTTATTCAATTTACTGCTAGAAATTAATCCAACCACACAGCTGTCTTTCTAGAAGGTTTGTGTACATAAATGGAAAATTGCCTGTTAGCTCTACTGTGCTGAAACCACTTGAATGGGAACTTTTAGCCGGTTTCAACACAACAGCAAGTGCATTCAACTGGTTCTTTGTTCACCTACTTGTCACAACCGCACCACCGAACTAAAAATAGGTGGATTTATTATCTCGCAGCACAATCCCACTTCTTTCACAAAGCAAAAGGTAGAAATTGCAATGCATTCAAGCCTTCTAAACTGCAGCTTTACATGTTACACTGGTACAGTACCACACCTTTCAAGCACAGTTGTGCTCAGTGGGGAGCCTGCGAGTACTTGCTCAATGGTCCTCATTTTATAAAGGATGCTGAACTAACAAGACAAAAGAGTCCACAGTTGGCAATGGACAGAACTCAATCAGCTAAAAGTATTCTTTTGTGTGATGGAGAAAAAAAGAAAAAAAACCCTCAGTTTTAAAAGAAGTGAGGCGATAAAATGCCTGAATATTAAGAAAAAAAAACTTTGTACTGAAAACAATGGTGGGGAAGGAAATAAAGAAATCTCTCTAGACCCTTGCCATACAAAGCAAACAAGAAAGGCCCAGGGTAGCTTGAAAGGAAGCTCATGTCTGCACTCTTTACTAAACCTCCAGTTCAGAAGCCCATAATACATCACTTTCCAAATATAAAAAGCAATAAAAAGGTTGTTTTTGTTTTACTAACAAAACTAGAGCACTTGCTACAGTAGTCAAGGGAAAAATAAGTCATTTATGTGCATGAAAACCTACTGTATAATGGAAGCAGCAGTTCTCATGGTTCTTCCTCATGCCCCCATCATACACAAAGTTCACCCATTTTCCCCCTCAGTTTTGAATGGGGGTGGAAGATACAGCTGCTCTGAAGAGGTGCAGCTGAAGCAGCTGGCACAATGCAAGGAGCAGAAGAAGCCTGAAGCCAAAAGCCCTAAGCCCGTCCTACCACTCCTCAGCACTAGTCATCAGCACAGGACAGGCTGCTCCCTGAAGCCATTGGCTTCAGACAAATTAGACTAGTTACCCAGCTTGCTTTCTGTCCCACTCTGACTTTTGCTTTTGACTGCACAACACAAGAGATGATGCTTTGAGAGATACTGGCACACAGGGTGTCTTGACTGTTAAGGTCTCTGTAAGGGGTATGAAACGCATGGGTGATGCAGTGGTCCTCATGATGCGGCGAGCCTGGAATTTCCTGGAATATCAGCAACCAACCCAAGTGTAAAACACTGAAGAGGCAGCCCAAGCATGACTTTTTCTGTTGCTTCCCTGTACCTAACCAGTCAATAGAGATGGGGAAGGATCAAGTTAGATGGGCTGCATTTCCCTTTGAGGGCTTCACAGGTCCTTATTTCACTTCCTGGACTTAGGTTTCCTATAGATTACTCAGACTGGTTCAAAATGAAAAATGCCTTTACTGTTGGTAACTCATACCACAGTTGAGTTGTAGATCAGAAGTACCACATACAGCATGTACTTGTATCTCAGACACTAAGCTATTCCCAAAGAGGTTACAGTTTAGCCTCAGCAATAATGAAGTCCAATCATGCTACAAATTCATTACATTGAAGAGACTTCATTTCATTTCATGAAGCTAAGAGGGAGACTTACAGAAGGACTTAAAGTAAGAACAAGCTGTCACAAAAGACAGGTCCTAAACAGCTCATTGAATCATGTTGAGAATTGCCTTCTGCACATACCATCACCTGATTGACATCACATCCTACCACAAATAGATGTGAACAGTGTCCCTCCCTGTAAACTGAATTTTCACTTCATGCATCTAATTACTGGCATTAGTATCATTACCTGGGACGATTCAAGTTGGAGACATGTACAGTGTTTATTGTAAATCATTAGAAATGTCAGGTGGTTGTATAGATTAAAAAAATATCCCATCACAGCCCTAATCTCTGCATCTGTTACTATGCATAAAGTGAAAAATAGTAAGAACAATGCTATGTTTCTGTAATAAACTATTAACCTTTTTGTGGAGTAAAGCTCTTGACATTTGACTCTGACTTTTCTGTCCTGAATTGCACTGAGCATTTTGTGAACACTTCAGCGTTCACAGATAACCTTAGCTTTAAGAAGCTTGCAGTTGAGATGAAATACTGCTTCATCGGTATGAAGTAGTAGTGACAGAAAAAATAATATAGTATTCTTCATAATGTTATATGCTTGAAGCCTGCCAATACAGTCTAAAAGTTAAAAAATAAAGTTAACTGGGAAACAATTTCTCCCTGCTCAAATGAGAAAACAAATGCGTAGAAATACATTAAGTTTAATTCAAGTGTCTAAAAAATTGCTTCAGGTCAAAAAACATTGCAGATTTTTAAACTATGCATTTGAAATAAAAAGTCTTTTTTTCTTGCAGTGAGCTACAAACCAAGTAGTTAAAAAACATTTCTACCTTTGTATTTTGTGGAAACAGAATCAAATCCCTAGAAAATTCCTGACACCTTCATAGGCAAAAATCTAATCTCCGATCAAATTCCCTTTGGGAACCAAACATGCTGTTTGCTTTTTGTAACGTTGCAGTTATCACTCATTTTCCTAGAATTTTGACATGTATTTTTATATTAAAAAATGTAATGCTTATTTCATCATCTAAAACTGGGAAGCAGAAAAGACACAGAATACTAGATATGAATGAGAAAGGGCAAACAACCTCCACCATATTGCCATATAATTAGACACTTAACTATAATAACTATTCCTTTACACCAGAGATAAAATTACTGCTACAGTTCTTGAAGTCACAAATAAGGTAAACCCTATTTGCAAAGCCAAAGACCTAGTTAAAAATCAATATAAGCTGACACACAGCTATATAGCTATGACTTTAAATGAAAGTTGTTCAGTACTTTGTCTCTGCTGTACCTTCAAAGGTTATTTTAATTTTTTAGATGTAGGTGTCCGGGAAGAGAAGTAAACTGACATCAACTCATTTTACATCAGATGCTCAGCAGCATCATGAAGTAACAGGCTTTCATCTTCCACTAGCCAGACTGTTCTACATTTAAGCATGCCGTTTTCTGGTATAGTCTGCCATGAAAGTTGATCTATTTATTGTCCTAGATTTTTATGCTTATACTCTAAATTGTGCCACAGTATCCTTATAAGTTTTGTTTATGAGCTGTAAGAAATTGTGATTTAAATTTGGCTTTTTATTAAGTGCTATCAGTTGAAAAAATACTATGCCTTAATGAAATAGAAATATCTATGGGAAGTGCTGAATTTGTCTAATTATACTCACATATGCAAGAATACAAAGCTGTTCATCATGTGAGATAACTGACAGAAACCATTGGAGTAATTAAAGGTCTACAAGTGAGGAAAAAAAATACAAAGACTGGGGCAGGGTTGGGGGACCAGTTCTCTGCCTGAGCGCCACTGCCGTCCACACACATTGGTCACCCACACTGGTGGGGAGATTTTGGGAACACTCATGCACTGGAGTCTTCAGACCTGTACAGCAGCGTACTCTGGGCTAAGAAACTTTGTAAGACACAATTAAAATCACTGCCATCAGACCACTTTTGCAAATAGCCACATGTGAAGTCACAGGCATGGCAGATCCCACATACAGCAGGGCTCACAACCACCACAGATTAAGTTCAGCCTAACATCTGCCTCCCCCTTGCCCCAGAGTCAGACAAAAATTATTCATGATACACACTCCACATATGAAAGCAGGTTTCCCATTAAAACTAAATATCCTCTCCACATCTTTTCCTTGTAGTGGTTTGCATAGATCATCTCAACAACTGAGAAGAAAACCCACAGGCCCCCTCAGAGCTATTAGCTTACCCCTCTATGTGCTTAGTGTGCACATGTGCTCAATTAAGTTTCAACATTAAGTAACATAAACTAAGGAATTTAAGCAGATTAAAGAAGAGTGTCAGTCTAAAGGTGTTTCTCTAAACGAATTTAAGCAGATAAAGCACTACGGCCATTTTTAATTCATTGCTTTCTAAGTCCCCATCCAGCCTGATCTGGAATATTTCCAGGGATGGGGCATCTACCAGCTCCCTGGACAACCTGGGCCAGGGTTTCACCACCCTCAGTGTGAAACATTTCTTCCTTAGATCTAGTCTGAACCTGCCCTCTTATTTTAAAACCATTACCCCTTCTCCTATTACAACAGGCCCTGCTAAAAAGTCTGTCCCCATCTTCCTTACAAGCCCCCTTGAAGTCCTGGCAGGCTGCAATAAGGTCACCCCAGAGCGTTCTCTTCTCCAGGCTGAACACCCCCAACTCTTTAAGCCTGTCCTCACAGGAGAGGTGTTCCACCCCTCTGATCATTTTGGTGGCCTCCTCTGGACCCTCTATGATTCAACAATAATACTAACATGAAGGGGGCAATCATATATGGCAATTTTCCCCTTATATAAAACCCAAGCCAACATTAAACTGCTTTTTAAAAAATTTAGAGTATGGATTTTTAATTAATATGTAGGCATCTTACATCTTCTAATTCTATGGACCTGTCAGCTGCAACCTTTTACCTTTCCTGTTTCAGTAAGTATAAATTATGCAGTCTATTATGAGAATGTGGAATTACATTCTACAAACATCAGATCTACCTATTTTCACCTGTATGTAATTAAATAGAAAAAGTCACAACTATTAGTACTAGTCCAGCAGGCATAAATACCTACAGCTGCTATGAATTATTTCATTAAAAAAACCAGAAGAAGCTCACACAGTAGATTTAACTGTTCTGAACTGTCTGATAATCAATATATTGTCAAACAAGGTGAAACATAATGACATTTTCTTTGTTCAGCTGCATAATACAGTACAAGACTTTGGCCAGGGAGAAAAAAAGATTAAGAAGATTAAGACTTCAAAACAGCTACTAGATACAGCAGCAGTGTTCATCTGAAATGCACTGATGCATTAGAACAGAGGTTTCCTCAAAGGCAAAGCACCACCACAGAAAGACAAGACTCAAAGAGGGCACTGAAATACAGCAGTGAGAGTGGCCTGGAAGATGGGTTCTAGCTCTGTTCTTGCTTAGGCAGCAGCTGCAGTCTGGGGTCTCTTACAGGACCAAATACCACTGCTCTGCCTCAAGGGAAACAAGTGTCTTTTACACCTTCATCCAGTTGTGTTTCTACTCCTCGCTTGACCCTAAGCACATGTCTAATATGGATAGTGGATTTATCCACCTTATGGATAAACTGAAGAGCTGTACAATGTGGAATTGGGTCTCTACTGTGCTTGAGCTGCACAAACTCCAGAGGCTTCAGTCTGGCAAATTTGCATCAGCCAACTGCATTAATGAGTGATGGTGTGATGAACAAACAGCTGCACCAGTTGCACCCATACAGGGATGATGAACACATCTGGTTTTGTAGTAGAATGGCACAGAGGGAAACAACATAAGCACATGTTCTCTCCCAGCAGAAACGATTCATGTTTTGCCAGAGTTGTTCCATCTTTTCTGATTGAAAAACTTTTACCTTTCCTTTAAGAAACAAACACAGGCTCTGGAAACAAACAACTTAACATGCATACTACCAGCTTCATTAATACTATGAAAGAATGATTTTATGAAGATTTCATTTTTAATAATATCTAATTCATACATATTTTAGAAAGATGCATCAAGTTTTCTGCATTTTAAATTGGGAAATAAGGAAGCACACATCATTAACATGAGCTACACACATGTATCTCTTCAGACATATACTAAAATACTTTACAGTTGCTCAAAGTGTTCATATCCCTTAACAGTACAAGAAAACTGTTTTGCAATATCATCTCTCAGTATTCTGCTTTTTGGATCCTGAATGCTAGAGACGCCACCCTGGGTAGCCAAAGCCTTCTAGTATATTAGTCCTCTGATGGAGGAATTAACAGACTTGCATACTACAATCATCTCTGAAACAACACAAAAAAAGCTACCCCCAAACAGAGGACTTTTACTAGGTTTCTAGATTTTTAATGAAATGCATTCAAAGAAGAGAAAAAGCTGTAGCTGTGCTTCCACAAAACTCCTAGTAATCAGTCACATTTTGAAGTTCACTTTACCATGCCAAACTCTGTTCTCAAGTAACAGGGTTTAAGTTGACTGATTATGCACCAGAGTAACACAGGACAGGATTTGACCCTTGTGGCTTCAAAACATGACCATATTGGCTTCATTTCCTGCCATTTATGTGTCATCTATTTTTATAGAGAACCTCTATTCCTGAGCAGTTTAGCCAAGGTCTTATTCCTCCATGACTTTGCTATGAGCTGCAAATAATTACTTTCACAACAGAATCACATACGTCCTGATTTTTGCAGAGTACACTCATGTACCAACTTCTCTTAAAATTCTAGCATATTTACTTTTTTTTATCCTCAGGTCAAATATTGAGTTGATATGATGGGTCAAATCTATCAGAAATTAGAGAAGTAAACTCTGAATTCTGATTCTAAGGCTGCCCTCATTAGTTACTGACAGATGTCAGCCTCACCTATATTATTGGGTTATGCTGGCACTCTATCATAACTAGCATTTTAAGGGATTCTATAATTGGGCCATAAAGTTCACTTCTGCCAGGGAGGAGGGTGGGGGAGAAAGGGAAACCCGACCTCAGCTTGGCAACTGTTCCCCCTTCCTCAGAACCTTCCATGACAGAAATACTTGTCCAAAACAAAACCTTAAGATCTTGTTATACAAGTGCACACAGGCATGCACGCAAAGTATGTTACGAATCTTTTGCGCAACTCAATGCAAAAACCACAATTTAACAATAAATTCTTGTAGGAGCATGAATTTAAACTGTAGGTGGACTCTCGCCACTAATTATTTCCAGAGACAAGTTAAGTTGAACACAACACATTTGTTTAGAAAGAACAGAATTAGCACTGTTCACCTTCAATCTCCAATACATATACTGCATTTTTCTAGTTTGTATCTGATTTTTGGACTATTCTGAGCATTTCTGAAACTGGGTGGCTAAGGAAACGCTCTCAACATCAAGTGGCAAGCCTGCTACAGATTTTTTAGTACCGAGTCAACTTGTGCTAAAACTTCTGCTTGATAAACACAATTTAGACAAGTTTGTTTATTCATTCAAATACCAAAGCTGACAACACTTGACACTCAATATGTTTTTTAAAAAAGTTAAGTCAGGAAACCACATATGTGGTCCTTTATCCTTCAGCTGCACTGAAAAACAATACATGTTTTAAAATGCATCATACCCCATCAGAAGAGAAGCAAAGTACACACAACCTCCGTGTAAGACAGAGTCAACATTCAAAATCCTAAAACACTGTGGTAGCACTAAAACTGAGTTCAATTCCTCGCTGTATGGCCAACCTCAGTTTTACTCTATTTTATAATAAAATCAGAGTTTGCATGAAAAAGCTATAGCATTCAAAAAGGTATACAGGCAAGTATTACACACAGTTTGTTTTAAAGATTCAAATTTGTTTATACTACCACAACTTGCAAGCTTCCTAGCATACCATAAAAGCCTTTTAAGTTTTAATCACATGGTTACTACTATAATGAAAACTGAAGTCAGGAAACTCATCAGAAGTCTCATTTATTTAAAATTCAATTTCTGGTAATACTTAAGTTTTATTGCATAAGCACGTGTCATTGTCAGCATATAAAGAACTGAGTACTTTCAAGTATATGAACAGATCAGCTATTTGATTATCTGCAGCTAACTTTAACACCAAACCATTACCTCCCAGATCACTTATGCAGAAAACATCTGCTTATAACTGTACTCCCTTAAAAGTAGTATCTAACACCAACTTAAAAAAAAACCACACAAACTTCAGTTTGTATATACTTCAAGAGCAGGTAAACAAGTAAATATTTCCCACCCTAATGGAAGAACAAATTGACATAACTAACTGATGTAGATAAATTCCAATCTGTTCATTTTTACATCCTTGAGACATCTGTTTTGCTTTCATCACACCTACATGCCAGTATATACATGCAGCAGGAACTGAGCTACGCAATGCGAGACTAACAGAAGACAATGTGACAGTTAATCTTATGACTTTTCGAAGTGATTTTAATAAACCTCTCTGTAGAGAAAAGCCTCAGGTGAAGCAACTTGGCTTAGGTCTCTTTCAGAAGATGATGCATCAAGCCAGAAAGTAACTGTCAAAAAGCAAAGGAAGTTTCATAACTTAGAATATTCAGAGTATGGAAGACCAAAGCCTAGTTTCAGAATTAAGAGAGTCCTTCCACTCTGGTATCATAAAGATGCACTAATCTATTAATTTCATTAACATGTTATTACAAGAATACTGGAATATTCAAGAGATTTCCCCCCCCCAATTACACAAAGTTAAACTCAAAGAGGTATAACTTATTTTCTAATAAATTTTTAAAAGTTAAATGGTCCTTCATTTTTTGCCTAAAGATGTGTAAAAAAGTTCCCATATCAATGATTAAACACTACTCAACTCTTCTGCTAGTCATCATATCTTGCAATTTAGAGCAAGAAAAAACCCAACTCAAATCCCCTGCCACCTGCCAAAACCCAGATGGCAAAACCTGAGAAAGTGCTCTCACCTCTCTTTAAACCCTGTGGTGCAGCTTAGTCACATTAACTATTAGTACCCTACATGTAACACTGAACCATAGCTCTTAACTCAATACTGTATTGTATTCCAAACAACATCACCAATAATTTTAGCATAATCCAATTTTATGACAGGCTAAGTAATAATTAAAAAAGAAAATATCCACAGCTGGCTGAAACCTGGCTTGTGAGTTAATAGATGGCCCCTTTTCTCATAATGTCAAATGCAGCTGGTCTGGTACTCATTAGCTCTTTCAACAACGAATACTTACTTGTTCATACAGGAACTTGCCAGAAAGGAAAAGCAAATCTGCAGCAGATATTAAGCTGCCTCTTCCTCTTATTAGCACACTGCTTACAGAAATGTACCATAAACATATAAAGCTAGTTTCAGGTCTGACAAAGCACCACAGTGCTGAATTGCTGAGAAGCTCCAGCGATTTGCAATACATTTGTTACAGAGCACCATTTACAAAAGAGAGGGGAAAAAACCTCTCTCCTTAATGAGATTTCCTTTCCTTCACTACCCTCAAGGCTTATACTCCCTTGCTGTCAGAGCACAGGGATCCTCCAGCACAAGGGCTCACTTCATTAAATGCTATTTCGGGCCTAATTTCACATTGTGACCCACTCTGCTGATGCAAAGAAAGCAAAACGCCAGATGCCCACTGCGCCTGCTACCTCAGTAGCATTTCATTCACTAGTCCAAAAAACTTGCAGGCATCCATTCAAAACCAAGTACCCCCAGCCTGGTCTGTCCTGTCACAGGACAAAGTGTGGGCTTGTCTTCAGCTCACTTTTGATGCTTGCCTATCGTGTCCCAGCCCAGCCTACTCCTATCTCCTTTGCTTCTTCCCAAGCCTGCTGGTATTTGAACTTTAAATGGACGTCCTCCATGGCAACAACAGATAAAAAAGGAGCCTTTGATTGTTCATGCGTCGTTGCGAAAGAGAAAGGAGGAGATTCATCCTGGCTGCGACCTAGCAGGAACTCAAGCACAGCTCCCCTTCCATTGCAATGGGATTCCTTAGCCTGTAGCTACTCATTCAAGCTCCCTGCATCTATGTTTCCATTCAAAGCAGATGAATTCTTCAGGTTTCCCCTGTTAAGGAATTAAATGTTTATCCCATGAATGAAGGGCAACACCATGCTTGGAAAGCTGCCAAGAGGTTCTGTAACACTCAGCAGTTTGGAGTTAATTCAATACTTATTGATATCTAGCAGGATTTATAGCTGCATTATTTATAAGGAAAAAAATCAGAGCCATATTTAGACCTTTGTAATAAACTATTTTTAGCACCATCTGTTTTTCTAGTTTTTTCACTTGCTTAGGCAAGAGCATACTTTTACCCCGTTCCTTCTTCCTTGCCCATTTAAAAGAATCCACAGAGCCTAAACCAAAGCACACATAAGGATAACACCAAATATTTATCATGCAGCAGTCCTCCTAATCACATTTTTGAAGTCAAAATTGATGACTAAGGACAGTCTTGGGCTTATGCAACAGTATACATTGTCTTCAGTTACAAAAATGAACCGATTTGGGTTTTTTTAATGCAAGGGGCAATGTGTTTCACACAAAGTTACTATCTGGAAAGAAACAACTGATCATTAACTGTATTAAGCCACCTGAAAAGTGTTTACACCCCTGGCAGTGCTTTTCTGGGCAGTAGTTGCCAAGTGTCACCCCCATTAAACCCACAGATATTTTGTCCCAAGCACATTCTGCCAGGCCAGGCTGGGCTGCTGTTACAGGGGAGACACGAATCGTAAGCAGCTGCTGCAGGCACCTCGCCTCTGTGAGATGAGGTGTTTCAAGCTGCAGTGCCACCCAGTCAAAAGCTACCCCAAGCCTCGAATTACCTCTTCAAGCTTACATTTATATTCGGCTTTTAGTATGGGGCATGACACTGGTGGCCTCTGCAGCATGACAAGAGGGATAGGGTGAAAGGGTTGCCTGTTCCTTGAATTCCGAGGGAAGCAAGGCTTTGGGTACTTGCATGCTGATTAAGTTCTCAGAAACACACTTGAGAGCAGCAATATAGTCATCTTACCCTCCCGACCCACAAAAGTTTCCTTTTTACCCAAAATGGTAGCATAAGTATTTGAAAGCTTTATTGTTAATTGTGTCAGATTAAGAAATTTTACTTCAGAGCAAGGCAGAAAACTCATCTAAAATATGAGCTCATGGAGTTCTTACTCTTTGCAAAGGGTAGCAGCAGTTAAGGGTTGGCAAGCTGGTTTACCAGGGCTTACAGCACAAGTCAAGCATTCCTGGGAAATAGAAGACATGCAGCAAAAAAAACCCCAAGACTAAATCCCAGCATGTAGCACAAGTCAAAAATAAATTCTACAAATGTGCAACAAACATACAGCCATTTTAATAGGTTCCAAAGAGTCCCGAGAACTTTGAAACTTTCAAGCAATCAATATTGATTAATATGACATTCATTTGGCACTGGCATTATGCGACAATATTTAGAGTGTGAAGGAAGTAGAACATGACAGTGCTGTTCAACTAGCAGCCCTTGGGATGCTTCCTTCCACTTTACCACTTTTAGTTCAGTGGAGAAAACAGGGCACAGCACTTCAACAGCAAGTACAAACTGCCAGGTAGATGGAAGAACTACTTGGCAGTGTGGGACAGTCAGGCCATTCCCAAGATCAGAGCCAGGATTCTGAAGTCTGCTCCTGGTGAGAAGCATCTCCCTACACCCTAGCAGCAACTGCTGTGCCCCATCTGCCAAAGCTCACTGGCTGCTACCAACTGATGTGCTGAGGAGTCTGTCCCGCTCAAGGGGAAAAAGCTCCAAATCTGTGCTACTTTGACAGGACACATTTCAAAGGACAGTCTGCCTCAATTGAGAGGAGTTCAATACAAACCGTTCAAAGGAGAGAATCAAAGTCTGCAGTATTTTCCGTGGCCAGATAAAGCACATGGACAAAAGCCAACGTATACAGTAACTGTCGCAGTAAATTTAAGAGCTATTGCCAAGTATGTTTAAGAGTAAGAACTAAGCTTGCAACTAGTAGTTCAATTCCCTAAGGCTGTTGCATAAGCTGCAAATATATTACAACATGAGAACAAATTAATACTGGTTATTAACCAGGAATGTAATCGGAGGATCTGGAAGTCTTCAAAACGCGGCTTGTTGCAGGCATTGTACCAAAGCATCTAACTTTCATGTGGGCAAGGATGCTCACTTGTTTGCACAGTCTTATACATAACCATGCACTTTTACAAGTATTTGGAAGGTGTAACCTACCTTACTCCTTTTACAAAGTTTACACCTTATTAGCTAGCACATCTGTGTATTTAGTATGATTATACATTAAGACAGGACTATAAGGACACACGAATTAGTCTCAGAAAGCAACTGGAGAAGATGATGGCAAAAAGGGCCAAGCCAAGAGGCTTGTTAGGATCTGCCCATCCACCCTTCCCTTACACACCAGATGGCAATGGAAAGGCAACAGTTACCTGTCCTTAAAAATCAGATATAACAAAGAAAAGGACTTTGTGATTAACTCTGAAGTCCATAGCCGTTCGGGAGATGGCTGGATGCCCGTGAAGGAACTGTGGCAAGTCAGAAGCGTCTGTACAAACTCCATTTATATTCTAATCCATTCAGTGACCTCTCCCTTCTATCCCAGTGCCTGGAAGGGATCTAAGCAACGGTGATCCACAACTCCAACACTGAAACCCTTTCTCAGCCCATATTATATAGCAAGCCTATGTATATAGCAAGCCTATGTTAAAGTGATCTACATCTGGTGCTAGCTGTATCAAATCATATACTGGCAAAAATAAAAAACTATTAAGATATTTGCAATTTATTCTACTTAAGTAGCTAATAATCTGTAAGTGAAGTCTGAGTTTATCTTCAACCCTTGATTTTAAAAATAACGCTCCAAAAGCATCAAGTTACTTTTAACTAAGAATGTGACTTAAAGGGTCATACAGTGGAAGTATTTTTTAACCCCAATAAGCTTATGTCCTCATGATAACCACTGTTCAACATGCTTCCATGTCAAGGTCTCCAAAAGCAGAGCTCAAGGGGAAAAGAAACAAAAAAGCCTTTTAAAATTTATTTCTATATATATATAAAAATATATATATACATGCTCTTTAAACAGCCAGAAACAAATCACTGTCTCCTGAAGCTAGTTAGAACAAGCATATCGATACTAGTCTACAAGGTCACCTATATTACCTAGTTCAGTGCAACTCCTAATTTGGAGTGGTATCACCCTTGATAAAATACTTTCCTAGGAACATGACACATATACAAACTTCCTTGACCATTTCCAAGAGGTCACTGTTTTCTACGATTGCTGTATTTTCAGTAGAACTTGCTGGCTTATGGCCACTACAAATGTTTGGAGGCCATTTGAAGAAGTCCGCATTATACTTTACTCAAGCTAAAGGTGGAATTCAAAGTCTTTAGTTGACAAGAAGTAGATGCATACTTCAGGTATTGCAAGTATGCATTTACATGAGGATTCCTGCTACACCCCCCCTTAAACAGTCAAGAGTGTGACATTCTCACTACTTCTAAGCATACCCTAAAGTTCAACCAAACTGTTTTTGAATCAGGCTGCATCACTACAAGACACAACAAAAGCATTACACTTGACATCCAGATATCCTGTTGGCTTAAGGAGTTCATTTATTCTAAAACTGAATTCTTTCTGCTGTCCACTCCCAGGGAGAGGACACCACCTGCAGAGCTCAAATATCACAGTGAAGCAGTAAGCTAACCTGAATTTGGAAAAATTTTTTTTTTTTTTTTAAGGATAAGGTAGGGTCTGGAAGAGGCCACAACAATGCTCAGAGGGAGATTGAACAGCTCTCCTCTGAGGACAGGATGGGAGAGTTTAGGTTGTTCAGCCTGGAGAAGAGAAGGCTCTGGGGAGACCTTATTGCAGCCTTCCAGTACTTCAAGGGGGCTTAGAAGAAAGATGGGGACAGACTCCTTAGCAGGGCCTGTAGTGATAGCCCAAGGGGTAATGGTTTTAAACTAAGAGAGGTCAGATTTCAACTAGATAAGGAAGAAATTTTTCACAATGAGGGTGGTGAAACCCTGGCACAGGTTGCCCAGAGAGGTGGTAGATGCCCCATCCCTGGAAACATTCCAGGTCAGGTTGGACAGGGCTCTGAGCAACCTGATCTAGCTGAAGATGTCCCTGCTCATTGCAGGGGGTTGGACTAGATGACCTTTAAAGGCCCCTTCCAACACAAAGATTCTATGAAGTACTTTGGATCTCAGTGAAGAATTTAATAGCTCCTTAAAAGATGGGGATCAATTAAGTTCTTTCCAGTATACTCAAGCCACTTCAGTTCATTAATCACTACTTAACTACTCAGGGTCTATGCTTTCTGCAGTTAAAGTAGCTTGGGCTCAGTAACAGAAAGGACAGAAAATTCTTAATTCTTCACACAGTTTTTTGAACTCTCCAGGTGTGTCCTCTCCCTAGGAGAGGGGACAGAAGGAAATCAGTCATTTTAGAATATGACTAGCAGGAGACAGTATTTTTCAACATAGAGTATGTATTTTCTTTACTTACAAATTTGAAGTGAGTCTAGAAGTTAAACACACTCTGCCACAGAAGTATTGTGGATGATCTGTATCATTAAATCCCATGAACCCATTTCTGCTCACCTGACTTAGTATACAACACAAGCACAAAGTACTGAAATTTAACAAGCTTAAGACATATTTACGAACCCAACCGCACACTTGCACACCCTGAAAACACACCCTCCTGTGCCAACTACATGAGCTTTACAAGATTAAAAAAGCAAGGTTTTTGTTCTGGAACACGCAATTTTAAGAAGCCTTGGAAATTGAACTGAAAATGATTTCTCGTTCTATAGTAACACAAGCACAAGTCACAAGGGCTGCCCTATCTAGATAATATTTTTAAGTGCTTAACCCAATGAACACTGCATGGAGCACTTACAGCAGAATACAATCACTTTGGAATCTTGAAGTCTGTATTTTGATTCAGGTAAGTATCCTTAAAACAAGTACGGTGAATAATATTCTCAAAAAAACCAATCTGCTTAGGCAAGCTATTAAGCAAAAGTAAATTCTTCATTAAAAGCTGAAAGGAGGGAAGGGAAAAGACACCAAAGTTCACATTTTAAGGATTTAGAGCACATCAGGAGTCTCAGCCTCTGGATCAATTTTATTATTGTGCACTAATGGAGAATTTCCAGTGAGGCTCTACGTTGACTATGCTTTAAGCACATCCGATTTCTGCCACTCTAAGCACACAGTATAGCAGTTACAAGTAACCTTGAAACTTTACAAAATCGGACATGACAGTTAAGCCACAAGGCACCTGTCATGTGTTGTAAGATCTTATTTAAGATCTTTCATACTACTTATCATAACACTACTTCGTATCACTTTATTTTTAACCTACTATTTCAATCTAAATATCCTGATAACGTGCATCTTTTTCAAAGGACAAGGTTTAACACACTAGCTGAAGTGGAGTTGCCCAGCATTACTGAAATCCAGAAAGGTTTTACTCCTGCTAAACAATTTACACCACAGTATTCTTTTTCAAATACCGCTTTTCAAATACTTTCAAAAGATCACAAAGTTCTCCTGCTTCTTACTGTTAACTTGCATTAGTCTAGAAGACAGCCAAAGTGCATACTGATCAACATAAAACAGAATTGAAAGCTGAGATAGTTAAAATGTAACTACACAAAGAAAAAAAAAAAGCAGCTTCACACAGTATCAACAGCTTAGCCTGAAGAATACCTGGAATCTGCAAAACCCTTTCCTAGAATGACAGTACCTTTTTGCAGGGCTTAAATTGCTCGACCCTTGGTCCTAAAGGATCTATTAAATTCCATGTTCATAAAAAGTATGAGTATGTTGGGTGGCCCAAACAATCCCATACGAAGTCTGAGTTGTGACAAACTAGTCTACCTCTTGCATGAGAGAAGGAACCGCAGGGGTTATGCACCTTCTAGTTTTCCTGCTGAGGCTGGGCTGAGGCAAGGCAGTTTCTTTGGCTGGTCGGAAGCCAGAAACAAATATCGAGTGTGGGACTGAAGCCTCCTGCTACGTACACCCTCCCTGCACAAGGACAAGGGGGAAGGAGAAGAGACTCATGCCCATGACCCACGGAAGATTCCAGTGACTTCAGTGAGGTGCTACAGCACCCAGAAGAGGGGACACTGAGCCAGGCCCCAGTACTGATACAGACCTGAGTATCTAACAGTGCGAGATCCACCATTCCTCCCTCCCCTTACACTGACACGTACAGCATGTTCTTTTCCCACTGCACTAAATCCCCTGCAAGAAGAATCATGTCCTTTTGGAAATAAGGTAAAAGCTAATCATTTTGACTGATAAAGGCAGTTACAAAAAATTCTGCACGTCAAATTTCAACACTGATATTTCTGATCAAGGCAAACTACGTAGTGATACTGGGGTACTGCAAATACTGGAAGTAGTTAACAATTTTCAACAGGCCTCCAAAATACAACATTTTATGCCACTGCATCATGAAAACAAGCAGACACACCTTTGTGCTAGAGATACTGCACCTTCAAACATTCTGTTGATGAGCAAAAGGTCTTTTTTTTGCACCACCCTGAGACAGTAAGACATGCTCCTTTTCAGTTTTTAGAGGCAAATGGACACTACTAAGGGTTTGTACCTACAGAGAAAGAACTGATCAAAATGGCCGAACTAGAAAAAGGCACTAAGAGAAGAGTGTCTGCCTTCAGCTATTCTTCGGTAGACATTGTTCTTCAGAACTCACGCCCTTCCTCACATGGTAACTGTGCTACACAGGCAGCCCCAGTCATCTGTACATATGCGGGGCCTTGCTACAACTTGTCCACTTAAAATAATGGGTTGTCAAACTGATGGTATGATTAGGGGAAAAATATTTTTAAAGATCAAATTTACTTTGGTGATACTACAAAATCATTTGTGTTAAAGATCGTTAGTGCTGTTTTCAAATTAAAACCAGAGGGTGTTTCCCTACTACAAGAGAAAGATGTTTGACAGTCTAAAGATACCCTTTGTCAAATTGTCCTGTATACCTTGCAATAATTAAGCACAATGCAATTAAACATAACTTCAGTGCAGATGAATTTGCTGGCTTTCGTGCAGCTGGAAGCAATGGTCTCAGGTTAGAGGAAGAAAAATTTGTCTAAGAAGTTGCAAAAAGTAAAAGAAACTGATCCTCCTTCCCCAGTTTCTAAAGTATTCTGCGTTTTTGCTTCCCCCATCATCCTTCATTGTAATGCCCAGAAGAAAAGATTTTGGATCAAGAAAAACAAAGTTATCTGGCAAGAAGATTAGCTCTGAAGTGTTTTAAGTTAAATGTAACAAAGCATCCACTGAAATTGTTATAATTTAGATCACTTTCTATACATAATTTGAGCACTTCAGTACTTTTTACAAGCTGGCCACATTAATAATGAAGCTACCAGCACACAGAACCCCAGCGTTGGCTGCTTAGTATGCAGTTGGAGCAAGCAGAAAGAGTTCCATCTTAAGAACTGAGGGTGTCTTTGGTGTTTTCTCAAAGTTATGTGAAGGCAGTTAAAAAACTGGAATTACTATTAAGCAAACATCCAGATTGATAGAACAAGTAATTTCAAAGGGCACTGAATGAGCTAAATTTTTTTTTATTACTGCAAGTTCAAGATTCTTAAAAAAGGCTGTTAGGTGGGTAAAATGTGTCATACACCAGTTTTGCAAGGTAGCTTTCCATTTAGGTTATGTTTCATACAGGGTGCTGCAGTTGAGACTCCAAAATGCTAAGACAAGCTTTTAATTTTTTGTAGTTTTACTGTTAAGAGTCAAAGTACTAGTTTAGTCATTACAGGTTTATCAAAAACACACTGTCAGCAAGATACAGCTTTTGATAGCAAGATTAAGCTTAATATAGAAAGATGTATCTACTACTCACCTTGTTGATGAGTTGTTACTAGAAATTTTATTTCATCCCAGACTACCTTCTACTGCACGTCAGAGTTAAGTCATCCTGTTCAGGAGCTGCATTTCTTTCCTCCATCACTTCATTACTACAACAGATCTAATCTCCAAGGTACCATCTTATTGGCTAGCTAAGGCAAATATTTACTTGAACTATTTAATTGCATATTTAAGCTAGACAGGTGATGCCTGATCAAAGTATTTTCCTGGAAGTCAGATACACAATGTAGCAGATGTGTTCACATAGCAAAGCAACCTCAAAATCTATGGTGTGATCTCCAATATTGGCAACAGTGCAGAGAAACTATAACCATGACAACAGCTAGTCACCTAGGGAAAAGCTGAAACACCTCCTGGTACCAAAACAACGTGAGTCCTAACTTCATCCTGTGTTATCCAAATACAAGCAGTATTTTTCACCTCAAACTGACACCTTTAATCTTGATCTCCGAAGAGCAAATTTGAAACCAGCTCCTTCTGCTACACACACAAAAAGCAATGAGATTAGAGAATTATTGAAGAACTAGGACAACCAAAGACTCCAGAACCTAAAAAAAGCATGTTAAAATAACTGATTTTTTGACCTCTGCTTGTACAGAAAAGGTAGACAATTCCCAACATCTAGGTAAGAAGCAACTAGCAAGATGTGGAAGAACTTTAGTCTCATTTACTCCTCATTTTCTTTTATATAGATTTGCCTAGAAATGACCATACTAACTTCTATGATAAAGAACTTTTAATTAAACAAAAATCATTTAATCTTTTGCTTCAAAATGCACAGTAAGAACCTCATTCATCTGACTGCTTGATTGCTGGAAATCCCCACATGGATTCCGGAAACACTCAAAATCCTAACCAACAGACTGCATACTAGCATTGGGTGTCCTTCCTGCCTCTCTCCCTTCTACCACATAGTTTAGAGGTCTTATTGATAGTCTGCTCCCAGATAATCCTTTTAAAATACTGAAAAGATTCCCCTTGATTTTTGCAAACTTAAGCCACTCATTCTAAATGGAAATTCCCTCCCACGCATACACACAAGTCTTCACCCTTGTAATTTTAGCAACAAGAACTCATTTCATACCAGGACTGCAGCTGCATTTATTGTAAGTCAATTTTATTATTTCACCAAAAATCCACACCAGCCATTTACACTAAAAGTAGTCTTAGAGAGAAAAAAAATGAAGCAAGTTATTTTCTTCAATATATTTATATACCACACCAAATGAAAAAAGTTTTTCTGAACATCAAAGACCCCACAAAAGATGAGTTTTATGCACTAATCCACCTAAAATCTAGGACCTCCTTATCTTCTTTCTGTGTGTACAGATCTCACAGGAAGTTTCTTGGGTGGAGACTTGAAAAAGTTTTAGAATGCATCTCAACTGCATCTGCACTAATAGTACTAGTTCCATTTTCTTGCACATGCCCATTTCTGCTGTCCAAACAAACAGACCTCAACCAGAATATGGTTCCAGTGAAAAACCTCAGCCCTGGCACATCTTCAGCCCCTTAGAGCTGAAGGCATCACACACCCCACTCAGCACAGCAATTAATTGCAACTCTTAACATATTCTACTACCCTTGTTGACACAATCAAAGCAGATTAGAACACTTTTCCATACGCAAGATAGGCAAGGCAGCTAAATGACCAGACTTCAGTCTAAGGGGGCCCATAACAGCAGCATGACACAACTAGTCCTGCAAGTTACGCCTTATCCCAAAAGGAAAAGGGTTAGTTCTTCAAAACCATGCTATGACATAGCACTTGGCATAAAAAGTCAAGATATAGTCTATTAAAAACCCTAATAGAAACAAACTTGAGCTGTCTACAAAAAAAATAAACTAGGCATTGAACCTCAATTACTTTACAAAAATACATAGGAAAAAGTTCCAGATCAGAATAATTGTTTCTTAACTATTCCCTTCAAAATCCATCCAGTGGTCATCATGATCAGATAGTTTTATAGCAACTACAGCTCTTTTAGTTTTATGTACTTCACAGCACTGGCATGTTTACCTCAAATCCAGCATACAAACCTGCTCAACTCTCATGCTATCTACCTTAACGACCAGCTAAAACCTCATACATTAGTTTTGTCAGGAATAGTGCAGCAATACCAAGAACCTGATACAGAAGAGAGACCTGGTCAACAGGTAAAACAACTGCACTGGGATGGGCGTGGCCATCTATAGACAATAGATCTGAAAACTGGTTAAAGGGAGAAGAGTGCCCAAACGAGTACATTATACTAACACACTTCACTAGTTGAGTAGCATCAACCACACAAGGGAAGGCTGGAATATTCAAGAACTCGACTGAAGTGATATCATGGGCACATTTATAGAAAAGCACAAGGTCACACTATCAAAATGCATCATAAGGAATTCATCAGTTGGAAGGGTCAGAGCAGGACAAGAAAAACAAGTGACTGCAGTCACCAACACAACACAGCCGTAAAAGGAGACAGAACAAAGCCAAAGCAGGAAAAAAAATGGTAGTGTTTCAAGAAGACTCTAAGGTAGGAGGAAATGTTCACAGAAACACTACTTCAGAAGAGCCCAGTTTACTTAGCATGGGAAAAAGGACAATCTGCAATAACTGTGCTCTAAGTATACATACAGTAGAGGGATCAACTGGAAAAGAAGAGCTAAAGAATCACTCTAGAGAACAGACATAAGGACAAGCGATATAACCATCCATGAAGAAATTCATGAGATTGCTCTTACAAGCTTATTCTTCTCACCAGTTTCCTAATAGAAGCCAACTGTGGTGGGAATGAACAATAAAATCCAATTTTAGTTAAAACCCGTGTTAGCTGGTACTCACATGCTAATCAAAGAAAAAAACAAAACCCCATCAACTTCTGCTTTATTCACTTGCCTTTTGCAGTAAATTGAAGCCTAGAAACCTGTGTAATCTCTTTCAACAACAGATTCAAGTTTGGCTATGCATCTGTCAGCTATTACTTTTTGGAGATTGATGTTTCTACAGTATTTAAACCTAACCAAGAAGGTTGCGGAAGAGAAACTAGCGGGGTGGGGAGTGTTACACAAGAACAAGCTTCTTATAAATCTCAGAATATATTTAAATAGATCACAAAGTATTTTGAACACAAGTTGGTCACTGACGGGTAAAAGCAGCTAGTACAAAATGAAATATTCTGAGCACTGTATCTTACAGTAAAACAACATGGAACCAACATTTAAATAGCCTTGGTGACAGACTGACACTCCTAGGAAAGATTTTGTTTAGGAAAAAATATGAATGGAAACATTTATAAAAAGGAACCTGTCCCAATAACTGAAACAACTAGGAACTACTGCATTTAGTTGATCAATGAGCTTCCTAAAGGAAACAAAATGCACATTAAAACCAGAAAATAGGAGAAAAGGCATCACTAATAGTCATTCATGCATACTTAACACTAAGAAACAGTCCAGAACATTTTGCTTACTGTTTTTTTCTTACTGGTTTCTAACACCTAAAATTTAAATTGGAGAAGTAAAAAAACCAGACAGACATTAGAATCTATTTTTCTTAAAACACACTTTTAAACAAATTAGTGATACTCAAGCAACTTACCGTGTTAGGAAAAGGAGTATCATCCTAGGCCTTACTCTATGTACACAAAGCATTTTCAGATGGAGAGAAAAAAATCAAAGCAGATATGAATCACATGAAAGAATTTAAATGTGACCAATCTGGAATTGACATGTAGAAGGCAAAGGAGCTTTAATGCAGAGGAAGTTAACAGCAGCATTCATGGTTTGCTAACAGTTCCATTGAGGTTTGTTCTTTCAGATTAGAAGTTATTACAAATATGAATGTTCACTAAAAATGCATTTCAACAACCTGCCATTCCTCTTCATTTCCTTCTCTGTATTCCTTGGTTTTACAGTTTCCAAGCATGAACGTCAAGAATCAAGTTATTTCTGCTGTAACTTAAAGGTAAAACTACTACTATGCATTACAAACTATATTGCCACCACAAAACTAGACTTGACCCCCTCTCTGAATGGATATAAATCAAATGATCCCCCATGGAAGGCACAACATGAAGTCTGTTTTGTAAGAAGGGAAGGACTTTACCACAACAGAGGAAAAAAAGGCCAAGTATGACAGCAGCTGAAGCAGCCAAGCAGTACTGTTTGCAATATTTCCCACGAGATATCAAAGCAAAAAAGGTTCTTTTTTTTGTTTTTAAATAAACAGAGGAGAAATTCAAAGTGTCCCAAACCTGTCACTTGTTATGCTCTGCAGACAATATATTGTAGCACTAGTTTGAATCTTTCCTATTTAGGTCACAGTTCCTACTACTCCCACAAGTTACTGTGGTGCTCTGTGACATGGACTGAGAAACACCTCGAAGTGGCCCTTATTAGTTGGAGTGAACGTGGCAGTTGATCACTTTTTCCTTTGTATGAGTAGTAACTGCTTTTTTCACAGCTCTGGAGAACAAGAGTCTGAAGCAAAGTTATTTCACAGGTGTGTGAAGAACTCCCAAGGTAGAAGATCCAGCATGTATCAGTAGACTTGTACCTGAAGAAGAAATACTGTTTATACTTAAAAAGACATATGAAAGTAAAGGCCATCTCAAGAACACCAGTTTTACAAATAGTGCTGCTTGGGGAAACAATAATTGGAAGAGACAGGCACTGGGAGCTATTCATAGACCTAGAGCATAAACCTAAAAAGGCTGCAGAGGGCAGATTCCTTCCTTCCCCCTTCAAATGCCAGCACCCCCGCCTGAAGTACAAAAGTATGCTTTTTTTAGCCCATAGCTTTAATGCACTAACTTCCAGATTGTCAAACTGCTGGCAGTGATAAAGAAAAAAATATCCCCAAATTCTGTTTGGGAACAGAATTTTTGGGAAGTTCTTATCCTTTTGCCACCATCTTCTGGTTGCCCACTGTGCCGTACATCCTGCTTGTGAGGCTTGTATCATGGCTCCCCAGAGATCTTTGTATTTTTCAGAATACGCACCGAGATAGAAAAAGCCAGAACCATGCTAAGTGGATTACAATTTAATATGGTAATGTTAAAGATTCAGAACCACAGTCATTGTGGAAATAGGCTTACTAAAAAATACAAGTACAAGCCATAACAAGTGCTGTTTCAACAAATGATGATCACATCTCAATAGAGATGATCACATTTGAGCCATCTGGACACTGGAAGAATGACTTTTTTGTTACAACAGTAGTGTCTGGGCAAGAATTGTGGGTGGGGATGTTAAGGGAGTTCACATGGCTTCACAGATGCTTGATACTCTCAAGCCTGGCCCTCAAACATGCTATGGCTACACTTAGGCCATCCAGTAAATGTCAGGGTCACTAGGTCCCAAGCCTAACCACTCAGGGAACATTTCAGTAAATTTTTGTAAGGCAGCTTGTACAACAGCCCAACATCAGGTCAGAGTATTTATATAGGAACTGCAGACACTACCATCTGTTGGTCAATGCCACCACACATGCAAGAATCAAAGAGAACTCAATTCTACTGGATCTTTCTGGTAGAAGGTAGAGCATATTTCTTACTGCCATGAAGAAAATGGAGCAGGATTTAGCCATGCTCAACACCAGGAAGCACAGCTGTTTCTCTGGACAATTATTCTCTATAATCTAAACAGGATTTTGACACCAGACCAAAGAACTTGCAAAATCCCTAAATAGAAAGCAGCAAAGTAAGGCAGAGCAGCAAAGATAACTCAAAGCAAACCCAAAAGAGACCTGCAGAAGAGTAATGTACAAGAAGCAGGACCTGAAGAGTGGCAAGCTGTGTAAACTACTTAATTCAGTACATGTCCTGGTCTCACACAGTAATATAAGAATAATTAGTCCTGCTTCCAACATTCACCTCTTATCCTCCCTCCAAATGGAAGAGAACTTACAGCAGCAAATAATAGTCCATAACTTCCTTATAAAACATAAGCACATGCAGGCACACAGAGATCCAGTAATGGGGAAAGAAGCTGGCAACACTTCGGAGGAAAAAAGTTTTTAGACCATGTGGAATTAGTCAGGAGACATCATGCTAGCTTGCCAGTTTCCAATAAACACAGACATGTATTTTGTAAGGATGCTTAGCTGCCATTTGACAAAAATGTTGATTCCGAGTAGAACAGATCCATACTTTAGGTTTGTATCATGTAAGATTCATCCTAGAAGCAAAAGCCTTACATGCCTACGGAACAGTTTGCTTTCTCAAGGCCTGCTACTGAAGGAGCTTTTCAAGTTCCAGTACCTACATTTTTTTAAATTGTTTTAGAACACAGCTGCAGAACAGCATACAAATTCAACAGTAACAGAGGCAAAGACTAGAAGCTCTTCAAACCATGTGTCAAATCATCAGACTAACCCCTTCAGGCAACAATGTTCAAGGTAAGAAAAACAGTAATCTGTCTTTGAAAAATAACTAGGTCAAGAAAATACTCTGCCATGGTTAGAAAAAACCACAAGACCACTTAAACTTTATGACCCGTACAACTCCGCTTTGGAACGTAGTTATCAGTTACATTTCAGTATGGAAAACTTAAATCTGTTCTTGACAGCAAGATCGTTTGAGGTGTAAGACTGGAAAAAGTGTTCCTTTCTAAAACCGCTCAACCTAAAAAGTGCTTTCTAACTAAATTAAGGATTTTATTAAGTAGCAATTAGAGATACAGGTAAAGGAGCTTTTACTCATCATGAAGGGGGGAATTACACAAGATCTGGATTATCCAAGCTCTGATGCATCCGAAATGGAGCCCTAGATGGACAGCAATCTGCACCCTCCCTGCCTTTTTTTTTTAAGCTATCTAGGTAATTCATCTTGCTTGGGGCAGGAAGAGGTGAAAGCATCAAATTTAAGACTTGCATTATCTCCAGCAACTTGGCAAACGGCAGATTCATCCTCAGGTATTTGTACTGACACCACAGTAAAACGAGTCCCAGTTAATTGGGCCTGTTTATTAAAACAGGATTAGAAATATTAAGAGCAAGTTCAAATTCAAGCCTGGTAGAGGCCGAAGGTATTGGGACCGAATCTGCTGGTCCTGCATAAAGAATCTATCACTGATACCTCCACTTGCTCCCGTAAGTCTAAGTCTATACAACAAGCCTCAGATGTGCCCTAGGGCACATCCTGCTCCAAGACACCTAGACGCTTATTTTGAAAGGTCTTCCTTCTCAAAACAGCTTCTTCCTTCTCAAAATTCTTCTTCCTTCTCGGCTGGCAGCCAGTCACAAGCGGTGTTCCCCAGGGCTTGGTTCTGGAGCCGGTCTTGTTCAATATCTTTATAGATGATGTGGATGAGGGAATCGAGTACTCCCTCAGTAAGTTTGCAGATGACACCAAGTTGGGTGGGACTGTTGATCTGCTGGAGGGTAGGAGGGCTCTGCAGAGGGATCTGGACAGGCTGGATCGATGGGCAGAGGTCAACTGGATGAGGTTTAATAAGGCCAAGTGCAGGGTCCTGCACTTCGGCCACAACAACCCCATGCAACGCTACAGGCTTGGGGCGGAGTGGCTGAAGAGCTACCTGGCAGAAGGGGACCTGGGTGTGCTGGTTGACAGCTGGCTGAACATGAGCCGGCAGTGTGCCCAGGTGGCCAAGAAGGCCAACAGCGTCCTGGCCTGTATCAAATAGTGTGGCCAGCAGGCGTAGGGAAGTGATCATGCCCCTGTACTCAGCACTGATGAGGCTGCACCTTGAATACTGTGTTCAGTGTTGGGCCCCTCACTACAAGAAGGATGTTGAGGTACTGGAGCGTGTCCAGAGAAGGGCAACGAAGCTGGTGAGGGGTCTGGAGCACAAGTCTTATGGGGAACGGCTGAAGGAACTGGGGTTGTTTAGTCTGGAGAAGAGGAGGCTGAGAGGAGACCTTATCGCTCTCTACAACTACCTGAAAGGGGGTTGTGGCGACGAGGGTGTCGGTCTCTTCTCCCAAGTAACTAGTGATAGGACAAGAGGAAATGGCCTCAAGTTGCGCCAGGGGAGGTTTAGATTGGATATTAGGAAAAACTTCTTCACTGAGAGAGTGGTCAGGCATTGGAACAGGCTGCCCAGGGAGGTGGTGGAGTCGCAATCTCTGGAAGTGTTCAAAAAACGTGTGGATGTGGCACTTCAGGACATGGTTTAGGGGACATGGTGGCGCTGGATTAATGGTTGGGCTTGATGATCTTGAAGGTCCTTTCCAACCTAGTGATTCTGTGATTCTGTGAAAATTAACAGCTTTGGTGTCAAAGCATCTTCATCAGTAACAGAAGACTATCAAGGAATTTTACCAGTTTTGTACCAACCACAGAGCTATACATGAACAGCAGCAGATGTGCTGGTATAGCACAGATTCAGAAGACCACTCATGTTCAGTAAAGCCATTAAATCCTACAGGGAAGAGTCTCCCATTTAATAGAAAGTGTGAGTTCTGATGGTTAAGCACCCGAGGCTACCCAAAAGCAGCCCAGTACTGCCAACTGAAAACTCCTTGCTTGACAAAATAATTACTTGTAATACTTTTAAACTAAGCTAAAGGTACGTAAAGTTAATTATCTTAAGAAAAAGGGGAGTTATGGTCACCTAATTAAGTTAAAAATAATCTTTGCTCCATCAAGGATGCTTTTCCTGCTCATCTAAATCAAATATGAAGCTAGTGTTACATGAACACCAATACAGGCAAAATATATCACTTGTCTCCCAACTATAGTAATGATTATTTTTTAATAGATTAAACTTTAATCTCTGCTGCCCTAGAATAAACCCACAAGAAGTGAACAAAAAAACCCCAGCAGGTAACCCTGTGAGAGCAATTCACATTGCTTCTGTACCACGATATAAAAAGTTAGCATTGAAGGCTTCATATATTAGATCAAATTATAAACTGGGTAGAAAACGTTTCTCTACACAACCCCACAAAAAGCAAAATACCTGTCAGATACTAAAGCTTAGCAGGAACAGGACACTAATAATCTACCACTCATTAGCCATCCCACAAATCTGTTATTGCTTCCTCATATGGAAAGTTCTTAAAGACTGTCATATTCTGAAGCTTGGCAGTCAGAAGATGACTCACTTGCTTTGAGACAAAACATTATTATCAAAATATAATGCCTGTTTCATACAGACATTGTAATCACCATTGTATTTGAAAGAGGAAAACAAGGAAAAGGAATTCAGCTTCCCTTCCTCTGAGTCCTCCTCATGCAGAACTCAAACCACAGAGGTGGCAAGGGGAGGGGAGTGAGGAAGAGGAAAAACAAATACTGAAGTGGTTTCTACAACCAAAAACCTCATCATTTCAAAGCAGATTAAATGACTGCACAACACTAACATGCTACAGGATGATCACAGGAAAGCACACCTTTAGAGATAATGCACACTGGCATTTGCTTAAAGAACAACATAAAAATACCAGCGTAAGAATTCAAGTGTTTGGAGAACCCAAACTTAAAATCGCACAAGAGTGGATGTAAAAAGAATGAAGTTAGCACATCATCTATATAACAAGATGGATAAACAGAAGAAAAACTAAAGCAAGTGATGAAAGACTTGTAATTCAGAATAAGGAAAAACCAGTTTAACACGGTTTAAGTTTTTTTTCTCTATATGACTTCTTGGGGGAAAAAAAAAAAATCAATCCAAGTTCCCAGTAAGCACTTTGTTGAACGGGGCAGGGGGGAGTCTTGTTCTCAGTCATAACCCAGATTCAAAAAGAATTTGGAGGAAGTTGACAAGAAGTAGTTTCAACATCTCATTTTGTATTTAAGCACACTTATTTTAGCTGTCTTGAACTGTAAAGTTCAGAAAATTGATATAACAAACATTAAATGTTATCAGAGATGTTTTCACTTTGAAAAATTAGATTTTTAAAGGAAAAACAGAAATGCTGGAAACCTTGAAAAATAGGCATCCTTCCCAGTTTAATTTGTTGGACTCAACATGTATCATCAAGCAAGGAGGATCCAAACTCATCAACCCAGTCTACTGCTAAACAGTCTCCTACATCTTGCTTTTTTTATAATTGCACTCTTAGGGGTTAGCGTTGTTCTGCCAGGAAACCCTTACAGCTTACACAATCAACTGCATGTATTGCAAGCATAAAGGTTCACACAGACTATTCAAAAGGAAAGTTAATTCCATAGGACAGTGTCTCTCAATTAAATCCACAGCATTTTTTCCCCATTTTGAGCTGAGTTACATGTTACTTATATGTACTTGGATAAAGCCTGTAAGTTTTACCTGAAAAGCTCAGACAAGTCAGTTCAGCAGCTACAGACCACAGCACCATCTGGTATCCAAAGCCTTATGAGATTCATTGTCAAGTTAAGTTATAACCTGACCTGCCTTTCTTATAGCCAAATTTTTAGAAATGTTTACCTCCCCCTAAAAGAATGGTATAATCTAACATCTTCATTTTAGGAACCTAGACTCTTTTCTGACTTCCACAAGAATTCATCACAGCACACTAAAGAACTGAAAACCATCCTGAAGTCTCTGCACCTCCCCATCAACAGTAAAAGCTCCTAACATCTGCTCCCCAACCTGCCCTTTAGTCATGGCACAAAGGTTGTCTTTAGGCAATGCTGCTATTTTGGTGAAAGACTGAGCTCTTTGTACAAGACTAATCCTTATTTCACCTGCTCCTAGTGCAGTGCCTAAACTTACTTTAAAAAAAAAAAATCAAGATTTTTGAAGCACTTCATATTAAGAACCATTTAGGAAGGGATGGGGGTAACCTTGCTTATTGAAAACAAACACCAGTTTTCAAACACCACAGTGTTAATAAGAACTACATAAGTATAGATAAGCCCTTTAACTGATGTTACGTTAACAAAGTCACTCCTGAAATAGAAAAATTTAGAGACTTCCTACATTACTTTCACACATCAGATGTGCAGTTCATCTATATAGGTTTAGAAAGATGAGCGAGCCATGCAACTGTGCCTGAAATGACAAAATCCAAACTTGCAACTGATTGTCAGATAGTAACATAAAGCCCAGTAGAAATCTGTATTTTCCAACACAGTTAAAATGCCGTCTTTAAACTTAAGTGAACTACTTATGCCACAAATGCACACTATAAAAATGGTTTAATACCTCCCTGGAAATAATATTGCTATTTAAGCAAGTTCCTGCTCAAACAATGGACACAGCAAGAGACAAGCACTAGATGCTACACGTGACTAAGTTTAGAAGAACACTAACAAGTACAGGTGTATTTAAGCTACATGAATTCAAACACAGGAACAAACTCCTGGTTCAGACCCAACATATCATACCTCAAGCAGAAGCACTGAGCTTGCACAGGGAATGGCTTGCTTTCCTCAAGTCAGAAATGAGCACTGGCTTTTCTGTGACAAGCTTCCCCAAGTGGAGTGAGCACTAACTTGTTTGAAAAGGCAAACACCATTTGAACTAAACACCTCTCTGTATAAGCTATAACAGTGCAGAATAAAGATGCATTGGGTTTTGGGGGTTTTTTTGTTTTTTTTTAAATGTATTTGGAGTTTAAGTCCACTTATTAGTTATGCACATCTTCACTGTGGATCACAGGAATACAGGCTTTTTCTGATGCAATACAGCTTAAGGATTTTTTTTCTAAGTTTTGAAAACAGCAGTTGATTTTTTAACATAAGAACTTCAACACAGGAAACAGCATCTGTACAACACTTCACAAAGAAGAGTAAATAAAACTTAAGATGACTGAAAAGGTTCATCACTTTCTACATTCATTTTGATTAACCCATTTTACTGGAGTACTTTGAAGAGCTTTAAATTATTAAAAGACATAAGTATTTGTGAAAAGAATAATCTAAATGTTTGACTGGAAATGGAAATCTAGCTGAGCACTTCAGTAGGACCAGCTGAAGTGTTCAGAAAGCTCTGCAAGAAGCTCTAGTCCTTGACTATTACTTCTTACAGCAAAAACTACTGCCCATGTGTAATTCCTCTAACTCTCATGAAAAAATATTCTAGGCAAAAAGCACAATCATTCCTAACATTTTCACAAAACAGAAAGGAATAACAGGATATAGACTCCTAGTCTCTAGACACCATACTTATCTGCTATCCCTCCTCCCACTCCTGCAGAAGTTGCTTACAAATACACCAAGAGAGCTCTTATGTTTTCATTAACCAGAGGACCAGGAAGCTTAAAGTTTTATTTCCATAAAATATTACCTATTATCATGAAAGTAGGAAAGAGATCCAAAAATACATGCCACTATCTTAAGTGAGTCTGAATGAGTTTTATAGCTTAAGCAAAACTGCCTTTGCTTCCCACAAAAGGCTCTTTATCTGCCAAGGAAACCACATCCCTTGAGGTACTTAAAAGGCTACACTGGACCAAATACTAGAAAAATATATATTGTGGGAAGTAATCATACATCAACAGAGAATTAGACAGGATGATTTAAAACATCTTTCCTCACCCATAATTTCCACAATTGGTTTTTAGAGAATGATAGTAAGCCAAATGTAAATAGTCACCCACACAAATTTCAACTCAAACTACTGTATGTTATTTTTCATTTAATTTGAGGATCTGGGAGCCATAATCACTACATAGTACATTCATATTGCTCAACTTCGAAGAAATCCGTTCAACCTACAATCCAAGTCAAAATACTTGGAGGTTTACCAGACATCTGTTATCCAGAGACAGGTGCAGAGAGTTCACAAATATCTGTGCTGTTTCACCCATTACAGTGGTGCTGGGACTGCCACTGGCCATCACCGAAGTCTGCTCAAAAAGTCTCTCCCTTTCCTAAATGCCACAGGAGTAGGTATCTGAGGAAACTGTTCCAACCTTCCACATCCCTGTTCTTCTCCAAATAGGAGGCCTTCCAGATCTCAGCAATTCTCTAGCTTCTAAATTCATTTGCAATGAATAAATACAATAGCTTGACCAACCTCTAGGAGGCCAGAGTTGACTTGCATTCCATTACTCAAAGTCCTGCAGGCATAGCAGTAGTTTATTTTCACTCTTCTGAGTTTAAAAAACCCACAAGTATCTTATTGTATCAATTTCCATTCAGACATTTGTCCTCCAGGTCATAAGGCTACCCTTAAAGAAAAAGCACTTAGACATCTGGAAATGCTGACGTCTTTGGCCTCTTGCATGTAGGGGTACATTATATAGGCAGACAGTAGGAACATTTTCCTTGTGGTCCATTACTGACTATTTCTTTTCAGCTATAAATTAAGTTTATAACTAGAATTACACAAAGTGGATTTAAACTACTGATTGATTTAGCTGCACAATTTCGATACCCAGCTTGCTTCCGCTGAACAAGACCATGGACCACTAATCTAAATTACTTCATGCCTTTTGAAATACAAAATCTTATCTTTTGGTTTCTTGGTTTATGATCACTTACAGAAATTACTACCATGGGAAGGAAAAAGAAGGCCCCAGAAATGTTTTTCAAAGCATAGGTAGGCCAGGATTAGCTCCATTTTTCACATGTGAAGTTAAAGGCTCCCCTAGGAATAGGTATTACATTTTCAAACAAGAACCAAAATTCTGTCCCTGGCTCAATTGCTTCATTCACAGCTGTTCTTAGTGTTATACAAAGGGAAACTACCAGTAAATTATGTTGCATATTTACACTCACTAGCATTTTATTGATCCCAATCAACCCCAGCCCAATCCCTCACTACATATAGCTCATCTGTATTTTATTTTCCACAGATCATATTCCAAAAGCCAAGGGCATCAAGGGCACCCTGGAACAGAAGATACCCCCATACAGTGCAAGGACATCTACCATCTATTTTATATGAGAAGCAGCAGTGCACATCAATGCATCACTGAATTGCAGTGTCATCCACAGGCAGAAAAAAAAGTCAGACCTATATTCTGACCAAGAGATGCTATACTACATCTACTTGGAAGAGTACAAGAGCTTAAGCAATTAAGACTTGCAATTGTATTGAATTTATCTTTCCCAAATCACACTACAGAAGTGTAGCATGCTAGGCAGAGAACAGCCTTTGCTGACTTCACTGTATCCACAAGCAGAAAATACATCTACCCCAAAAAACCTGTTTGTTCCCATTTTGACAGGAGGCTATAAGAGACAAGCTTTACATAAGCATCTCAAACTATTTAAAGCATACTATTTAGAGAACACAATCTGAACAAACTTCATGAGCCAGCACTTAACCTACTTTAGCCAGTCCAGGCTTGACTCAGAGGCTACCTTGCTAACATTGTAAGGGACTCTTGACATCACTTTATCTTGCACATGCTAAAACAGCAGTCTGGGAGAAAGCCTAACAAGTGAGCAGCTACTTCACTACACCACTCGTGCATGATATCATCTCCTCAATGTCCACGCTCAAGTTTGACTTGTAGCAGTGACAATGCTTGTGCAGCTTGGGAACATTAATCTACCTTGTTGTAGCATAATCAGAGTGAACAAGTCTACTGTAACTATACTTAACAGGGCATACCTGGAAATTTTCTAGACAACAAGAATTCAAAGAATCAAGGAGAATGCTTCAGTTCATTTTGCTTAAACTCAGTGACGCCACAGCATGGCTAATTCATCTACCTGTCCACATACTGATCATTACAGTAACCTTAAAGAACAACAAAACAAAAATGAATGCCTAATAGTTCTCAGAGAGCAACCGCAAGTTTGTTACCCTGGTTTAGATACTTAAAGAAAATAATTAGTATCACATCTCACCCTTGTATCTATTTACGTTGGATTCTGCAAACTGGCCCACACAAAGTAAAATTCAAGTAAGTGGATGCAGAGATTCCACACGAGAGCTCAGGAGTTACTAAGAAAGCCTCTGCAGGAAAAGTAGCATTCATCTGATCGAAGTTCAGTCACAGCACTCCTGATGTGTTCTGCCCTTCATAAAATACTGCCTCCTCATCACACCCTTCAGGGAAACATATCCACCCCCACCATTCATCCCCACTGTGCGTGCATTTTCAAAGTGCTGTGGAAATCACTATGAACAAGTCCTTCTGCTTATCCTCATATCTAAGTGACACTAGTCTTGCTGTTGTGGCCACAGTTAACAAGTCTTCATGACTCAAGACACTATCTTCCATGAGAAGCCCTCCTTGCTATGTAGATCACAAAGCCACTACACCACTGACCTGAAGCATAAAGTCAATAATCATAAATCAGAGACAATTTAAGCTCAATTTACCTTAGGGATCAAAATTATCCAAGTGTTTTGCTGATTCAAGGCCTTGAACTCCAAGAAAGAAAATAAATCAAGCATTCAGGTGTTTGGAGAAGGTGATCAGCACAGAACAGTTTGGGTTGGAAGGGACCTTTAAAGGTCATCTAGTCCAACCCCCTTGCAATGACCATGGACATCTTCAACTAGATCAGGTTGCTCAGAGCCCCGTCCACCCTGAACTGGAATGTTGCCAGGGATGGGGCATCTACCACCTCTCTGGGCAACCTGGGCCAGGGTTTCACCACCCTCAGTATGAACCATTTCTTCCTTGGATCTAGTCTGTATCTGCCCTCTTCTAGTTTAAAACCCCTTGTTCTGTCGCAACAAGCCCTGGTAAGAAGTCTGTCCCCATGACAAACAGAATTTACAAAAATTAAACTGCTGTGGAATATTGTGGAGTTCCCAAGATAAAGGGTTAAAAACCAGATTATCAACAGAGAATAGATGGAGTTTGAACCACCGATGCTCACTTTGAAGCTCCCAAAATGCACAGTGGCAGAAGCCAGGCCATCACACTGGAGGAAGTATCACGTTGCACATTCATTGTTCCTTCATGCCTCAGAGCAGCTGTTCGCCACCAGGCAGGGTGCCAGGCTACACAGAGACTGGCCTGACCTGGAGTGGCACTTAGGATCTCTCTCAGTACCAAGAAAATACAGTAGTATAAAATCCAGACCTGCCTAAAGCAGCAGAAGCACCCTGTGCTACAAAACCACATCTTCAGTCCGTGAGTTCCTTCACTGTTTAAGAGACCCTTAAAATTTTTCATTGTGTTGTCTTATCTAGTCTAATGTTAATGCATGAGATGCCATAGCACTGAATAGTTGAAACTACTCCTTACTCGAATAAAGCCAGCTATTTTGTATTAACTATTTAAACAGACCAAAGACCACCTCAGAGAACACATTAGTGAAGTTGGTGGCAGTGGTTAAAAATAATACCAAAATATTTTTATTTTTTGGCAACTCCAAGCCACAGTGTTGGGAGGGGAGTAGCACAAGAATGTTAGACACCAGGAAGACTTCAAACTACAGTGTGTTGTTTGATCTGAAACAGAGTAAAATCTTACTGTCACAATAAGACTTGCTTACACGCTGAAAAACATGTGCAACCTTTTGGCTGTGCTTTACTTGTCATACCTCAGGATCAACTGACATAATTCATGAAGCAGAACATTTGAAAAAGCTCAGCAGTTTCCTCTTCTGTAAAGAAACACTTCGATCCTCCTACTGCAGATACCAATCCAAATGCCATCTTTATTCTGTGGTAGTCTCTGTGATAGAGCTTATCAGCTGCAGAAGAGCACAACTCCAAA
This sequence comes from Phaethon aethereus, assembly GCF_964289735.1. Classification (NCBI taxonomy): domain Eukaryota; kingdom Metazoa; phylum Chordata; class Aves; order Phaethontiformes; family Phaethontidae; genus Phaethon; species Phaethon aethereus. Next base: position 76,950,023 of record NC_138578.1, on the reverse strand, counting down.
GCCATGCAGAGTCATCTTGAAATACCAGAGTGACCTGCTGCAGTGAAGGAAGGCCAACACCCCTCACTGGAGCCAGCTTCTTATTTGGGCAACTGTGAACAAATACCAAGTAGGCATAGATACCACGTTCTGCTGTTCTACAACCCATACAGCTATTCTTGCATACATAACTGAACAGAGAAAGAACTTTGAGTCCTTAGGGGCTGAAAACAGCTCTCATACTTTGTTATAATTTCCTACAGTCTTTTCCACTTGTTTTTACAGCTGTCTTCATGTTCTAGAAGGTCTGAAGTTTCACACGTTTGTATTTTCAGCTTCAAGTCCAGAAAAAGATCCTTCCAGTATTTAGCACTATGTGAGAGCTCAACAGTGGTGTACAGAGTCTGCCCATTCATTTCAATCTATTTCTACATACATGAATTACTCATTTTACTGAATATTAAGGTAGCGTTTTCATGAGAATTGAAGATATGGCCTATTCTGCTCCAAGAGGGCATAAAAATCTAAATCAGAAGGGGAATACAGTTATGTAAAGTGTGAATGTGTGTGGAAGAAAATAAAATCAAGGTATATAAAGTGAAACAGTTTACGGTGCTAAGAGCTGCCCGATTTCTTTCCTTTTAAATAAAGCCACCAGTTAGAATAATAAAGAGGCAACAGTGGAAGGAGCCAGCCATGAACAGGTACAGAAACTAAGGACAGATTATAAGGATGGATTGATAATGTGAATGTACTCACCTATGAGCTCTAAACTTAAAAAGCAATGACAATGGGAACTTTGCTTTCAGCATTAGATTCCTGATTTTCTAGCACTTATATTTAGAAAATTAGTAGGAACTGAAGCAGCACCAACCCAGTACATTTTCCAGAACTCGGCTAGCAAAACAGTTCACTAACACAAAAAAAGAGAAAAATCAAACCAAAACCATGTTTCATCCCCTTCTCCCTCTAAAGCTTCACACAAACACACAGCTATTCAAGAACTTCATTTAGATACAACAGCACTTGCTTCAGGTTTAAGTAAATAAATCATTTAGGTCTGATAAATATTGATTTAAGAGAATTCCTAGCTGAGAAACCTTGAGCAACTTTGGCAGGTGTTTCAATGCTGACCTCTCAGCACTCCAGAGCATTGGGAAAAAATGGCTGCAGACCCAGAACTCCCTTTCTCACACAACTCTGGCTCCAATATACCACTGCTCTTTAAAGTAAGAACTCTCCCTTCCCAGTACCTTCAGATCTATCATAATACGAGTCAGCTATGACTTAAGCTCTCCACAAGCAATATTATCTAATCACTGACCTGGTTTTGAGCAACTATTTGTTAAGTTTAGCATTTTAGGAATATTTGAGGACATCAAAACATTTGCAATAAAACTTAGAACAAAAATCCTTAAAAGCATTTCTTTTCAACATAGGTCTTTCATAAACCGACTTAGAAGTGAATTTGAAATCACAGAAAGTTATTTTTGGAAACAACAAGAAGCCATCAAAGCACATGAAAGAGAGGCCTTACTGAACTTCCCCTTATCATAGTCCTGATCTTCACTGAGCTATATGCAGATATAGGACACATCCACATCTCCTTGTATGACACTTCAAAACAAGTCTTCTGTAGTATTAGCTTATGATATTTTGCACAGCAGTGATTTTGTTTAAATTTAGAGAGACATGTTTAAGACCACAATGTAAGTTTCAAAGCATATACATTTGCCAGGATTTGGGGCATGGGTAGAAGGTAGGCTGTGAAGAAATAAGTCTTATTACAATGTAATGGGGTAGCAAGCTGCCATTCTAAAAATCCCCAACACTTCTTGAAAACTTAATTCCATTTTTTACTTCAAATGTGTTCAGTACTTGCCCAGTTTTTAAACAGATGTTTTCATTAAAGTTTAGCCTGTTTGAAGACTGAGGTATTTCCAAACTATACTACTCTCTAATCAAAGGCACAAAGTATCTTTCTAGGAAGATTCTACTCAAGCAGCTAAAAATCAGGCCTTGACACTGTAGAATGAACTTTGCTGCATAAGCTACCCAGCTTATTACAAAAACAGTTTCAAAATAAGTCTTGCAGGAAAAAGTGATCAAGGCTGACTGAGTATTAGCAGCAGCAAGCCTAAATAGCTAGAAAACCTTCTGCAGCCATGGATTATATCAGGTCTGCTCCATGCACAGTATTACATGGATTATTTACAAGGTGTAACACCTGAACAACAGAAACAATTCTGCCAGTCTGAAATACTGCATCTTACCTCAAGAGCCTGAAGAGTGCAAGCAGCAAGTCTAGCCAGGAAAGGAACAGGTTTTAAATTTAACATTCAGTTTAAATAAAGAAACCTGCATTAGACCACACAGGCAGTTGAAAGGCAAATCCACCAATATTTCTGGAGTAGATTAGCAAACTAATCTCAGCAGTGATTAACAGAAACAGGCAAGATCTGATTAGCTAACTAGTAGACTTGCATCTTAACCAGAATTCAGAACAGTGCCTAGCTGTATCTAGAACAGAACTGGTTACCAGCCTTGGCAATATGCAAGCATATTCTGTATGGCTTGCCACCCAACTGCCCACCCCACATCTTCAGCAAAAAAAGCTGTATGTTTAAATAAAAAAAATCCTTGATGCTATAGGGTGTTTTACAAAGGTATAGGAGAAGGACAGATGAGATTAGACTTATCTAAGCAAAGCGACAAACTGACTCAGTGAACATCCCATAATAGACAGCTCACTTCAACTACCTTGCTAATATTTTTCACATTTCTATGGAAAGCCTACTAACACCTGAGTACCACAGGTTATAGATGTTTTAGCCAGAGTTCCATTCTCTTTGGCTTTTCTTTTGCACATTGCATCAAATGCAGGGACACTGATGTAGAACTTCTCTTTCCTTACATTTTTATTGCTACGTCTGTGAACAGTCTCCTCCCTGCTACTCTTAAGAAAGCTACTCTCACAAACCTCCCAAGTCTGGGAGGCAGTAGGGCTACATTCTCACAAGCATAAAGTATTCTCTGATCACAATGTAAGGTTCAATTTTACATCTACAGGAACTCAATAAGCATCTTCAGTTTTAACTGAAGCAACTATAGCAGTTGCCCCTGTGGACACAGAAGCTTTGAAAAATGAGCTCTGAACATGCATTTGTACTACATGCAAAGTATGAGTATGAACTGAAGTTTACTAGTTTTTAAATCAGCACCTTTACTCTGCCATAAGGAGGGAAGTAGAATTCTGAATAACTGGAGTAAAAACACCTCTCCATTGAGCTGGAGCCATCTGCAGTTGCCATATTAGAACACTATTTCTATTTCAAACTGTTTACTCAAACTGTAACAGGAGGCTCAACAAAACAGATTTGCACCAAGATGACTTAGAAATCATTGTATGCTGTTCTCAGGTAACAGTAGTGTAACTTTTTGCTCCCCGTCTGCCCTTCTTCCCCATGGCTTCCTCGCATTTTAGGAACAAGCCATTTTTCTTTGGCCTCTGCTTCAAGCATCCTTTTATAGCCGTCTTTATCGAGTAGACTGGCCTTCAAAAACTAGGCTCCCAAGAGCAGCAAGTGAATAAGTTGCTCTAGGGTACAGCAATGGCAAGTAGAAGCAGCCAGCTGTACTGCTGAAGTTAATATATCAGTACTAAATCACAAGCAGATCTAGCAACTACAAATTAGTTCAGTTTATCTAGAAATAGTCTTTCTGCAATAGTTCCCTTCACACACCAAGGAAAGTAAAATCTCACCCGTGTCATTTTAAAAAAGTCTAATGATGGTCTGTTCCATCGTACATCCTCCTCCCGTCTGCGCTTTAGCCGGCTTTTCTTTTCATTCAGAACACAAGGCTGAGAGCGGCATCTCAACAAGCCCTGACGCCGGCTGAGCTCGGGTGTGGAGGTGGGAGTGCTGTTGGCTGAAGGCAAGAGATTTCCCGTCTCGGTGATGTGCTCCTGGGAGAGGGAGAGGCGGCGCCTTGGGTTAAAGTCACAAGGGCCTCCAGAATTCCAGCGGGTGCTCGAGCTTGTGCTTCCCTCGCTACTGTCCACAAACCCGCTGCTGGCAGAGGAAGGTCTGGGTATTGGTGATGTGTTGAAGCTGGTGATAGTGAAGATGTTATTTAGCGACAGTATGTTTTGTGGCAGACTGATACTTGTGCTTCTCTGTAAGGTTGCACTTCCATGACTGTTGCAGCGTTGCAAGGTAGCGCTACCACCACTATTACACCGTCTCTTTGACACAGGAGTCCAAACCTTTGAATTGCCCGGCTTCCACGGTGACCGACAGCGAGCCAGCTCATCTGGCTCGGAGAGGGACCTACAATGGCGTTTTGTTGGTGGTGCCAAGGGTTGACTCGAGTTTTCATTAAGGTTTAATTCACTTATCCATCCTGACACCATAGACGTGCTGGAAGATTCCTGTTGCCACTGCAGACTACCATTACTGGCAGTGCCAGTGCTGAATGGGCACACTGGGAAAGGGTAAGCTGAATTCCTTGTTGTGTCAGTCTGAATTGGGCAACCGCCATTTAAAGCTTTCCAAGGACTCTCTTCTGAAAAGAAAAGAAAGATACAGATGAAAGATGCAAAGGAAAAAGACAATTTGTTTTAAACCTAGCTTAATGTAAAACCATGAATCAAACTCAAGCTCAGAAGGATAAGCCACAAATAGCCAGCTCTTAATCAAAACTTCACACTGTAGTTACATAATCATTTAAAAAAAAAAGTAGAAAAATCAAAAAACATGAAGACCAAAGTATTCCAGCAGCCAATGCGGGCATATTAATGCTTCTTACTGTATACTGAAAGATTACAGCACTGTGTTTCTTAGTTAGCAGAAAGAGCTTCCTTACCTGCTTCCTAGTGCATAGCACATACCACAATTAAAACCTGAAACAGTGAACAACTTAAGGTACAACCAAAACAGATTAACAAGTAATGTGAGAACCCACCAGGGAATTTTCAATATTTTTTTTTTTTTAAATGAAAGAGCAGGATAATCTCTTCACAGAGCACTGCCCTTCATTTGGCTGTTATACTTTTCTATTAAGAAAACCTTACTAAAGAAAAGTTTCAAAGAGATGGGTGTTCACATTCTGTGGTGTGAAAAGCTTTACTTTAAATTAGAAACAGTATAAAGTTAAATCAGGCTGCAGATTGAACATGAGCAAAACAGGAAACAAAGTATAAAGGAAAAAAATCTTAATTCAATGCATAAAATAAAGTGAGTATCCCTTAAGAACCTTCTGCAAGTTTTACTATGAATACAGACATAACCCATAGTGCACAACTCATCTCAAGTGGCAATGCTGGGTTAAAAGCAGTCTGCCAGTGAAGCCTCTCACTCTTTTGTAAAGCGTTTCTTTGAGAACATTCTGCACATTTTACAGCTGTTCCTCCACATTATACAATGAAGTGTAAGAACTACAGCAGACTTTGGATTTGCAAATTGAAAAGCAGCAGAACTATTGGCCAGTTAACAGTGCTTCATGCTTGGTTAGAAAATTTGCTAATTTAAACCAATTAGCCAAGTTTCACTTATCCCAGCTTTAAAAGAAAGAGTATTTAAAGTACCAAATTTTCCCGTATGACTACTTTAAAAACCTAGATATAGCCTAAACATTAAATACTTGTATATTCTGAGAGTTGGCTGTCTAAACTAAGTTTTAGAGTAATGAACAGATAAAAGATTTGCTGAGTAGCTTTAAAAGTTGCAAACCCAAATAGTTGTACATGTTCCATGCTCAAAGTATGTCATGGATTATCCTGTTTATTTGGATCTTATTTAAAGAACACCCTATTGTCTCAAAATCATTTAACTGTGCAGACAGCTGGCCTATTCAAACAACATGTTTTATTAGAATTCCTCTGTCCTTCCTCCTCCATTCTTTCAGATGGGTACAACCACATACTGTGCTTTGCCTTAAGCATGTAAGCTCTTCAAGGCAGGGACCATCCATAATTCAATGCAAGTAAAATAGCCAACACAATGGGATCCAGATAATGTTTGAAACTCCTAGCATCTACTGTAGGACAGTTTCCTAGATTGGACTGGCCTGTTTTTTAAAAACCCTTAGGAAGCTTTCTGCCAGGCTGGGAGGTTGGTTTAAAGTTTACTGTAAAAGAGAAGTCAAGAGTTGAACATGTGTTTTAATTGTTTATGTGGTAATGGTATTTAAGATAAAATACCATTTCCCTTTGAAACCTCACACAAACCAAGATTCACATTTTACAGGGAATCCCACTGAGCAAATAAAAATCTTTCATGCTTAAAGACACAACAGAACATGCAAACTTTCAAGTCCATCCCTTAATAAAGCAGTACGAAGTTTACATATCAATAAGTGGCTTTTTTTTTTTGCTAGATACAATTTACTCTTACTCTAATAGGACCAAGGGGGTAAAAAAACCCCAACATTTGTAAGCAGACACAGGACTTGAACTTAAGCATCATGCTGGATATTCTGTGTGGCAAAGCATGTAAGAAGGTGTGTAAAGACCAAGAGCTTTCTGCTAGCTGAGGAACCTGAAGAGATGTCTAGCATGAAAAACAGCATTGCTGTGCTTCTGTACACCACAGCAGATATTGAACGAAAAAAGTGTTACAAGGGCTTTTACTATGCAAAGCAGATCACAAGCACAAAACTAACAACCAGCTATTCCCAGTATTGTTCAAAGACCAGCTTAAACCAGCAGGCTCTACAACAGCATGCTCCATCCCCCTCACCTTATTTACAAAAGAAAGGCTGCTTGCTATACCAATTACCTCAGTAAAACACAGCTAAGGCTTCCGAAGAACTTACCGTTGATTTCGAAAGGGAACAAGCTGCCACTTTTGTTCAGCTTCTCAGATGAGTACTGAAATCAATCAGAAAAAAAAAAAGAGTTTTAACTGTGTGAAAGAGTATACCCCTGACAGAAACTGCATGCAGTTTTCAACTTCCCTATACGTGCATTTAACAGCATCTTTAAAAGGAGCGGGTTTTGCTGGGTAACTGGAAGAAATTCCTGAACAGCTGATCTTTCTAAAGAAAACCTCTGGCATCTAACTATTTGTAATGTTTTCTGTTATATTGCTAAGCATCAAACTGTTTCAAGGGTTGCAACATTAACCCATGTAAACAAACTGCAAAATTACAAGTGATAATTCACCCTTAATGAAAAAGCTTTGATTCAATTCTCATTTCAGTGGAGAGGAAATTACAGTCTGACAATTAGGTTTCCACTTGCAATCTTAAAGGTAAAAAGCAAAACACTTCGTCTTAAACTAAGAGACAGGAGTAGCTTTATATAAACTAAATATATACAAACTCTCAAGGATCCCCGGAATGAACATTGCCCAGATCAGGCTTTACTAGTATTTTACATTTCTTAAGAATCAGTGCAGCTAATTGTTTTCTTATTTCTTAAAGTACAAAAGCCATTTAAAAAAATCTTTCCTATACAAAAATCATCTTTTGCAGACTGACAGTTTTTGAGATCACAGTTTATTGGCAATGGTTCACCACTCAAACAATGTAAAAGCCATGCTTAAAACAAAGTTTCTGTGTAAAGGGCTTCAGAATTTATGATTAAGCTTTGTCAGTAGCATCTGTACACTAAGTATGTATGCAGAATGTTTTCTATTTTCTTAACTAATTCTACCTAGAAAGTATTACTACAAAGACACTCTTAAGGGGTCTAGATTTCTCAAAGGCAGCACTTGCTATCTAGCCTCCTATACAGGACGTATAAATAAATGGCTTAAGGCTCCATCAGAAGCCAAGGGCCATTATTTATTCCCCCATCACGACCTCAGGATGAAGAGGAAGACTGCTTTGAAAGAGAGCAACACATTTTATGTGAACATAGGTTTCTGTGTATAGCTAAAGAAGATAGCATTGTACTTACACTTCCTTTCCAGATACAAAGTCAATTTTTAAACAAACATCCTTGGCCTACAAAGCTTTTCTTTCTTGCTGTATAGCAACACACAGAGTGCTAGTGACAACTTTATATCCTTGAACCCCATGTACAAGATACAAACACTAAACTATGGTAATATTCCCTTGGTGTTACTGTTTTAGAGGTAGGAAATCATAGAACTGATGAAAGGATAGGACAGCAATCAGATTTTTTTACCTACTTTTTAATCAACATCTGCACATGAGACAAATCATTTGATTTTTACTTTACCTTTGCATCTGCAGAGGTGTTTATAACTTCCTGTTAAAGAAGGCTACTTTAAGTAAACAGCAGAACCCCAAATTTGAATCTCCATCAGATTTGCCGTTAATTAGCCCTATTCAAACCATCTGAAGTCTGCAACTTGACAGAAGAAGCAGCAGTCACTTTTACTAGTTCACTTTTTGTAACTGCAGTTGCCAGTTATATAGTATACACATTTTAAAAGCTAGTATCAATAGTTTACTCTAAACAGCTACTAAGGTATCACATAAAACACAAGAGCAGATTAAGATAACAGTAATAGTTACATTTCAGCCATCCCTGAAAGAAACAAACAAATTAAAGAGACTTAAAGATAAGTTTTTTCAGCAAATTCCTCCTCTCCAGTTCTCCCTAAATGAAAGGCACTACCCACTTATTCAACTATCAGATAATAGCTAAGGAAAATACGTTTTTGGAACAAAATTCTGTGTCAAAGTCTTAAAGCTAACATACCTTGAACCACATGGAAAATGGCAATAAGAATGACTTAGTCATAACATAATAATTAGGGATGTTTAAAAGACTATTCACACAGGCTGAGATCGTCAACGGTTAAAAGGAACAGAAGCTCAAGGACAATCCCATGTGGGAATTATTAGATTTTATATTTAGTTTTTACAAATAGTTTTTAGCCCAATGCATCTTTAAGAAGGTTCTCTTCATGAATGCCCAAGTTATTTTATTTCCTACACTTTAACCACCTTAAAAAAGCCTTGTCCATCAGGTGGAGACTAAACTACCACATCTTTGACAGCTACAAAGCACTGAAAGCATTTTTCAAGGGGGCATGGAAAAAGTGGGATCACATACACAGAGAATGCCTGCAATGGTCCCTAATGCAGACAGCAACTCTGTCCTTGGAGGTATTTCTGATCAGTGAAGTCACTGCTCAGTTCTATGACAAAGCAGACATAACTAAAACTTGTTCGCTTAAATGATTGTTTATATAGAATCCTGTTAAGTTACAAAAAGGTGTTAATTCTTTGGAGATTCAGACCAAAACCCCTAAGAATATCGCATGTGACATCAGTGTAGCTTACTGTCTTTTTTGCTGCATATTTCCAGTAAAAGCTCAAGGCACTGAAATAAGGTGTGATGAAGGGGAGAAGAAATAATCTCCTTTATGATATATACTCTGCTTTCTGTAACGAACTAAAAATACTTGGAAACACTATCTGGTAGTGTATTTTAATGATGCCTGGAAGTCCAAACTTGAGTAGACTATCAGCCTGTAAATTGTTTATAGGAGGATCTTTTTATCTATACAGCACATGGCAGAAGTCCCACTAGATACTCCTGTAACGGGGCACTGAACCAGTTTATCAGCTCTCCTGGCCTGGCTATGCTCTACCCTCCCCCACTTGCTCCCTTTGTGCTATGATCTACCTGAAGCTTCCTGAATGAAGAGCTCTTTTTTAATCATTATGCTTAAGAAAAGATTGCAATTGCTAAGAACCTTGACAGGGATGTCTGCTACTCTGTGAAGGAAAACTTTAGAGTAAGGCCAAATTATTCAACAAGGCCATTTTCCTGAAAAGGAAACTCAAGAGGTCATGTATGTCCATCTTCCAACTACTGCTTTTTGAACAGACATTGAAAAACCGCCAAGATGGTGATGCCTGTTGAGAACTTTGGGCGGGGGAAGCACATTTTGAGGTAGAGACACACAAAACAATGAAACAAGTTTCACTCAAGGTTGGAATTGTTTGCTTCATGTGAGAAAGTGAATCTATTTTGAAATGCTTATTCAGAAGTAGAAACACTTGTGCATTTGGAGAGACTATGCTCAAAAGGAAAGGAATTGCATAGTGTGACACTTAGGATAGCACTGCAAGTTTCAATTTGTTTACTGAGCAGCTGTTAAAATACCCACTTAAAAAGATACCTAGTGTTCAACTGAGTAAATGGAAAAAGCATGCAAGTGAGACTGACAATGAAATATAATTTACGTTGCTAATTTAAAAAGTGTTGTTTGCTAGCAAAAACCCAACTGTAACAAAAATGATTCTGACTGTTCTACATGCATTCCAATCTACTACACTAAGACTTCACAGCCTGTGCTATTCTCATTCTTCTCAGAATGACTTAATTATGTTTATGATTTTAAAGTTTATTTAATTTCAAGGCATTTTCTCCAGTTTCCAAGTATACGTGAGTTCCTCCAATTCATCAGCATTCTTCCCAAACTACAGGAAAGCCAGCATTTATTATTCAAGTACTACTTTAACCAACACCATACAGATGTGACTTTCATCACTTGATTAGGCCATGCCAGACCTCCTTCTCTCTACCAAATATCCTCCAAATACAACTAGATAGGAATTAGTGAGAACAAGCATTTGACCTTTTCTCAGAATGTAATGAAGTGATTAAGTCAAGTCACATCTTAGACTCAGCCCTCAAGTCTTTCAGCTAGTGGCTTCCCATCCAAGGAAGTCAGACCAATTCTAAGTCTTTCAACACAAGTCATCTCCATAAAAATTAAAAATAATGAAAACCCACATGTACAGAAAGGGGTTATAGTAGAGCTTATTCCTTCCACAAACACTCCTCTGGAGATGCTTACATTTCTGTAACTGAACATTCACTGGCCAAATAAGTTACACCAGCTTGGAAAATCAGCATGTCATTTAACAGAGCAGTAAAAAGCTAGAGACAGTATTTTACAACATACTCAGGCAACAGGTAAAGAAAGGTACTTGGTCATCATACAGCTTACAGAAATGAAAAAGCATACTATGTCCTATATATGTTGTCTTTATGCCCCGCTTGGCTAGCTAGAAGGTAAATAGCTTTGAAAGAGCTGTTCTTTCCTTTATAACCCTCATTTACGAGCTGTATTACAGAATTGCTTTTCCCCAGCTATTTTATCTACTTGTGCCAAGACGAGCACTTGTGCAGACACACTATGAAACATACCATGAAACTGATAAGGGTTAATGTTAACTCAGGCAAGAAAGGTTAGTCTTAATCCTTGATCAGCTTACAAAACGATTCACCACATGGTCCCACAGAACTTTGTGCCAGCACAAATAATGAAAGGTACAGGCAAGATGCATTTCAGAATTGCTCTAAATTGCTGTTACTATTAGAAGAAGCTACAGCATTAACCTGAACTTCTTGCCATAAAGTCTAAGTGTGCTAGAGCCGATTCAAGAGCCCCACTAGCAGTCTATTTTCCTTATTAAAATTTAGTCATTGTCTTCACTAACGGAAAAAGTGTACTTTTTATCATCTTAGGTTCATGTTTTAGTCAAGCAGCCATGATTTGCTCCCACAAATCCTTTTCAGTAGGGAGCAATGGAGTTGCACACTTCTATTTATGCTTGCTTCTCCATTTTCACACCTCACTTGGTGATTTCCACACTTTTTCAAGCTGCCATTACGTACAAACAGAATATGTTCCTGGCCTTACAACCCGTTTTCTGCAAGAACCAAAGCATTTACAAAACTCATTACTTGATAGGTTAAAGGAAGAGAGGAGCAGGAGAAAGGTGAGGACAAAACCACTGATGAAACATCATCTGCTATTTTCCACTCCACTCATTCTTTTTCATGCTTTATTGTAAGTACAGATAAGGACAGGAATCAAAAACAACCAACACCACATTACAGCATGCCACCCACACTCCTGTATAGACTCCACACAGTGTAAAAGCACTAATACATCCATCTTTGCTCTTCCAAGTCTCTGGTCCAAAACCTACAGTGACTATCAGTAAAAGGACAGCTCAGTTTCCAAGTTCATGCAAACTTCAGTGCTCAAAAAGTAGAAGTTACAAGATACCACAGGTTTAGAAGCAAGCACTGCTCCTGGTTACAGGTCATCATTGGCTCACATCTAGGCCCAGAGTTTAATTACAAGTGATGAGTTCACTAGTTCAAGAACACAGCAGATTCTCCTACAAATTGTGTATGCCAAGTGCTTCATTAAGATAGCTGAAATAAATACAAGCTGAGTAAGCATTTCTGTTCTACAAGAGTTAACATAATTCCAAAGCCTTATATCTGCCTTTCAAGAACAGCACATATTTAAGGTGAAAATAGTAAAAACAAGTTATTAGAAGGACTCTAAATGGACATGTTACAGTTTTAAAAATAAAAAAATGTAAAGTCTGCTATTAGACATTCTTACTGGACAAAGTATTGGACACAGGGTCAAGCACTTCACACACAAGAACTGCAGGTGCTTGTGCACAAACTCCACATTCAGGATATGCTTCACCTGGTTTGGGCTTGTGAAATAAGAAAGTAGTTCAGGTACTTAAGTACAAGTTAGAGGCAGAATGTTACTGTTTAAGTAACTGAACATGCTTCAGGTTCAATGCTTGCATTATTTTTTAAAAAAATAACAAAACTAGAGTTGAATAATACTTCAACATTTAATTAATTTTTTTTTTGTCCCATTGGTACCCTAAAGGTATGGCCTACAGAAGGGTGCCATTGCAGTTAAAGTCAGTGAAACAAGGCTAGTGCATTACATGAAGAACATGGCCTCAGGGTTCTTAGGTGGGCACCCAAAATTGACAGGACACTATTTTACATTACTCACTCCGGGGTAGATAATATCTTATTTCACAAGTGAGATGTGAATAGATTCCTTAGTGTCTGAATAGCATGCCTGAATCACACCACAGACCCACAGATTAAACCAGTGGAAAATAACCCAGTAAATATTACAAAACTTTTCAGAGCACCAGGCTTCTGGCACACCGCTAAAACAAGGATCTACTAGCATCAACAACAGTCTGGTAGTCAATAACTTTACTTTCAGTTCAACTCTATTTACCTGATGACCTGTTCTCCTTCTGCCTAGTGCTGATAGTTACCTGCACGGTGTTCACTGATTTTTGTAAGTAAACACTGTTGTCAGATATCAAGCACTTGGCTATAGTAAGTGAAGAAAACTTTACCACATGCAAGTACTTGCGGTTTTTGTTAAGGAAAAAGGAATCCTGAGAAGTTTTGGTAATTCTTTTCAGTCGTTAGAACACTTTATTTTGTCATGAGAGCAGGCATTTTGCTCATTATTTAATGAAGTTGTTAAGGTTAAAGAGATCATTAAAGTAAGAAATCGTCACTTGAAGAAGGTCCATACACTGAAGTTTCAACTTTTTCCCCTTACAATTCTCATCTACTTTGCAAACTAGTCTTAAATTGTAATAGCTGAATTCTGGCTGATCTACATTCTTGAATTTGTTATGTAGTTTTGAGTTACTTTTAATCTACTTTGCATTTCACATTTGTTACATGTTATTGTGGTAGATTCTTACCAGATTAATATTGTACGTTTTACACGTAAGATCATCCAAGCTCTGGTTCTGCAGCTTTTCTGTTATTAGTGTTACCATGGTAGTTGTTCCTTTTCCACGGCTCACACGGAAGTGTTGGAGGCTTTTCGGTCTCTTGTTTCAATACTCATGAGCCATTTCTGGTTTGGTTTAAAGTCTTGAGTTTTATGCTTCCATTTTATTGCCAAAGCTTATTTCCAAATGCTGTCAGTGTATCATGTCTGATTTTCTGCAAAATTGAGGCAGAAAAAGGAGAGAGTCAGAAAAATTGTGTACATCATAATTAGTGTTGTAATAACAGGACTCTTGTTTGGATCATTTATTCATGCAAGTATACCGCTCTGTGACCCATGCTATTGCCTGGCGTTTCTTTCATGAATAGACACATGTGATCTGAATACCCCTATTGGTATTTCATTGATTACAACTTCAGAAAGGAGATCAGACATACATAGTAGAGATCAGGATATTATTTGGCTGTTCCCTACTGTTAAGCTGATTCTACCTAGGATTTTTATCCAAGGCAAAAAGACTTAAGCTTTCACTCATTTAAACTACTAATGAAGTCTTAGCCAGGTATACTAAAACAGCGTATCAAACATGCAGATACCTACCATATGGTTCTGTTTGTTTAACACTGTTTGCCATTTTAAGACATTCTAACACATTGTTTCATTGCTAAGGTCTTAAGAGTGGAGCAATGGGTAGCTGAAATGCTATATCCATCTCCCAAACCCTTAGCTACTTTTAATATGTTCCCTGTGTTTTTTCTCTGTTAAAGGTTATGTAATTGCTACTTGTCAGCAAACACCAGATCTTAAATTTGTAAGCAGGACAGATTATCATACACATAAAAGCATCACTGACAAAAGCTTAGATATCTTTATTCTGTGAGCAGTCATCTAAATCAAAAGCACTAGGTTCACCAGCTGCCTCTTTCTATCCTAAACATCCTCTACATAATTTCTTTCCCTCTCTCTTCCCTCAGCATCAAGAACCCTTAACTGCTGCAATATCATGCCCCACTATCTTCCAACTGTCTTTATTAGCTGTTTATTTTTACCACAGCAAATGAACCTCTCTTCAGCTCCACCACATTCTTCTAGTTCTCAAGAACCAGAAGAAAACCACAGGACTTCAGCTTCTTCATTTTCCTTCATCTATCATCAAGTCTTCCAGGCTCACCAGAGTTCTCAAGTTCACTTCCAGTTTTCAAAGTCAGGTCTACATTAGTATTAGCTGTAATTTCTTCACAGTACCTTCAAACTCCTCTTCCCATAACTTTGCCTTCCTGTGTTAACAAAACCATCTTTCCTCAACTCATGCTGATGGTCCATTAGTGACATCCACTAACCATTCTTGCTTATGATTTAAGGTGGTCAGGCATATTCAATAACTCTTTATGGAATTAAAAAGGGAAGAGATCCACATACAGGCATTTCCAAATTTAAATAAAGCAACATGAGCATTGGGGAAGGAAAACTGCTGCCGCTAGGACCAGAAGTTTACTTCTATTTGCTAGGTTTTAAAGTCTACAGTAAAAAAGGAAAAGCAGAAAATAATTTTAAATTAATGTTTCCATTAAACATTGCCTCTTTTCCATAGTGCTACTTATTAGCTGTTTAAATAACCAGTAGTAGCAGGAAAAAAGCCACTTGAGGCCACGTTAAACCCAAGTTAAACCCATCTAAAACTAAGATATTAATAGCATTAATGGTAATGTTAGATTACCTTTTAAACCTGTTGCCTTTGAGTACATCCTTAAAATTGATTTTCATATGCTAGCCATACACTATTTCACCTTCACAGAAGTATGCTATGTAACAGCCTCCCTTAGCCTGAGGGCTGTCCCACAATCATAATTTCTGCTCATCTTTTGACCTCAGTCTCATATCTACTTTTATTTGCTATAAGATACGATGCTTGCAAGTGCTCCGCAACCATAAATAATGCTACCCAGGTATCCGGAGATTCAACTGGTCTGTTTTTACTGAACATGTCCTATCTTTCAGGAAAGCACCCAACAACTTGAAATATTTACCACATCTTGTTCTGAAGTTACACCAAGTCAAATACCAAAGCCACTGAAATTCATACACTCACTGGTAAAAGTCACATATACCCTTTTGAGTGTAACATCTGCCAAAGCAAAGCGCGGTTCATGAAATGCTATGCAAGTTTAAGGGCAAGTGTGTGAACAGAGCAGTATTTAGAGTAGCACGATCAAACATTGTAATGTCCTTTTTAAACCTAGTGAAGTTTAAACTAGATCTACAAATCCAGAATAGGAGTCAAAAGAGAGGCTGACTGGGGGTCAGAAATTGTCCATATACACAGACTGAAAACACACTCAAACTGAGGAGCTTAGCAAATGGCACAAAGACTCTCAGATTCATTTTAAGGATTAAGATCTCCACAACTAAGAGGCTACAATTAAGGAACAGCTGAAAAATTCAGCAGGTGTTAAATTACTTTTCTGTTTGGAAGCGTCATATAAGAATTTGTGCAGTTTTTTCCTCAAGGAAAAAAACAAATCCACTAAAACTACTGAAGACAGGGGAGGAACAAGGTTTTGATCTGTAATCAGTTAACTACAGTGTAGTTGTATTCTTGCTTAGTTCTTGTAGTCTTCAAGTGTTTCACTGAAGTTTTAAGTCTGCATAATACAAGCTAGAATAAGGAGAGAATAGACAGAAGGATATTAGTCTTTAGTAAATGACCCAATACATATGTACAATAATCTGCGTTCTTAAATCCTACCAGATACTGAAAGTGATATTTAAGACTTGCAACCATTCAGGCCCTTTCTGACATTGTGCAACCCAATCAATTCTGAAGCACAAGCAAAGTGGAAATTCCCAAAAAAGTTTCTCATTTTCGAAACTCACATCTACCAACAATACTTTTTAAAAATGTGACACGCTCCACTGAGAAAGATTAAATATGTATTTAAGGGCTACATGGGACAAGGGTAAAAAAACGTTGGCCAGAGAAGACTTCATATATCAGCTCCCAGTTTCTACTGCTCCTCCCATCAGTAAATTCCATTTCTCAATACCAAGCAAACTAAGAGTAGGAGTTCTAGTTCAGATCAGAAGCATGCTTTAGAAGTGAATTCCCTCCTCATCCTCTTTTAATGTCCTTTATCTCATATCATGGACCAGTCTCGCCCAGCAGTAATCTACTCCAAATCAAAGCCAGAAGGTGCACTGCAGCCACCATTAGGTGTCCAGCACGCTGCACTAGACTAATGCTGGTCCAAAGAAAGCCACCAGGCCAGGTATACACTGTGGACACCAGTACTAACTGTTTTACACTATAAATCTG
Source organism: Phaethon aethereus (assembly GCF_964289735.1). NCBI lineage: Eukaryota > Metazoa > Chordata > Aves > Phaethontiformes > Phaethontidae > Phaethon > Phaethon aethereus. Next base: position 76,933,205 of record NC_138578.1, on the reverse strand, counting down.
TTCCCACTGGGCAGTCCTTCTTGCTAACGACAACAATGAATGTTTACATGTAAAAAAAGCCACCATCATCACACTCCTACTAATGAAAGCTATTCTAGGTTGCAGTTTGATAATACCTTAGCTGCCATCACAACTGCCAACACATTTTCTTCTCTGGCTATTCGTTGCCTGCAGCAGTATGCCAGCACAAGTGCTTTTGCTACTACACAGAGAACTTGATCAAAGAATCTTCATAGTTGGATAAAAACAAAACACTTCCTTTTGTTTCTGGGAAAGGCTGTTTTCTAGATGGATCAGTTCCCCAGTCTGGTTTGCCCTGAACTGGACACAAATGCTTGTGTGGGCACACTGGAGGATGCCGATGCTGCTTATTGAGGTGCCTGTCCAACTACAGCATCAGGGAAAAAAAAAAGCCATACAAGAAAGCCAGTTGACATTAGCATTCCCCACACTGAGTCAGGCAGATTCTCAAATAATTAGGAAATAAATGTCCCCTTCCAAAGCAGGTTTGAACATGTTTTGCTCCTATTTTCCTTTTCCAATTCATACTCCTTTGACTAATCAAACTTACCAGCTCAAGTGATCTGAAATCACTGCTGCAGCCTCAGCACCTTAACTCAAAGTGACCAAATTCCTGCTTCACTCTAGTTGAGCTATTTATACTCTACCAGGAATTGCTTCCCACATCTTTGTTAATTAATATTGGCTATTAGGAGACAGGATATTCTTAAGCGTCTCTCTAGCTTCATATGCTGTTGCCATTTTAAAACTTCATCAATATATATTTTCAAATCTTACAAGCTTTTGGCCCTCAATACCTCCGAGAAGGAAGTTCCTTACACTACAGAAAACTCCTCACAGTATTTTCACTTTTGTTTGTTTCAAGATCCTCTGCAGTGGTATGCACTTAAGGTACCCACAAAGATGTTAAACTATTTTATATACTTTTTGCACCATGCTTTCTTTCCAGAGCTGGTTAAAGACAGCTAACTTCCTTTTTCAGTCTCTCCTTATCATGCTCTCTATGCTTACCAGGCCAAATCCCTCTCAAACTGCTTGGCACTTCAAACCAATTGGATCTTCGGTAATAGAAACTATTTGGCCATCCTTGTTAGGGCAACATGGATCCTGCTGAATTTACACTCCTTCAGGTGCGCCACAGCATAGATCTTAGCACACTCAAGTTCAGCCTACCATTGCGAGTATATGCCCTGCTTTCTATACAACCCATAAGCATACACCCTAAAGATACATGCCTCTGCTGCCACCAAGTCTCTACAGACAGCAGCTGAGCCAGGCATGCAAGTTCAAACACCAAGATCCTCCAAGCCTTGAGGCAGTAATAGCCCTTGGAGCTCCAAGCTGGATGAAGTCCTACAAGATTATGGCCATCTTCCCCTTTGCACACCATCCTCTGTGGAGCCCGCTTAGGTAGAAGTGAGAAAGCTGAGCCACCCAAGGTAAACAGGCATAACAAAAGATGTTAGCCTCTGACCTGTGAGACAATCTTACTAGGATCTCCTTAAGCTGGGGGATAGAAGTGAGAGGTAGGGAGGAAGAGAAGCTATTTTTATTGCTGAAAGGTAGACTAATGAAAAGTAAAAAAATAAACTAAATATAAAAACCAAACTCCAAATGCAAGCCAAAGCTAACATTCCTCAGTTGGAGAATGAGCTGTGATGGAATCAGTATCACCATTATCTCTGATTTAAAAGTTCTGTTCTATGACATATTCTGAAGTCTGAGAAAAGTAAAGATTTATTCTACCTCTACAGTACTATTAAAGAGAGGTTTTATTTCTTTAAAAGTTTAGCCACAAGTAGTAATGACTTGTAAAATCTCTGCCAAAATTAAGGGTGGAGAGAGAAGAAGTGCTCATGTCACGAATTCTGTATCTTCTCAGTGACATCACTAGGGTCTTTTTTGGGAAGACTACTAAAAATATGGATTACCCAACCCCCCCAGTCCATTAAAGGATGTCAGAGGTTCATCCAATTTGACCACATACTTTCAAAGAGATGAAAAGTCCTGATGAAGAACATAAAGCCAATTCAAAAATCTCTTCTTGGCTTTAAGAGAGTAAGGCAGCCAGACTCATTTCCAACCCACTCCTCCTCCTCTGCATCCTGCAGGACAAAATGTTCCAGCAACAGCTCATCTTGCCGGGAAAATTTACATTTGTTTGAAACACTTCTAACAATTTCTCCTCTGTCTCTGGAAGTTCCATCTTGGATAAAGAAGAAAAGATCACAAGATTTTTACATGATTTCCCCATAACACAAATGTAGGTGTTTCTTGATGATTGCAATTCCACTTTTTCTGCCTGTGGTACTAAAATTACCCAGTGAGAACACAGAAGGTTGTTCCCTCTTTTCTATTCCTTCCCATTATTTCCTACTCTTCACCAAGAGCTACATGGAACCCTTATTACCAACAATCCCGTAAAGACATACTTAGCCAGCTCCCAGAAAAAAAGGATTAGCTGGAGTCAAAATTCCAATTCGGATAAGTAGGTCCTTTAAAATATTATCTCTGCTTCAGCAAGCCAAAGCAGTTAATCACCCCAGCAGTACTAACCCCAGATCTAGATGATTTTGCTACTAGTCTAGTGAAAGATGTTGTGATTCTTTGCTTCCTGGCACTTTCTGCAGCATCCAAGAAATATTTCAAAATTGAAACACCACACAAAACTGATCAAGTTTTAACAGACCATTATCTTTCCTATCCTAGTTATGCTTAAAGCAAGGCAAAGTTGGAAGACCAGCTTTTTAGAAACTGTTAAGCTGATATTTTATGCCATCTGAAAAAAGCTACATAATGCCTAGTTCCTTACAATGCAAAATTCCAGCTTCCAAATGGAAAGAGAACATTCTACCCCTAAAACCACACAGTATTTGCCACAGAGCTAAGAAGTTCACAGGGAGGCTAAGCATTCCTTGTAACATAAGTCTATTATTAATAACTTCTAGCTCAGAAAGGTTCTCCATAGCAGGCATTTAAAGAGAATTATTTGGACTCTATCCTTTTTAGCACTAATCTGCAGATTGGTTATTTTACAGCCTTCCAAAATTCCACATCAAGTGTAAAAAAAATATAAAATAATAACTTTTATCTGAAAGTTTCCTGCAGCCATAGAATTATCCATCAGTGTTTTGGGGAATAGGTATTTAGAGGGGGATAACTCAGCTTCCAACATACTATACTTTAGGGATCCTTCTCTTAATGCACAATTAACCAACACCCCTTTGTTTTTTGAGGTTCTCTACAAAGTGTAAAAACAGTTTCTCACCAAAAAGGAGAAAGAAAGAGTAGGGTTTATAACCCTAGCGTGTATTCTGTAGAAATTGTTTCACAACCATCTAGCAAATCCTGTTTAAATTGTAGTGCCTCTCCCTGAAGAGTTCAGATGTGACACAAAATAAGGTAGCGTTCAACAACACTCTCTACACATGGTAGAACTCCAAATAAAGCCAAGGAAGTTAGCTCCAACATTTGCAATTCAGAGTTTCTTTTAAAGACTAAAGAGATATTTCTTGAGCTACAGAATCTCTTAGTTTTCTCCATGTAGGGCTTTCATAAACCAGTTTTTATTAGAAGGAAGCCTCAATATTATGAAGTGTTCAAGCCTGGATTAAGGCTGCCACAACTCCAGCATAAAACTGCAAAAAGGGACAAGAAAAATACGCTAGAAGGCATCCTGATGGCCACTGGAGTCAAGTTTCTCAGATCCACAGGATCAGGAAGCACAAGCAATATCAAAAGCTCAAAACAGTCTGCTGAAGAGCATACCTCACTTAATGTGCAAGACGGGACTATATTCCACCATTCTCAGGTTGAAAAACTATGATTTGGGTTATTGCCTCCAGAGACAGACAACAATAAATATTAGGTCCACTTGCCTCAAATGCAGACAATCACTACGGAGCCCAGAATTTCACTGCGTTCTGACCCTAAAGCATCATTGTTCTAACACCAACCAGCCACCGAGACAGCTATAAGAAAATATACACCATTAACTAAAATAAAGCTGCATCCTACACACTTGTTTCTACTCAATCTTCCACACTTCAGATGCAAGAGCTCCTATGAGAAGGAAGCAAAGCCTCAACCATCACATACAGCCTTTGGGCTCTGTTTTACTTAAAACGCAACACATTTCAGCAAATCCCTTGAACTCAAAGGCAACAAGTAGTACTCAGAGTTTTCCAATTAAAAAAAACAGACTTTGTTCAAAGCATCCTGTGTAGATGGAGAGAACCTGCAAGCAGAAGCACCAGAAGTAAACTAAAGGGAACAACCTGGCTTAAGATAGTGGTTTTCAGTTCACAAAATTCACATCCAGATGATGTGCTGGAAAGAGGTTAAAGGTAATAGTTCGGTGTACAGATTTCTCATTCTTCAAATGCACAATTCACCCAGCTTGACTGAGCAACACATACAAAATAAAAACCTAAAACTGTTTAACAGCATTTAAATTAGAAACAGAAGATTTTACTCTGTTATACAATGAACTGTTGTCTGTAATAAATACTACCTTTTATTTCTCAAGTTACTATCAAGTGGTTTGGGTTTGTTTTTAAATGAACAGGTGAGTCTCCTTCAAGAAAGGTGAAGGAAGGGTGGTGTTAAGTCTTTGTCACAGTTTATGAAGTATATTTCCTCAAAGCAACAGAAGCAGTGGAGAAGTAAGCTCAAGAGACTTTTACCAGGTCATACCTAATTAAAGCAGGAAATGTGTCACCACAGAAAACTAGGGCTAAGAACTCAACCCAGCCAGAGGTTAAAGCATTTATTATTGACAGCTTGTATCAGTAAGAAGTCTCAGTCTCCCAGGTTTAAACCTCTCTTTCAGACTTGAGGAAGACCCAACATTCACATCACAGACAAGGCATTCTGCATCTTCCAAGGTATCTTTGTCAGGCAGGACAACAGATGAGCTGTGCCTTGTGTCTGATCGTGTACCAAGATGCTTTACTGAGATGCTTTTGTTAGTTACATTCTCCTCCCTAGAATAATCTACCACTATTGAAGCAACAGGCAAGGATTTCATTAGTTTTGCTGAAGGATATTTACATCTATTGCATGTGGAGTTCCATTTGCATTAGCCATCAGCATTGGCCCATGACCAGTCATCTCACCACATGTGCAATTTGGACTCTTTTTCCTCCTTCTCCTCAGCATTACTGCAGAAAGCACAAGACTATGATGTACAAGTGTTGAGGAACAGGAAGCCTGGTCTACTGAGGCTTTTACACATGAACTCTAAGCCCTCTGCTTTTGCCATAATTATGAACTAAATGTGCTAACAGTCATTATTTCAATAATACACTAGCTCAAACTAAGTAGTATTGCCCGTTTAAGTAGTTCAGAACAAAACCTAGTGGGCAAGCACCACTTAAGAGTATTACTGAAACTTTCAGTCTATGATATTACTGAAAGCTTGGAGCTCAGGTCCTCCACAAATTTCCACCTCCATATACTGTTTCTATAAATATTCTATTTAAAAACAATGGAAGTATTTATTTAATATACAAAGCCTCCAGTAAGAAACAAAATTCAGATTCATTATAAATAATAATTTATAAAGAAAATATTAGTTTGAACAAATATACATACCACCAACCTACACCTACCACACTGCCACTAAAGCAAGTGATCCAGATTATACAAGACACACAAGATTTTATTTTACTCTAAGGCTTGTAAAAAAACCCACAGAGATGAACATTAACTGGTCCTACTACTGAGATATCTACTTCACTCCAATTAGAAAAGAAAAGCCAGCGGGGGAAAAATAAAAATAAGCAGCAGTATCACCTACTTTCTCTTCCTGTTTACCCTTAAAAATAAGAAGGGTCAAACAGGCACATATACGTGCTTTAAAAATACCCCGGCCTGAAAAACACATTGCACTGGCCCTTAACTTGTATGGCAGCGACAACAATGATTATTCCACACACATGCTGCTCCCCCCATGATAGATTGAAATAATATCAGTACTGAGGTACTGTTATATTACTAAACCCTATGGGCTTGGAGCTGAGGGATTATATAAATCTCTCTCATACATCCTGCTCCCAAAACACACACAGCTAATAAACCTCTTCCTATTCGCCTTCAGGTTCATTCTGAAGAGTTTCAGACATCTGGTTGGCTTGTTTAAAATAAAAACCTCAACTAGTAGGTTTGCTTTTATGATCCCAAGTGCAAAATGTTCTTGCTGGAAGCCTCAGGCCAGGTGAAAAACACTTGTGTTAAGATGCTACTTCATGACATTTCAGGGATCTAATGAGCTATATGATCTGCACACAGGGAGGTCTCCCTAACATTAGCTTGCATACAACTATGGAAATTAAAAACAAAGGAGCCTATAGTAGTCCAAATATTTTTCAGTAAATAGTACAGCTGGTGAACTGCAGATACTGCTAAATTTAGAAGGCAAGTGCTTAGCAGTGTTCTGTAAATATACGTACATCTCAATGCTTACAATAACATGAAATACACTTCTCCCTGAGCCTTAATGTCCTATTTTTTCATAGTAAGAATAGTAAATCCCTCTCATGACACAAAGCACTATGCCCAATTTAATGGGGTAAGAAAAGTCGCAGTCTTTCTCTCAAAATTATAACCCTCCAGAACATCACTGTGCACCTGTACTGAATGAGCACATGTATGTGCTCATCCTTATTTTAGCTGTTTATTATAAATACACTATTTATATATTTTCACATAAAACCCAATAAAAAGAAAGCAAATTACAGGAAGAGCTGTGCAAAAGTAAAGTTCTCTGCAGGCTTGCATGCAGTAGTTAAAGCTTTCTGCTATATCATCTATCTTGAAAGAGCACAGAAGTGCACTGAACAGATATGAGATACGGTGTGTAACAGACAACCAAGTCCCCTCTCGTGGCCCAAAACTTGTTCTCAATCATGGCTGACCATCTGTAATTTGTTACTCAAGAAACTTGAATTTGTCTGGCAGGAGACACCACTTCAAGGTCTTTCAGTGTGCCATCTCTTAAGTTTTACAACACCCATCTACTTACATGATCCATTAGAATTCAGAAAAAAGCCTAACCACCACACAGCTTTCAAGTAGCAAGAATTTTCTTGACATTAAGAGGTCTCAGATGTTACACTACAAATACCAAAATCAAATGCTAGTTTGAAGAATTCGTTGTTGTTGCTCCTTACTTTGCTAAGTTCACATCAATTATTTGTTGGTTTTCATTTTGCACATCCCACAAGTTTTCAAAGGGTGAAGCCTCTGAAAAAGATCTGCACACATACACTGCTCTACTACATGTGAGCCCTCAGTAACAAATACTCCAAGTATGAGCAGACCACAAATTAAAGTCCATTACAATAATGGAATGAAATACAAAAAGCAGTGCATATGTCAATATTGTGCTTTCCGCATTCGATTCAGGTATCACTTCAAGTGTCACCAGGGACATCCCTCTTGCCAGACTTCAGGTACTTCAATAAAAATAGTTCATTTGAGCTATGCAGCTCTTACTAGTTCACTAGACCATTCCAAAAGCAAGATAACTACTTTCTTTGTCTATGCATTCAGCCTTCAACACCCCACTGAACAGCTGGATTCAGGAAACACTGTGCTAGAGGTCAAGACACAAACCAAGGGGTACACAGTTCCAGTAGGTATTTAGGAAAAGCATTTGTAACCACCACATGAACTAAAAGAAACCCCATGAGACAAACAAAATTATACCATGTAAAAGACAACAACTCTGTTAAGTTAGAAAAAAATAGATTAAAGTGAATTCCATTCCAACTATATCAGTGTGATTTTTCTGTTTGGTGGGGTTTGTTTTGTTTACATACTGAAAGACAACCTTCTGCTTGATGAAAAAGGTCAGTATTTTCATTGCGCACTACCTCAGTGCACTACTATCAGTTGAATGAATGAGTCATTAATTCTACAAGAAAATCGCGTGGAAAGATTCATTTGCCAAAGTGGATTCATAGGAATCACTAGGACTCCAAATCATGAAGTTTACTCAGTACAGTCTATGAAGCCTTAATGCCAAAGCATGCTCCTATATGGGAAGCAAATGGGCACAAGCTGCCATTCAGTACAGAATTATCATAGACCACACTTCAGTTAGCATAGGGCAGAATAACTCAATTTTTTTTTACACAGAAAAATGCCAGCTAAAAAGTGAAAGTTGAGGAAGGGGAAGAGCCTTCAGTTTTAATCTTCACCAATTGGGACAGAAATTTAACAGCTTTAAATGGTGGCAGGTAAGTCACTTGACTAGCAAGTCAAGCATATAACATCTACAGACAACAACAGTGCAAGAGAGGACAGGACCATGAGTGTTTGGAAGGGAAATTGTGTCCCCCCACATGGGTAATTATCTTTACAGATGACTGTATTCTGACATCATCAGCTTCTGGTAGCCAAGTTGAAGGACAAAACAAAGATTTATGTGATAAAGTCAACAGTAAGAGAGATGCAAGCAAGTCCTTTCAGCTCTTTCAAACAATCTTTCAATACTGATAAAAAGTGTGTTTTATCTAAAATAAGGCTCTGAAATTACATCTGGGTTTCTGGTATCTTCACTCATGCAAACGTTAAGCATACTACAGTTGGCATAAAGCAGTAACATCTTCTCTGCTGAACATCTGAAACATCAAACCACTGCATTAGGGGGGAAGTCTCTGGCTGAGCACCTGGACCTGAGGGGTATTGAAGTGATAAACAAGGTTTTGACAGCTGCAGACTATTCTGCAGGTGCAAAAAGCATTTACTTCATTTCAGTTTAGCTCAGTTTAACAATTAGTTCAAAAACTAGTTCAGAATTTAGAACAAGATTTAGTTTTATTTGATCCTCTTAGATCTTGCGCTCAACTGAGAAAAGGGGGAGGGGAAGGGAAGGTCCCCCCCAAGGAGTTCCAAAGTTTAAGACTGTATATTTAACAGGATTATAAAGTTTAGTCTCAAGGATGCATGGTATCCCGCAACTGATTAAATTACTAAAATTTGAGCATCACACTTAATACAGAAGAACCTCCCACAACCAAATGTTATCCCACCTTGAAAGAGCCTGTCTGAGCACAGTTCCCCCATACCACCCTCAGGTTGCAGTTTCCACAGCGAAGCTTGCCCAGCAGCATCACTGACAGCAGGGTGCATTTAACTAAACAAGCCTGAAAAAAGCATCCTAACAAAATCCCTGTTTCTGTTGACTGTTAAGGAACTTGAAACAGTTAATTCAGCTGAAGGTGTTAGAAGCTAAGCAAGTAAACCCCACCCCAAATATCTAACCTGAGGGCAAGAACTGGGCTATGTCTTGCTGTACAAGTAAGTGCAGAAACACTGCACTCAAGCACAGCATTAATCCCCACTTTACCCACACCCCCAATCCATGCCAGCCACCACCTCTTCACAGATAACATGGGGGATACTTCCCAGCCCTACTATTCCACAGCAAAAATTGAAGTTTTGGGAAAACAGCATGAAGCTATTTGTATCTTAACAGTTTGAAGAAGAAATGTAGCATAGTGATTTTAGGAAACATTATACAAATATAAGTTAAAAAGCCCTCTTACTTTTTCATAACATTAAAAATAAGCAACTATACTTCATCTTGTGTATCAAAATACAAACAAGTATTCACATCCTAAGGTATACTCAATAAAGTAATATGGATAGTGAAATGTGTAATTTCTCAACATGAGAAGATTGTTGCCTTACCATTTTGCCAACATATTGTGGGTTAAAAGTGATCACTGAAGTAATCTCTGCTAAGGAACATTCAACACCTTTAGAAGGATTATCAGACCTTCTAAACCTCTGCTCAATTTAAGACTGCAGCATGACTTGAAAGGATATATGTCTGTCTCCTTAGAGCACACAGTGGGAAGAACGGCTAGACAAATTATTCCAGCTTGTAGCCAACCGCATCAAAACTTTAACTACACTCAGCTATTATCTGAGTGATAAGAATAAACTGCTACATACAGGGCAACGATAGAGCAAGAATAAGAAAATTACTGGAAGGTGGAGATGCAAAGTAGCTTGATAGTTTACAGGGAGGTATGATGGAGAAGCAACAATGAAGAGTATTTACAGAACGGTGTCAAACAATCCCAAGAGAGGCTGGGCTCAGAGAAACCTATTTCTATAAAGCACAGGATTTGTTATGTGAATCAAGTTTGGCAGGGGAGATATCACAAGAACTGATATTTCAAAGGGAGAAAGCTGCACCCACAGAGATGTCAACAAATGCTTCCAAATACAAATCCAAGAAACATACCCTAAAGAAAAGTTAGCTCCAAGTAGTGGGGCTTGTTCTTCAATGCCTAGCTTGCAATGTAATCTCAAGAATGGGGAGCTTAAAACAATCCTAACTACAGATGACTTCACAGTCACTCTACAACACCTGGAATTATTTGCAAGGTACAAGATTTAGGCTGTTACGTGATCTATTGGGAGTACGGACAGGAACAGGCCACATTTTTTTAAATTTTTTACATCATTTTCTGAAGTTAGGCCTGCCTTAATTCCACATCTGCCTTCAGAAAAAGGTTGAATGCATGTGACTGATCTCCAATTCCCCACATTCCAGTAGAATCCTGCAGGAGGTGGGAACTTTTTGTGAGCACTAAAAAGCTACAGGCAAGCAAGTAGCACCCAGCAGGTTCACTGTGACATCAGAGTAACAGGGGTGAGGGACAAGGGAGTATCTACTGATGACATACACCTAGGTTTAAGGGCTTCTACTGTTGGCAAGCAAGCAAAGGCTGTAGAGTAAAGACAATACTTAGCGCATAACTGCTCTCTGGGTATGGTTATCAGTGGTACAGCAAACAGGAACCCAGCTCAGTTCACCGGTGTCTTTGTTTCCATCATCTGCTGCTGGCAGAGTAGGCTTGTTACAAGTAGAAGAAAGGTGAGAAGAACAATGCAAGATAGCATTAAAATTCTGCTGAACTCTGACAAATTGGAAAACTGTTCTGAAAGAAATAGGATACAATTCAGTTCTGAAAGGTACGCTCAGGCAGGATTAACTAAGCAAACAGGAAGGAGGGTTCTTCGGAAGAAAGCTGTGGGCTAGATTGGATCAACAAGATGACCTTGAAACAAATGTTAAGCTGTTATAAGAAAGTCAAATGTATGGGGATACGTAAACAGGAATATCAGCTCCAGGGCACACGAAACAGTCTTTTTACTCCACTCAGTGCAGGAAAGCCTCAGCTGCAGTACAAAGTCAGGCTTTGAACACCACACTAAGACCAATGTGAACTAACTTGAGAGAAGAACAAGAATGATTAGAGCTGAAAAAACACGACCTCGTGGCAAGAACTGAATACACTGGTTTTATTTAGGCCAAAAGTATCACAAGGTTATAGGGTGGAGGACAAGACACAAGGAAACAGGAACATAACAAAGAACAGTTCAAATATTTTTTAAAAGACTACTTGCTACAGGGGAAAGAATAGTTGTTCCTCATGCCCAGGGAATTAGGCAGTAAGCTTGACCTGCAGTAAATAATATGTCTAGTTCCATATTAAGAGCAAGTTCTAATGCTGAGGACAGTAAAGAGCTGGACTGAGGAGAAAGCAGAGCTGCTCAAGCTTCTTTTATCAATCACATTAAATGGGCAATACTGGTACAGGGCTGGGAACTCTCACAACCAGCCTACACCTTTCAGCCCCCTTTTTAAATTACTACCTCAATTTCAAGCCACTGTAATTTCTTTGCTTATTCTCCTACAGTGTATGTTTAGTTTGAATGAGCTAGAAGATACCTTTCTGATTTTTCAAATTAAAAACGTCAAGATTTGCATGTCCGGATCATTTTACTATACAAAAGAAAAGTCACACCTGCCTCATGCTTTCTTCATGCAGAAATAAATTCCCATCATCTCCCATGGCAGTACACAAACGTCATCAATATTGCAGTATCCTGTTGTACCTTTCTCCTCTGACCAAGAGAAACCAGAAGCTGACTACTTCAGAAAGACCTGCATGCTGAGCTTTCTAACAACCTAGAACAGTGATATAATAGCTTTCATTGACGTGGTGTCACAAAGCACCATCACACAAAAATATGCACACACATTTTACTACAACTATAGTTTTAGACTCGGTTAGGCCTTCCTGAGGATAGAAAATGCTGCATGCAAACCAAATGCTCCAAAATAAAATCTAGTATACCCAGGATTTTACAGATGGGGAGTTGAAGCAGATAGCATTAGTTACAGCCAGTCAGAGAAAGTCTGTGCCTGAGAAGTCACACATTCACATTTAAACTATAAAATCTAAAGTCACTAAACTGGGAAAGAATTAACTCTAAAAGTTCAAGCACAAATAGGACACCTAGAAAGCATACAACAGTTAGAGACAACACACTATCCTGTTCCATCCTCTGTAATAGTTTCGGTACTACAAGTATTTATCCAGGTACTTGTCTGCTTTGTTTAAATGCCATCCTTCTGATTTGTAAAACACAAAAATAAGAGAGTAGCAACAGTCCATCTTTACCCTCCAGGAATTCAGCAATTTCTCATCCAAAAATTGAATCAGACAGGTCTGGTCAGGATGGAGCGCTAATGGAAGAAGATGAGGTAAGCAAGCACACACATAGCCAAGTTCAAGTGGACAACCACATGTACTGAGAAGTGAGCAGGCTAAGCTTCACACACCTTCTAGGGACAACAGTACCTCCTCCTAACCAGCAACAATGCTATCATAGCTTAACCTTCAGTAGCCCCCAACAGCAGGCAACAGCACTCCAGTTTAGCCTCCAAGTTACTCACACTTCTCAAATTCATCAAGTTTCAACTTTGTTGTTCCATTTCATCACTTTCCAAAAATGAAAGAGATGAGGTCCTAGGTACCCACTCCTTTCCCACTAGAAGTAATATATACCATATTTTAGCCAATTCAAGTAAGTAGCTCTTGAATGCCGTTTTCATTATTCCTCTCTCCTCCTCGCTTACTAAATACTGCATCAAATTACGCTCTGGAGCACAGCAGCAGTCTTGAGGCATGCTTACACACCACTATGCTCCATTACAAACATCACAATGAATAATTATTTGCCACTATTATTAGACTGGGATAATTGAGAAAAAAGTTCCTTTTTTTTAAACTAGGGTTGTAATTCTGACTACACAGCCACACAAATAGATCCTAGGTACCTAAATAGAGATGATCACTTAAAAAATAAAATCACACCCTCAAACAGTCTATGGAACAGAAGTCTCCTATGTCATGAAAACAAAGCTGGTTCACACCATGATATAAATACCACCTGCAACCTCAGTGGCCATCAACACATTGACCAAGAAATGCTGAGCTGCAAGAGACAGAACCAAGCAGATCCAGACCCATCCAGCCTCAAGCATGTTTCCACAACTCCATGTTGATTCATAATCTACACCACCACTGAAGCTCCAAACTTCAACCTTTTTCATATTCTGCATGCCACTTCTGGACTGTGGAAGTTGATAAAGCAAGAGGGTTTGTCAGATCCTAATGACATACAGCTTTCTGTTGCTTGCATCCTTCCTTAAATAAGGTAAATTATCATCCCTCTAACACTAAAAGAGGTCAAATCAACAGAAACCTTGAAGGAAGGCAGAAAAGTGCATTTTTCATTGGGAAAGCAGGGGGAGTTAAAGGAAGCAGTACCTTTAAAACAGGAATCTGCCCTACAAGCAAGCTTTGGAGGGTAGAATAAAGACCGCAGTATCCAGTAGTAACTGAATGAAATGGTAGAATACTACTACAAAATCTAAAGCCACAATTAAGAAGGTGAAACATAACACATGCACACAGCACTGAAGGAATGATTTAGTGCCACTGACATCAACACAAATTGCACAGAGCAAAAATTAAACATGCTGCAATAATAATCTGAACTGCCCAATTAGGTTAAAAAACACATTTACCCTACAAATTAAAAAAACCTCCCAAACCCCTCAAAGGCATTAATACCATTCATAATGTTATTTGAGATGCAAATTAGAAAACTGAAGTTAATATAACACCAACAGAAGTTCCTATTATTCCCATTCATGGCTCAAGGGTAGGCGACAGTAGAAGAGAAGCCACAGCCTTGTTGTATGAGGTCTTATTAGGACAGTAAAGGCTTTTGTTCATTTTTGAAGTTAACCCACCTTGTCTTCAGTGCAGAAATCACCAAATTATAAATGTGATCTTTCATACACCCAGAAAACTTAAGTGCATTAACAAATAAAAAAGCCAGCTGCCGAGGCTGGCTGGATTTGGGGGCAGGTGTTAAGGAGAAACAAGTATTCTTCAGAGAAAGACGACTTCAGATCCTGTCTTCCAGCATCACAGATCTCAATCTGAAGCACAAAAACAAAGGTATAGACAGTGGTACTGCAGTTATTTCTTCAACTATTTCCTGTACCAGCTGCGTTCCAATTTTAAAGCTCAGCAAATGCAGAAGCAGCTTTCTTCCATCTCAAATGCCTTTCCCACAATGACATGTAGGTCTTTGTAGACTGAGTCAGTTTTGCAAATGATACTTCTAATGACAGCTCTAGGCAAAATATTGTTTGATTTCACACTTAGCTCTATCTGTACAGACTTATACATGTTGAAGAGCAACTGCCATCACTGGCACTGTATGTCCAAAGCTCTAGGCCTGCAATTTGATATATCATTGACAGTGTTCTTCCCACTACTTCACTAGACTGTAATTTTCACAGAAACTTAAACCAATGTTGTCATACCAAATTCAAAGCAATGATGCTAACCTTAAGTAATCAGAACCCTTGGTCTGGTTAATACAAAACAAGCAAGACAGAAGCAATAGCCTGTGTTTCACTAAAATATAATCAAGTTCATTTTATAACTCGGTAAGTTTCCCAATTGAAACATTTCATATTTTCTAAAGCCTGATATTCAGCTGCTCACTTAGAAAATACATACTGCTGTCAGTAAACTGCGAACCATAAACCAGATAAGGTATTTAGTAACAACCCTGCCTACTTCCTCCCCTCAACAAAAAAATTAGCAGAAACATGGCCTTCAGAAATTATTTCTGCCCACTACAAAACATTAGAGGAAGAGTTTCTTGCTAGCTTGTTGATGACATTATTTCCCAAACTGACTGAACAAAAAAAACAAAACAGCACAAAATGCAGAAATGGCAACATTGAAGAGTTGACAGTTACCTTGATTTCAGGTTTTTCTATATTCAACAGTAATACAACACCCAGTTGGGTCATCAACCAAAAAAAAATTGTAAAACAGGCTAGAAAGGAGTTAAAATATATATACAGGCCTCCTTTTAAGGGTGGAGAAAATCCTTAAGAAAAAGCATTTTCTGAAAATACGACTGTCTCAATCCCCCTAGCAGAGTGTTTACAGTTAAGAGAAACCAACAAAGCACAGATTTTTTTTTTATACAGACTTTCATCACTGCATTGCAATACTTCACTGTCAGCTAAGATCTTGTTAACCACACAAACTTCATGACATACCAAAAAACACACTGTCAATATAAACAGCTACCTCTCAGGTATACAGGTAATGCTTACCTACGAAGAAAATACCAGCCACTACACTAGTTCAAGTAGCTTTTTTTCTAGCCATGAAATTCTTCCCTAGAATTAATGAAGAGGGCTACCTTCTGCTGATTAACCCTTCCTTCAGGGGTGCTCAGAAAGCCCTTCACATGTTTCTGTGTGTAGTTTCACCCCCCTCTCCCCCCAACTTTTATTCTAGATACTCTAAGTAACATAAGTTACAGCTACTTCTGTAATGGGCAGGAATCTCTTAAATGTTCTACCACAACATATTTCAAAATTTCAGTTATGTAGATACTGTAAGACTAAAGACAAGGTCCTATGAACATCTACCTGCAAGATCATTCTTACATGAGTATCAGATCTCAAGAAAGTACTATTCTAAAAATAGTCCAACAAGTTTATTTTATAGAAATAAAAATGAAAGTTTAAAGCAAGCTAAAAGAAGCACAAAACTTGTGGGCTTGCAGGGGAGAGGGAAATTCACCACTGCCAAAAGGAAAAATTTATGTTTATATTATGACCTTCAAAATATACAAAAAGAAATTTAAATGACAGTATAAATACTAGTATTTTCCACTAAAGGTTTAACAAGGCTTATTACTATTTAAGAAAATACAAAGCACCAGAAGAGACAAATCCTTAGACCAAGACTCAAAACCAGCATCAAAAAAAGTGTAGGAACAAAGAAAGAATCATGTTTGGAAAGTTTTAAGTACACCATGTTTCTAAAAGGAATAATCTATCAAACCACAGGAGGTGACTAGAACTGCCATCATCACTGCTAACACAAAGGAATGTAGATTGGGGGGAGGCAACAGAGGAAGGGGGAGAAAGAACAGGGAAGGGAAAAGGAGAAGGAACTAAAAAAAGGGAGCAACAGTAATGGCTACCAGATTCTCAAGGAATTCCTATAGGAAAGAATAAATCCTTCATGCCATTTTAAAATAAGCAATCCATGTAAGAAATTGCTGTCATCTCAGTAGTTTTAAACTTTCAGTTTATCTGCCCACCATATCTTCATAAATATACAGTTTTGTGCCATATACTAAACTTCCAAAGCTCAACACAATGGTTGTGAATACAAGTAATATTTCTTCTTTCAGCCTCCTCATTCTTCTGAATCATAGTACACTGCAGAAGAAACAGCCTTTCAAGAGGAAGTGGGGAAGTTTAACTACACCAAATTTAAAATAACCCTTTACAATTATTTAACCAACTTTAACTCTCAAGTTAAAGAGACAATGAGTTATACACCAGCAGGTAAAGGCCACTAGAGGACCGCCAGATTACCACAGCATGGAACATCCTAAAAGGGTATCATTAGGGGGATGATCTTGCAGATCAGGATTTTAAGTTTAGGTCTAATAAGCAGCATGTATTTTCATATGACGAAGAACAGAATCTTGTTACTGACGAAAAAAAAGGGTTCATTAAAAATAACAGACATATAAATATGAATACTATTTCCCAGAAATTCAAAACAAATGAGCAGCAAAGCCATTTGCTAGTTAGAAGTTCCACCAGCTTATGCAGAACTACTTGGAATATGTGTTTTAGCTCCCTACACATACTGATCTCCTGCTTCCAAGTACAATTCTTCCAGACATTTTCATAAGCACAATAATTACAAAGATACAAGCTCTTTGGGCTCGATCATTTACACTGCATCTCCAATAAAACCAGATCAAGTCACAAACTTCTTTAGCAAAGTTTTTGCTACTCAGCAAGCATTGTACTCCATATTTCATAAGCCTGACTCAAAGCAAATGGACTATTCACAATTAGAACACATCCAGAAAAACTTCAGCTTGCCACAAGATACACAAACTTACTGGGTCTTGCCAAAAATGGCTTTGACAAGAATATTTTCTAGCAGTCAGGCATATGAATGGGAGGCAATGTAACAGTAAAGGCTGTAATAACTGTACTCGGGAGCTAATTTTAATGTAAGCACAGTGAACCAGAAAATAGATTTGACCAGCTGGCTCAACTCATCCCGAGGCCTAGAACTCGGCATGCACATGAACAGCCAGTGTCTTATCTGGTCTGACTTACCAAGCCAGCCTCAACCCTGCAACCTGGAAGTTACGGTGCTACTACAAAGCGCGATACCCGTAACGGCCGTTTTCTGAACGGTTATGATGGATCTATCATTTACCTGAAGAGAAAACGCCTTAACTTCCAGCTCTGTACCAGAAGAGTTCAGGTAACCGACGCAACGCAAAGCCGGGGAACACGCACAGCAGCCAGCCTCCCTGCCTCACGAGGCCTCCATAAACAGCACCCAGAATTGCCAGAACACAGGTCTAGTTAGTCTTTGCACAGGCAAGAAGGCATTTAATAAGCCAAATAATCAGAACAAAGCCATGTTACTGCCCTTAGAAAAGCCGGAATAACACAAAGAGCCTATTCACTCGTCGATCTCGGAATTTTTAAACCAGCTGGTCGTTACACTTAGGAGCCATAAATTAGAAATCAACTTTCTTATCGCTGAGGGAGGGGGACGAAGAAAATAATCCCCGTTTTCACCCAGGAATCATTGTGGAACGCAACTACCGTGAAAAAACACGCACCTAACTCTAACGTAACTATTCCTGAGCAACAGAGGGGAGAATCGCCGCAGCCCCCCGTGGACATGTGCCCCAGGGGCAGCGGCACAAAGGACCGCCCGCGCCCCGCCGAGCCCCGGCAGCAGCCGCGGCAGGCCGGGGCCTCGCCGGCAGCAGCCCGCTGCGCTGTCGGCAGACACAGCACCGCAGCCCACCTAATTCCCATCCCGAGCGGCAATTATTAACGCTAATAAGTCGGGTTTTTTGGGTTTTGGGGCTGTTTGGTCTTTCGGGGTTTTTCTTGCCGTCTGTCTGGGCTGCAGGCGGCCGCTGTTTCGCTTCCACACGAAATCTCCAGCTAACAGCAGGGCGAAGGGGAGCTAACCTCTACCTCCAGCTGTGATGAAGGAGCGCGGCCCCGCGCCTGAACACCAATAATAATGATAAAAACTGTATTATCTATACCTATTTATCTATCTATATAATTAAAGAGATGAGCAGCCCGCAGCCCCGTGGCAGCGGGAGGCTGCTGCCGCGGGGAAGGGCAGATTCGGGGTGACACCCCACCCCGCGGTGTGTCCCCCCTTCCCGGGGTGGCGCTCGCCCGCCGAGAGCTGTCCGGTCCCCACAGCCGCTCGGGCGTTGTGAAGGGGTCCGGGCCTGGCTACCCCCTCCTCCGCCTGGCACTGCCTCCGAGCCGCCAGCCGCCTCAACGGCTGTTAGCCGCCGGCTGCGCTCGCCCTCCGCCGGCGGGCGCTGTTCCCGCGGCCTCCCCCACCCCACGGCGCTGGCCACCGTTACCTGCGCCCGCACGGGCCGCCTCCCCTCCGCATATGGACCGGGCTCCTCAATGGCAACTGAACAAAACACAGCCGGCTCCGCCCCCTCCCGGCACTCGCCCGCTCCCATTGGCTGGGCCGCCCGCCCGCCGAACTCTGACCCGCTCTACTATAGGGCAGTGGCGTGCGCCGGCCCGGCCCACAAGGGGCGGGGGGGCGGGTCCGTTCCCGGCAGGGACGCACAGCTGTGGTGCTGGGTGGGGCGGGGAGGACGCGGCTGACTACAGCCCCCAGGAGGCATTGCGGCGCTGCGGCGCTCTTCTCTCATTGGCTAGCCAGGGAGCGTGCGGAGGAGCGCTGAAGGGGGGTAAATTGCGAAATTGCGCTTCTCGCCTGGAGGGGTGATTACATCATCGCGTCCCCGGATGGAGCCGCAAGAGGGACGCGGGTGCGCGTGTGGCGCAGCTAGCGGGGCACGGCAGCGCCCAGCCGGCCGAGCTGCGCATGCGCGCACCCGCTGCCTGAGCATGCGCACTGGCGAAGGAAGGGGTCGGCTCAGGAGGGTGGGAATAAGTGGTGGTGGTGGTTATGGTTATGGTTTTTCTCCCTCTTCTCCTCAGGGCGGTGGGGCTGGGGCTTGGCTGGGTGAGGAGGGTGTGGGGGTTGTCCCTCGACGGGAGCGCGGCCCGAGCATGCCAGTCAAGGCTGCCCTGCTTGGTTTGGGCCTTGTTAGTGTGTGGGTGACCTCTGCCAAGGCCTGGCCCAGCTGGCTGCACCCTGCTTTGGCAGAGCCTCTGCGCAGAACGGCTGAGGTGCGGGCACCCGGGCCTGTGGCAGTCCTAGAGGGTGCAGGAATGGCGCCCGGGGCTTCCCCCAGTGCTTGCCCTAACCAGCTCCTGCCGATTAAGTTACCTTCCCCGTAGTTGGTTCTTTCCAGCTTGCTCCGCAGCCGCGAGCTCTGCGCTGTGTAACGGCGTGGTTACACTGCCCTCTGCTTGCCTGCTCCGTGCTTCCCTCAGCCGGCCGCTTCCAGACCAACTTGATGGAAATTCCTCGGCTTCATCTCCCGCAGGGGTCCCGCATGGACCCGAACTGGTGCCATCTTCTCTTGTCTCTCAAAATGGAAGCCAAAAAACCCCCAACATCAGCTTCTTACTCTGCAAGAAATGTTCCTATGGGAGTTTTTCAAAAGCAGTTATGAGTCAGCCGTAGTGAGGAAGTGGGATGTGTTTGGACAATAATTACATTGTACACTTGTCAGGGCAGAGACTGCTTTATGTGGATGCATAATCGTTAACATCATGAGAAACCAAACCCTGATTTACTGTTGCCTACAGGCCTAGCGTTACTGAGGTACGGGTATTCTTTATTAATGCTAACTATTAACAAGCTCTTCTCATCCCTTGAACACACATCTTTTATTTCAACCTTCTGCAACCTGTTCTTCAGTGTTTGCACATGGAGCGGTATTTCACTCCCTCACCTTTCCTTTGACCCACAAGTTTTCCAGCTGACTTTATTATCCTGTAAGATTTTGCTGTGTTACAAGACAATGCTGCAATAGCTATCTGAGTTAACATTGTAATGCAGAGTCCAAATCAAAACTCTGTTTCTGGGACATCCTGACTTCAGCTTGCTTATTTTCCAGGCTTTCAAATTTTAACTTTAAGAGACCAATAACTTAAAAATAATTTTACTTCAAACAGCATTACCAGGTTTTGCTGCTTGTTCTTCATCACTGTCCTCTCATCTTTTATACCCTACAGTACCCAGTTTCTTAAAAACATTTGCATGTTTGTTTTAGTTTGATAAACCTTAGGCTGAAATGTTTTCAAATAGTTTTCCAATATACCTTTCCCAAATTATACAATGAATATTTAAATTGGTGTACTATTCTCTGTAAGATCAACACCTACCTCTCTTTAGAAAGATCTTGCAAGCGATTAAAGGTACACAGAGAAAAGCACACAGCTTTCTCCCATCGTTCGGTCCTGGCTCTTGAAATACTTTCTGGTTGTGCTCATTTTGCTCCTGGCCTTATTGTGAATTCTAGTGCATGGGAAATTGTAGTTCATCTGCTTTCGTGATCCTACCCATATCTTTGGCAGGGATTTGGCTCCATCCTGTAATCAGTTTTGTACACAGAATTCCCCACTGAAAACAAGTTATCCCTGAAGCATTTCATTGCTAAATCCTTATCCAAACTTAGAATTAACAATTTAGGTTTTTTAAAAATGAAGTCATAATACAATTTTATCTTTCACAACTATTACATCTAAGTATTCCACTGCAGTTTAGCAGCTCAGGCATGAGATTTTGATGTAAAACTGGTTTTCCCTCACCTACAAGTTAACCATTTTCATACTTTTGAAACATTAATGTTCCTCTCAGTTAAGCCACAATACTTTCCAGGGGGAACTCTGTGTTTCTGAAACTGAACTGTCCCCCAATTGCAATTGCAAGTGCTTACTTCCAGGCATGCCTGCAGCCGTGGGGGAGGCATGTGAAAGGAGCTAGAGCTGCACTCCCCAGCAGTTAGTGCTTCTGCTTTCAGCTTCCACAGGCTGGGTGTTTTCAGCTAGGGTAAAAACTTGGCAGTAATTAAATTATCTTATGGATTAGATAACTCTTAAATCTTCTTTCTCTTCTTCTGTAATGGTCCCCTATGATTTCTCCCCTGATTTCTTTTATCACTTTCCATTCTTTTCTCCAACTTCATCAGCTTTTGCGACAATGGCTGATACTCTCTTCTTTCGGGGCGTAGCTGCTTTCAGCTGTCTGTAGTCCAAAAACGGGTGGGAAGCTGAGCCCTAAACTAGTGGTGTTACAGAGGTGGTACCTCCTACGATCAGCCAGTTGCACCTCAAAACTTACCACGTGGGCAAATCACATACAACGGTCAATAAAAATTAAGGGACTGGGGTGGGAGATAGGAGTGAGTGATCATATCTGAGACAGGGCAGGTAGTAGCTTTAATCAATGTCATTCAGTATGCAACCATAGTCGTCTTTGATTTTATACCCAAGAGTAAAACTCTGGCAGGGATCCAGTTTATAATTCAGATCTTGGTAAACACAGACCTAAATTTCCCTCATGACAAGGTTCGATAGTAATTGTCTAGCACTTTAAATATCTAATTACAAACATGCTACAACATGTTAAAGTGGTCGTTGTCTGTTCACGGAACTGTGTGTCTCCAGGAAGGGCCATCTGTTTCCAACAAGACAGTGAGACATGAATGTAGACAGGTTTCCAAATTTAAAAAAGGACCAAAAAACCACTAAAGAGAGACACAAAGCTGCCTTTACAATAAAGCACAGGCTGAAATAGGTACAATCAGAATGAACCTCAGGAGAAAGTTTTCACCTAGAGGAACAGATGCATGGCATGATTGCTCTAAGATACCCTTCTGGGAATTATTTTATGCACCTAAACTACTGGACTAAGCATATAGAAGTCTTCATATACAGATGACATGTTCAGTTTGGTCCGTCTTGACCCCTATTTTCCATAAAGAAATAGCAGTTCCTTTTACATCCTCTTTCAACACCTAGCTCCTAGATCTAGTTATTCAAGAAAGGGAATGTTTTCTCGTCCTTAGCCAGAACATGGTAGATAGGCATGAGCGACCTGCTAGCTTTGCCTCTCGCGCAAAAACAACACATAGACTATAACGCTATGTGTGTGTTACTACTAAGCTGTTGCCAATTTAGGCAAATTACCACCTGAGATCAAGGAAGGAAACAGAGGAGACTATGCAACTCAGTACTTTTTTTGCTATTATTTTCACGCTGTTTGTAGATAAGGAGCCCAGCAGCTATTTGATGTAGTTAACGGAATGAAGTGCAAAAATAGTTCAGAGTCTCTGTAACATGCACAGCTGCTCATAATGTCCAGATGAGCGTTTTTAATGCAATTTCAGATTGGTTGAAAAGCGTTTTGCTGGGTACACCGATCACTTTTTACTTAGCGCAGCATTAGTAAGCCAAAAGTTAGTGTATTTACATGTAGTGGTCCTCGTACGATGAGTTATAGAAGCAAGACAAGTAAGTGAGTTGGGATAGCAAGTTTCAGGTGAATTTACCCCAAATAATGGTATTTCTCTTCTTGTAGCAATCACTGTTAGTCACTCATCTGTTTCCCCACAAAATACATATAATGGAAACAGGGCCTCTGTTTTAAAAGACAAATTTATGAAGGCCTGTCAGAAAGATTCCAGACCCAATAAAATCCTTCATTGATCCGGTTTCCCGCAGGGTCACTTCGCACTCTCCCTTGGGAGCAAAGGGGCAATGTGGATTCCACCTCCTGGCCCAGGGAGTGCCCATGCAAGGGGGTGAAGAAAGAAAATGGACTGAGTTTGGACTCCAACATAGAGCATGCACAGGAGACACTACTTACTTATTGAGGGGTCCTGTGATATCCTGCATGTTTTGGGGGGCTGCTTGAGCATGGCTGAACCTCATCAAAGATGCTTTTCACACTTCTCCATTCTCTCTGTTTAGCAGTTTCACAGCTGAGCATACAGGTTCTGGGCACAAGCGGAAGTTCTGCCACTAATTAAATGTATCAGTCGGTGGTTTTAATCTAAACCTTTCTCAAACAGATGAGTTTACGGTTTAAGGTACTTTTCCTTACTTACGTTCAAGGGCTTGTTATAAATGAGATAAAGCAATAAGAATGCTAAATAAATTAGCTGGAATTGAGAAGCAAAGCAGTGTTCAGCATCAAAATCCGAAACAAGCAGAGGGCTGACATCCTGGGATATTAGAGTCAGGGGTCTCTCATATACCACTACGAGTTGGCTAGACATTATGTTCTTTGTGAACTCTTAAAAGGATTTTGAAAATGTTGAGTTAATCATGACCAGATCAGGTTTTATTGGATTTCATGGAAGGGTGACTCCATCCCGTGCCCCCTGTACACAGCTGACTTTTCCTACACCCAGCTTTTCACCTCCATTACCTGCTGCTCCAGCTACACAGTTGCCTGCTTCTTCTTAAATTGAGCCATCTGGCCAGGATATACTTCATTTTTCAGGGTATGAATTAGCCACAGGATTTCAAAAAGGGCAAATCAAGCTGTAAGTGCTGAGCCAATACAACATTGTTCTGCTTTTCACTGCAGTCCCCTAGGAACAGTCCCACTCATGAGAACTCTAAATTGCTAAGAGTTCAGCCAAAGCATCTTCTGCCTACTCAAGTTTCTAGTCCTTCCTACATACGTTTCCAAGTGCCTTGTTCTTTTTGCAACATACAGCACTTCCTGCCTAGACCTTCCCTACGTTTGCATGCTTTACCAAATGGCTTATTCACCTCCTGAGTGAGTCTTTTCTCAGCCCAGAACTTTTCCCCAACTCGTCTCTCCTTGAAAATCGCCAGGAACAATGAAGGCACAATCAGTTACCTCCATCCTGGTGCAGCCAGAAGGGCTGCGTAGGTTCTCGGCTTCGCGTTTTTTCTGCCAGGACAGGGCTTATAGCGGTCTTGCAAACTCCTCTAGTGATTTCCAATACAAGACATAGGGAACCATTAACAAGTAAATTCGATTAATAAGCACTGTCACTTCAAGCATGCTCTGCACAACGTATCACGCTTGTTATGTTTCACCATCCTTGATATGGAATTTCTGTATGAGCCATTTCATCTGCTTCTCATTTTTTATGAGTTGGGGTTTTTTTTGGTTGTTTTTTTGTTGTTGTTGGTGGTGGTTTTGGTTTAATTTGTTTTGGGTTTTTTGTTTTAAGGAGAGAGTAGTTAGTACTGTTCTGGTACTTTTCTGTTATTACTTATCCAAAAATCTGAGAGTGCAAGAAAAAAATTATTTTTCCTGTGGAAACACCCTGAATAAGTACTTTCTTAGGGTAAGAATTGTTTACACCTGCATAGATAGTTTTTTTTCTTTTATTCTACCTCAAAATAGGCAGAGAAGTGGTGGAAGATGTGCAGTGAGCAGTGGCATTGTGTCAGGCCTTAATATCTTTTACCAGTTTCCAGGAAACAAAGATCTTTCAAACACGAAAGTGTTTACTGGAAAATAAAGTGATTGCAAACCAGTAATATCTGTATTTCACTTCATCGCATTCCTAAATTGACTGTGGTTAGATAAAGAAGAAACTATTTTAATCATCAAATCAAAATAGGGATTTAAGGATGAATTTGCATTTCAGCTGAGCAGAGCGATCACCAAGATTTTAAACATGAATTCTTCACATAGATTTGTGCATACTAATCATCAGGTGTACTCTTTTATCGAAGGGTTTTCTTTTATATCGTATATGTCTAGATAATTTCCCCTGCAGAAGGCAATTCAAAGGCCATGTTCCTGCTCATGCTCCCAGACCTGCCTCCTCTACTCAAACTAAAATTGCAGCCTGTCTCAGAAATCCCGTCCCAGCTACGTAACTGACAGATCGAGCCCTTTGTGACTCAAATAGAACTTTTAATTTTCTCTCACTTCTCTCCTCGACTAATCTAACCTCATCTCATTCATATCCATTCAAACTGCTGCTGCAATGGTTGTCTAGCCATGTCCTTTAGCCACACTAGCCTTCTCCTTCTACCTCTCCACGGGCTTTATTTTTGTTGCATCGACCACACGCTCCCGCTCCCTGTCTTTCCATTCAAAGCCCTTCATAGCCTATTCCACCTCTCTTTACCTTTCACTAAAGCAAAGGCAGCTTCTGCCTCTTGAGCCACCCAGACACTATGAACTGCACCACAGGTTCACCTAGTATGACCTGTGCTTACCTCAGACCTTTACATTTAGCAAAGATACTCATATATTAAACTCAAAGGTTTCAGTTAAACTAAAGCAATTTAGTTCTCAGGAGACTACGCTGTGTTTCGCAAGCAGAAGCAAGAGTGATCCCCGTTGCCTGAGGCTTTTATGATGGCCCAAATGATTCAGGAGGTCAGTCAGGCCATTGGCTGTAGAGGAAGGGGCTAAAAAAAGACAAATGAGCCATCATGTCCCTGCTCCCCTGACTGGGAGGGAAGTGTCTTCCTGACCCCCAATCAACCTGTGCAAGAGAGCAAGGACGTTCATCAGTCCTGTAGAAAGAGGAGTTTCCTCAGCACTTGAAAACATCCACATGAACTGCTCTGTGTTTTGAGCTATGAGACATCTAGGATGTCTCTGAAGAAGGGAGGACATAATGCTGGAGCTAATAAATCTAAAAAATCTGTTTCCATGAAACTTGTTGTCTTTTGGATGTGTTTCAAGACTGACTGACTAAGATGCAAGACCTGACTGAATCTTTTCTGCAGTTGGGGCAGGTGAAAGCCTCACACATTTGGGGTTTTTTTCTGCGTTCTCTGTTGTCTAAGACTGCAGGAGCTGATTAAGTGGCTTTGTCTTCTGTGGGAACACTTGTAGGGTGTCTTCTGTTCAGTTGGCTGCTTCCAGAAATTGTGTGCAACCTGCAAAAGGCCTCTAAACCTTTACCAAATTCAGCTGAAGTTGTGCAACTGGTTTTAAATGCATTACATTATATACAGATGTGCATGGACAGGCACAGATGACATGCACTGGTGCGTAAGTGTTGGGAAAAGGAAAGTGGGTTATCAATAATTTCTCCCTCATCTCTGATACTGTTGGCTAGAGACAGGAGATTTGATTATAGCCATTATTTTACTACTGAACTGGGATTGTTACATGTCGAAGGCTGTGCACAAAGCATTACTCCCAGAAAAAAGAACTGAGCAGGAAGATTATGACAGAGGTATGGGGTTCAGTAAGAACCAGCGAGACCCTCCAGCACCAAACCTAGCACCCACAGAGGGTCCATGGTTTCTTCTAAAAGCTAATGAAGCATCTCATGATTTAATTTCAATTAATGACAAGCACAGTGCATTGCTAAGTAAGCGGCAATGCGTATTTACAACCACAATTAAAAAAAAAAGTTTGTAATTTCAAACTGCAGTATATCTAACACAATAAGGGCCACTAGGATCCCTAATAAAGATCAGCCATGGAACCTCTGTCTTCTTATTAAACTACTGATGGACACCTCTTGGCTTTCTCCTGTGCCAGTCTTCAGGCTATGGAGTCTGCAAGGTTATATCCTTATCTCTTCTCATATCCCCTCACAAGCTCTGACTTTGCTCTGAGATCTCCAGAAGCTTGACAAAGCCTGCCGGTGGTGTGCTGAAGGTGCTGCAAACCAGGCTGATCGCCACGCACAAACTCTATTCCCATAACTCTGGTGGCTGCCTGCTTCTCTCCTCCTGCCTCATCCTTCCTTTGGCAATTCTTCAGGCGAGGGCTGTATTCTTATTTTGTGTTAGTGCAGTGCCCAGCATAACACGACCTGAAGCATCGCTACAGCTCTTAGGTACTCTGGGTCGATAAATAATAACGGTAGTCTGCAAGCAAGAAATTGCTTTGAGGATTTGGGGGGGTGGGGGGTGGGGTCTGTGAACTGAAAATTGTAGCTTGCCCCACCTAATCAGTTAAAATATTCCACATACAGATCAGCAGATCCCAAATGCAGAGAGGCTGCTGTAAACAGCTAAAAGAATTTCCCTCCCCCCTGCCCCAAGAGATATCATCAAATATGTTTTTTGAGGAAGAAGTGCAATCTTTGAGTGTATGTTTCCTGTTTCGGTTAATTTTGAACGTTCTAAAGCCAGTGTGTACTTTGTTTTTAATGAGCATCTCTAACTTTGTCATCAGGATAGATGTTCTAGTTTTTTTACAAGTGGTGCATCTTTAAACTCATTATATATATGATGTCTGTATGCTAAAGCCTTATGTGAAAAAAATTAAAAGCAAACTTCACAACAGCAATGTAAGGCTCTGCCTGTTTTTTTCCTGGTTACCAACCTTGTACAAATTAAAAGCACATTAGCCACTTTCAAAATAAATCTGACTGCAGTTCAACCTCTTCACTTCGGAGTTTTGGTTTGAAGATACCAGTGGCATTCCACTGGCTAAGCCACTTGAGTGAATTTCCTGATTTTGCTTGGTTGCTTAATTTCCTGTTGGACTCACGTTTTGCCTAATTCAAGACAAAAAGACCCCTATAAATGGGATGAATGATTGAAATTACAGAGCTGGACATAGTAATTTGATTGCAGTTCAGCATGTGTCTCTCTGAAGAGAGGTAGAATTTCTGAGACATGCATATAAGTAACTCTAAAGAAGTCTTTAATTCAGCATTTTCTCCCCTTATTGAATTACCCGTCTATGCATCCAAATCTGCTATCAAATGTCTTCTCCTTGTCTTCAGGTTTCAGTGTGTGTCCGTGACAAGTTTCCCCCTGTTATGACATCACTATTAAGTCTCTAAAACAGGACAAAAATAAAACAATAGGAAGTGCTATGGTCTGTTATTCGTAAAAGCTTTCTAGCAGTATTTAGGAGTACATTTGAAGCAGATTTCCGTCTCTGCATCATTTTTCCAGTGATAGGCTTTACACTTTTAAATACTCAAGTTTGTGAATGGGACCAAATAATGCTTTAGCAAAAGCCTATAAATAATCGATACATAATACATACAATTTAAGTCTCTAACCTGATTGTTCCACACGTCTTACTTTTATATATTGCCTATCATGCTGTGCAACTGTTACGTTCCTTCCTCAGTGAAGCATACTAACTATATGAGTTTATTTATCGGTTAGGTCAGCAGAAGACTTTATGAAGTAAAAGATGCACTTTGCAGTGTTATCCGAACACCATCAGCCTGGGCTCAGTCTCATCTTTTCTGGGAAGAATGCAATCTTTCCACAGCACTGGCAATGGTCTGGGAGCTACCCAGCATATCGCCTGTATGGAGCTGGAAGCTCTAGGGGTTCAAACTCTGCACAGATCGAAGCTAAACTAAAATGATAGAATCACATAGAATCATGGAATGGTTTGGGTTGGAAGGGACCTTCAAAGGCCATCTAGCCCAACCCCCCTGCAGTGAGCAGGGACATCTTCAACTAGAGCTGCTTGCTCAGAGCCCCGTCCAGCCTGACCTGGGATGTTTCCAGGGATGGGGCATCTACCAGCTCTCTGGGCAACCTGGGCCAGGGTTTCACCACTCTCATTGGGAAAAACTTCTTCCTTAGATCTAGTCAGAATCTACCCTCTTTTAGTTTAAAACCCTTCTCCTATCACTACAGGCCTTGCTAAAAAGTCTGTCCCCATCTTTCTTACAAGCCGCCTTTAAGCCCTGGCAGCTGCAGTAAGGTCTCCCCGGAGCCTTCTCTGCTCCAGGCTGAGCCCCCCCAGCTCTCCCAGCCTGTCCTCCCAGCAGAGCTGTTCCAGCCCTCGGAGCGTTGCTGGGGCCTCCTCTGGCCCCACTCCAACAGGTCCATGTCTCTCCTGTGCTGAGGGCTCCAGAGCTGGACGCAGCACTGCAGGGGGGTCTCCCCAGAGCGGGGCAGAGGGGCAGAACCCCCTCCCTGGCCCTGCTGGCCATGCGGCTTTGGGTGCAGCTCAGGACACGGTTGGCCTTCTGGGCTGCGAGTGCACAGTGCCGGCTCTTGTCCAGCTTTTCATCCACCAGCACCCCCAAATCCTTCTTGGCAGGGCTGCTCCCCATCCCTTCATCCCCCAGCCTGTGCTGATACCAAGGGTTGCCCCGACCCAGGTGCAGGACCCTGAACTTGGCCTTGCTGAACCTCATGAGGTTCACATGGGCCCATTCCTCGAGCTTGCCCAGGTCCCTCTGGATGGCATCCCGTCCCTCAGGCGTGTCAACCGCACCACTCGGCTTGGTGTCATCTGCAGACTTGCTGAGGGTGCACTCGATCATGACAACAACCTATTAAAAGATCCAGTTCTGGAATATCTGTTATTCAATTATCTTTTCTGTCAAGAACTTGCTGGTGGAATGGGTGCCAAATTATTAGTATAGGTGAGCTGAACACTTGTTAAAATAAGACATTAGCTTGGCTGTGGATGCTTGGTCCCAACGATTGTGAAAGGGCTGTTGTGAACCACATTTCCACCAGCCTGATTTGCTTCAGACATGACAGACGGGTCCTGCAGGATATGAAAATGCCGTGTCGTCTTTCCTGAAAAATACTATTATTCTTAAGCATTACTCTTGTATGTGTCTTTTTTTCAGATGGTCTGTTAGTGGCAGGGATCTTGCAATGTTGTACATCTGGTTAATGACCTAGAACATCACCACTGTTTACAGTTATTTCTAACAGGAACTGAGATCAAAGATCAAGTTAATGGAAGAAAGAACAGTGAAAGATGAGAGCCAGTCCTCTGTTAGGAGGGACTATATTCTGCCCTTGCAGAGCTTTATCTGATAAGTGTTTTTCCGTCTCTGATGACTATAAGCCAGATCCTGTGATCTTTATATTGACAAGCTTTGTATTTAAAACTACATCAATAAGACCACATTTAATTTGGGCACTTTAATTTAACCCACTGCCCTTTTACTTCGTGAAAAATCCATTTTACCTAGGCAAGAGCTATATAATACTGCCTCTAAAAATACTGTGCCTAGGCATCCTTACGGCCATGAACCATGCGTACTAGCTTTTTCTTGATTATGGACTTGATCTGAAGGTCGCATCGTTTTCTGGGTTCTTGCAAATAGAAGAATATAGGTTGAGATAGGGAAAATAATTTTTCAGAAGAGCCAGGTACGCATGGATCCAAGAGCTTCTTGATCTTACAGACTAGTTAGCTCTGACAGTGGGCTTCAGATTTCCATCTCTATAGCAGCAAATTTACAAATGTGTATGTAACATAAACAGGGCCAAGATACTATGATTGATTTGGGTGGTTCTATTTTTATGTTTTTTTATTTTTAAGCTAGCTAGGAGCAGCCATGGTTAAAATTAAACCCATCACTTCCACATAATCGAAGAGGGATTTACAGAACATGCAGACGCTTTTCATGCCAAATGTTGTGCATGTACAGAATGAGAACCAACAATTACAATTAATTTCTGAGCCCATACTCCGCACCCAGGAAGCAGCAATGCGCCTCATCAGTGCAAATGCATGGAGGAAAGGGGTTTATAGGGTTTTTATAAAATTTTTCAATGATGTCAGAACCTGGAAGTTGTGAAATGCTTTGGATTTCTTCTGCATGCATTTGTCCAGGCTGGCAAGAAGCAAGGCTGGGATGGCAAAGGGTCCAGCAGCATTTGAGAGCTTTAACTAAAAGTTAGCGCAGACAAAACGGCGACTTTTGCGTTCCACCTGTTATCTCTGGGAGGCAGCAGCTCTGCCTTCCTCCTCCAGCTTCCCTGCAAGTCCTGGCAGCGCTGAGATAACATTTCGTTCAAGACCTGCTCATGCCAGGTTATCGATAAGTTAGGAAAATGAATGCCTTGGGGGAGCTAGATTTTCAGTTTGCTTCATTTATGGGCCAAGTCTAGCCTGGTAACAATGGAAGTCCAGCTGTCAGTGTCCTTCGTGACCCAGCTTTTAGGGGACGTCATTTTGCTATGGCAGTACATGAAAGGGGGTTTGAGGAACACTTTGCAGTGGCGGTGGCTGACTACCGCATTTCTGGTTACAATTAACAGCACATTCTCATCAACTGTCTCCGATTCTGCTTGTTCACAAGCCCGGGGAAACCGGAATATCTTTCTTTTGTCCCACACTCCTTCATCACAATGCCAGCAAATGAGCAAATATTATAATTTTTTTTTTTTTTACAAGTGGACTGGTGAGTTTTCAAGACCACACACACACACGCAGAGTACAGGTAGTTCAAACTTGGGTTTAGCATGCTAAAACCGTGAGTTTAACCAGCAACTTGGGCTGTGGCCCGGCTCCATGCCAATGGCCATTATTAGAATACATCCTCACAAAGTCACATACTGCATTGGTGACTACACAAGTGTGTGGGCAATGCCCAGTGCCACCCTGTGGCTGTTGTCACCAGCAGTTGAAGGGAGGTTGAGGTCTTCTCCAGGATCACCCTGAGCTCATCCTAATTGTGCCACTGGTGGAAACAAAGGTCAGCTCTTGTGCAGGGGTTTAAAAGTTGAAGTTGCACTCCCAAGGGGGAATAGCCTTTCAACTCCCAGAGCCCTTAGGGACACCGCAGTCACTAAATGCTGTGGCCTGGGAAGCAAAGTCACCATCCACTTTAATAAACACTGTCCCCAAATGGAGAGGCAAAAGGAGCAACATCAGTAGCTCATCATACACTGGGAATTGAGGGAGGGGATTCATATCGGCCTTTGCGCAAACTGAAATCCTTGCATCACCAGGAACCCCACCGGGTAACACTCTGCCGAACAGCAGCAATTACAGCATCGGGGCTATAGGCAAACATGGACTTCTAATTTCAGGTTGGGAGTCTGGGAAGAGATCCTTGCCAGCTGCAGCTGCTGGAAGGTACAGTGTCTTGGCATGGTCATTAGACTGATGGATCATCTGGCATCAGACCCGAGGAAGCTTGAAGGCTCTCATCTGCAGCCTCTGGATCCAGAAACTAGCCAGAAGTCTTTCCCTAACCTGCGATTTGTCAAGCACCCTGTAATTTCTGTATCACTAGCGTATTTCATGGGAAAGTTTTCTTTTTGCTGGTTACGTGTTGCTGCTTGCACATGTTTTTTTTTCCCCTGTATCTAGACCATCTATTCTTTTCAAGTGACAGATACTAAAAGTAGTAAGCTGTAAAAACATGTACCACCAGAGTTATAAAGAAAATCTCTTGGGAGACAGTAAAACAAACCCAGTCCCAAACACCCTCCCCTTGCCCATGTTGCCAAACCACCTCCTTTTCTACCGCTCTGCCAACAACTCAGTTCTTCCACAATACCTACAGGGAGGGAGGTGGTAGCAGATTAAAAAGCCGGGTTCCTCCCTCCCCGAGGTTTCCCAGCACGTATTGCCGGCCTGGGGAATACGGGGGAAGAGGAGAGGAAAGGCTGGCTCTGCCCAGCATAGGACCAAGCAACTTTTCAGCTGTACAAAATATATTAAATTCCAATCTGGCTGGAGCCGGTGTTGAAAGATTTCAGCAAGGCCAACGCTTGACCTTTAGCAGACAATAGCCCGGGCCCTAATTGGCAACTGCTCATTGTGCGTTTTCATGTGTTTTGAACAGGCGGGTTTCATGCTCATTCCCCTGTAGGCTCAGGTCTGGGGCTGCGGGCGGGAGGCGGCGAAGGTTTGGTGATTCCCGATTGTTCTATAATGCCACCTGCTGACTCGAGGGCGACAGTAGCCAGTGTATCAAAAGTCCTTTCACGGAGCCCTGCTTTTAACTTTACTGCTATTTATATTAATGGGATCATTCAATGCATTTCACTCATGTTCTGATTTAGAGTCCAAGGACAGACCCGAATTACAAATCCTAAGCGAACGCCGTAAGATATATTGGACACTAACTGTCCCGGCCTATTGTGCTTCAGATGGGTTGCAACTACGAAATATAATGAGGAGGTGACTGAAAAGGTCTTGATACTCAAAATATTAAAATGTGGTGTTTATAATGCGCTATGCTTTTTCACGACTGATGCAAGCTGCAAGCGCTTGTGTGCCGGCCAGTTGTGTCTTCACTAAATGGCCAAGCTGGTAAGAGGGGGGAAAACATGCAAGTGGCTACTTTACTTCCAGGGGAGGCACCGACCTTACTCCCTCTACAAGGATGTTTTCATCATCCATAGCAATTCATGCAAAGATGCATAGAATAGTAAAGAGGCCCCCATCCAGAAAAACGCTCCAAATCAGCTACTTTGCAAAGCCTGGGAAAGTTCACACACAGATCTGGAGTGAATGTCACACCGCGAATTTAATCTTTTAACAAACTGAAAAATCATGACCCTTTTCTCTAACAAAATTCTCACTTCCCGGACTCATCCCATTACACCAGTTGGTCCTTGATCTTCACCACTTCCCTGCCTTGATCAAAATCCTATTTTCACCTCCCCCATATCTATCTGAACGCTTTCATCAAAGTATCTCCCAGCACACCTCAGCTATCCCTGCCGCTCCGCCCGCGCTCCGCTGGTCCCCTCACATCCTCTCATGTTCTTTTTCTCTTAGCTCTGGTTCTGCTTTTGCTCCCGGCACTGACCTTATTCATCAGCTCCTTAAATAACTATTCGTTCGTGTCTCTACCAGCACCCCCAGCAAATCTTTGTGTCTTGCTTGTGAGTTCCAGGTTGACGCTCGGGGTACACTTTTCAGAGGGTTTCTGGCACGGGCAGCTTGACGCTCTCCGGCGCAGTGGAGACAGGCGCTGCAAAGCCTTCGCACCACTCTCCTCCTTCTGGCACCTTAATGGGGTCTAATTTTTGTGCTGGCCTCCCACGCACTTAATAAAAGACGCACATTCAAGCAGGCTTTGTGCCCAGAATGCAATTAAGCATCCAACTGTCCGATCTGTGTGGCCAAATCCTTGGCGTTCCCGGGGGTTCTCAGGTGCAGGTTCACACTGGTTCATCAGGTTTCCATAGGGGGGAGGAAATGTAATTTAGCTCTTTCAGTCTTAGTCATTGAAAATAAAAGGGGAGTAAGTGAAGCTTGTCTTTGGCTGGAGGAACGGCAAACAAACCAGGCGTGATTCTTTATCTTCAAGTGAAATTTGCAAGTGAACAAGGCTTTATAATTGATGCAGATTTAAAGATATAAGGTGAGGCTATTCTGCTTAGGTTTAAATGACAAACCTTATCTCACTTTTCCCATCCCCTCCCTTCTTCTTCCCTTGCACAGCAGAATGCTTAACAACAATTTCTTCAGACCCAATCCGCAGAACTACTATTCCCCTCAACTCCAGAGATTTTTAGAGCAGCTGGAGGTATTTAGCAACTCTGAAAAAATTCTCCCCATCAAACTTTTCTTTCAACACAAGCTGACCGCAGCAATGTCATAGTACCCGAGACGAGCAGTTTTGCTAGGTGCTCTGGGTCATTCTGTGCCATTAACAAAAATATTGCATGTGATGAAAACAGCCACAACACAGAAAATAACCAATGCATCAGCCCACGTGAACATGTGGAGGGATACAAAGACTGATGTGAAGATATATATACTGAAGATAATCTGTTTAATTCCAGAGCTGAATCAAACTCAGGCACCCTGCTAAATTGTCAGTACCTTTCCTCATATGGCTGTGGCCTGTGCCCACAAGTACCATCCCGGAGAATGCCTCCCCTGGCCCGGGGGATAGCAGGCATTCCTAAAAGGCAGTATGGACAGTCCAGAGCCAGCTCTGGCTCCCTCCGTGGTCCTCCAGTGTTATCTCAGCAGGCTTTGCATCCTCAAGGATGTCTGGCCCCTCCTCATGCTGCACGCCAGGGTTCACCAAACATACACACCGCCGGTTTCATACCATGAAGACACCATCTCGATGGGGTGCAGCACAGCCATTGTGTTGCTTTGGACCTCAAAGTACGATGTCTTAGGCCTGCAAGGCCACCAGATGGGCCCAGAGAAGACACAGCACCGTATGGTGTATAGGTAGCCAGGCTGTGCCACTTTTCTTTGTGAAAACAACACCCACTCCTGTTTTATTTAGTAGCATAGATGTCACCAAGGAAAGCAACATTTCTACCTCCTAGGACTTCCCACAGGGCGAAGACTTATACTACAAACTCTGTTACGAGTTAACCCTGACTCTGAAACACTGAAAAACACTGTGGGAGAGTTGGTCTCTTCTGTTTATTTAGGCAGTGAGGACAGGGAGCTTGGAAGGCCACGGGGAATGAATGATGCCAGAAAAATAGTCTGGGATGAATGAAAATTAAAGAAAAATTATTTTATAAAGGTGTTACTAAATGACAGAGAGCCGTTAATATACTAATGCATTACATACTTACTATGTGAGGGAGGATCTTCATCCATCCAGAGATGGATCCATCTAGAGATGAATCGTAACCTTTACCTATCTCTAGTCACTCCAGCTTCCTTTGCATGTAGTTGGGCACTGCGTTGATTTTGCCCCTCAGCCATAACTAAATAAGGAAAGATAAAGTGAGCAAAGGAATAAAAATTGCACAGGAGCTATAGGTCCTCACGTTTTGATTTGCATTTTCCAACTATTGCAGAGGACCTTGACAATGAGCTATCGTCTGACTGAAGACAATAGTCCACTGAAATATTTGGCTGCATCTGCAGAGAGGCAGCTGACCCTTTGATGAATTAGCTAAGGTTTGAAAGAGGTGTGTAAAGAAGGAAACAACACATTGGAGAACAAATGGAAGCTAATGGCTTCCTTGGCATCCTGAGAACTAGGGTTGGGTTGTTTTTTTGCTTATAACTAGGAATTGTTGAAATTGCTGCAGAATTGTTGAAATTGCTGCGGGGTTGTTCTGTTGTATATGATAAAAGGAATACCTCAATAACCAAGTGGGTCAACCTTACTAGGTTACATGCTCTTAAGAGCAAGAAGAACCTGAGTCATGCTGGGATAACAAGTTTTAAAACAAGATTATCTGAGAAAAGTGCTTATTTTTGGTCAGTGCCTTCAGTGAAAAACAGTTCCTACTGCACAAAAGCAGGAGGAGGTGGGAGCAAAAGGCAGCCAAAGAAAGAGGAAAGAGTGTTTCAGTACTGCACAGAAGCATTCATTAGATTAGCATTTCTCTGCAGCTGCCTCTGGCTCCAGCCTTAATATTGCCAGATTCATACAGGAAGAAAAAAAGATGTTGCCCTCAGAGGCTGACCTGCAGGAACCGGGACGAGAGGGGAGCAGTGAGGATGTTGAGCAGGAGTTTTGCTGTAGCAGGTCTGAGAGTGACAGAGGGAAGGGGTATTTGGAAGGCACAGCTTGCTGGAGTCGCTAGGCTAGACAACAGTGACAAGAGTGGGCCCCTTGGTCTTTTCCTGGATATTTATAAATCACAATTCTCTTTCCAGAAAAGACAAAGCATTTGGTAGAAGGGGAACTGCCACTATCTTCCTATTTCCTAAAAGGCTGGCGGCCTCTGCAAGGATGCCCAGCAGCTGCACCCAGCACCACACTGTTTTTCCGTCCTGCAGTTTTCCAAATGGCTGTCACCTTCCCCCTCTCCCCACTCTCCATGGCTGTTGGAAGCCCATTTGGTATTATTTTTCTACCCTCACAAATACCCTTTCTGCCCCACCCTTTTGTTTTACCCAGAAATATAAACAGATCTTTTCTCCATTCTAACTCTTTAAAATTACTGCCAAATAAACCAAATACATCAACTGCAGCATCCTCAGCGATGGAAGCTATGAAACACCAAGACTGGGAGTCTGAAGTGTTATAGGACAGTTACCCCACATTAGAGTAGAGCAGATATTCCACGCAGTTGTACGTTGTTATGGCAGTAGGGCTCTAACTCAGTTTCCATCTTCTCATGCCCTTTCCCAAGGCAGCCAGCTCTAAGGGTCAAGCTGGCACTAAGCTGGGCTTTTTGTCCAGTGCACTTTGCCTCCTCACAAACTGGACTGAAATCACTAAGCTTTATTTGAAGCAGGCAAAAATGACAGAGCTCAGCTCTGCAAGGTGACATGTGATCCCTGCTGCAAATAATAAGAGGTGAGAGTATTTGGTATTTTAAAGGGGCCGTTAGGACTTCAGTCATCTGAGCTGGACTTAACCTAGAGACTCATAGATGAAGTGTTAAACCCTCACTCAGTGTTCCTCTTAATCTCTTGATCTAGCAGATGTTTATTCTGTGTATAACCCAGCAGAAGCAAAAAAAGTAAATAACAGACTGTAAAGATTTTAAGTAATTAGTAAGTAAAAACTTACGTTTTTAAACTCTGGTACACTTCTGCATAGCTGTTTAGTATTAATTGTTCCGGTTGTTTACTCTGAAGAACCAGAATCTTGAAAACACACTTTGAACAAACAATTGCAGAAGATCTGCCCAGTCTTTTTGCTGCTTTCTAAGATTATTGGTGCAAATTAAAGCAATGGTGATATTTTCATTCCAGTTTGGAAATAAAGTCTGGATGAGGAATCACATTGGAGACCAAAAGTAACTACCTACTATTTGCAGCAAACAATAGATCGGATATTTTTCAGACAAAAGGGGAAGCACCAGTAAGGGACAGCCTGCTTACTTGTCTGGTTTAGAGCAATCTTCAGGCATTGCGCTTTGGTAATCTTCCCAACCCAGCTCCAGATGTTAAGTCTGGCTGGCTGGAGGGAGGAAGGAAGATATGCAGAAGAAAATGCACCAGATATCCAAGATTAGAAGTTATGCAGTCTCAGGCATTCATAAAAGATGGGAGCTCGCCAGCTCTTCCACATATGGGATGGAGGTCTGAAAGTGGAAAACAGCTGCTGTTGTCCTGTGCTACCTCCCAGGCCACGGAGGTTATGCCACTGGGCCACCACAGCTAGAGATGGAGAAGGATCCTCAACAGGGAAACACAGCTAGCTGGTGGAGTTAGAGGGGAAATAGGACAATCTCATCCTCTCCTCCAGGAGAAACATCGCTGACGACCAGACTACAGCTGACCTGTGATAATGACAGCTGGGCTCCTGTTACACCCACATCCTTCACCTGGGGCAAAGAGCAAGCACTGTAGTCAGAAACTTGGGGAAACAGCCCTGAAAACACGGCCAGCAGCGAGGGGTGAGGCACCGCTGTGACTTACACTGGGGAGAGCACACAAAACCAGTGCCAGAGAGGTTGTGCTCCCCGTCAAACATCAGCGGAGCCCCGGTGCTGTGCCCAAAGCCTGCTCAGCAGCGGACTGTAGGTACTGAGAAACCCTGCAGGGCTTCTCTGTAGGAGAAGCCGGACTGCCTGCCTTGGAGCCTCACTTACACTTCTTCCATAGTGGACTGTTGAATTCAGTGCCCCAAGCCAAAGAAATAACCAATAACACTAAATTTTCAGGTCCTTGTGCAAAGCTTCTGCTAATTTTCCCTTGCAATTTATGTAATACAAATGTTACTGTGGGAAAGGGAAGAAATGTGGAGTGGAAATTAGTGGCATATTTTATACCTATGGGGATGAAATGCGAGGATGGGAGAAAGAGGACCTTTCATTTAAGACTTCCACTGCCTTTCAGAGACCTGGGGCTACCAAAATCACCTGCCTTCACCTCCTGAGTAACATGGGACACAGGGTTTCATGTAGCCATTGTCACACCAGCCCAGGAGAAAGACACCATATTTTCATTCAGAGACTCCAAGGGATTTAGCATGTATCTCGGTAAGCTACTGTCAGAGGTAGCCACCACTGTCACCAGTCTGTGCCTTAATTTTAATTAGCCAGTTCAGGCTTCATATCACCCAGCTACAGGGACCACTATATGATTGGGGAAGTTCTGAAATAAACACCTTTACAGGGCATTGTGGATCACGGGAAGGAGGAGCTGCAGAAAAGCAACTTACAGTTAAAGTCGAGTCACGAGCATCTCTGGACTGAACAGAGAAAAGGGCATTTCTGCCGCCACTGGTCTTTGGTATCACTCTTGCAAATGCCTGAGCTGTATCCTCTGTCAGTTATAATTCGTGTTACACAAGACAGAGGGAAAACTGAAAAGAAGTGTTTGTAGTTTGGATAGGTCAGCCAGAAGACTGACAGATTCAACACTTTCTTGGACGACTGACTTAAGAGCTCAGGAGACGTAACAGGAAAGGAAGGATAGCCGTATGTCAAACAATGGAGACATTGAGAGGCTTTAAATATTTTGACTCCACTGACAAAAAATTGCTGGCATTTGCCAATAAAATTGGGAAAATATTCACTGAAGAGCAAAACACCTGTCTTTCTAGCCCTGTCTCAATACTGAATGATTATTTGTTGATAGGAATAATTCACAGAATCACAGAATCACAGAATCACTAGGTTGGAAAGGACCTTTAAGATCATCAAGTCCAACCATTAATCCAAAACCACCATGTCCCCTAAACCATGTCCTGAAGTGCCACATCCACACGTTTTTTGAACACTTCCAGGGATGGCGACTCCACCACCTCCCTGGGCAGCCTGTTCCAATGCCTGACCACCCTCTCAGTGAAGAAATTTTTCCTAATATCCAATCTAAACCTCCCCTGGCGCAACTTGAGGCCATTTCCTCTTGTCCTATCACTAGTTACTTGGGAGAAGAGACCAACACCCTCATCGCCACAACCCCCTTTCAGGTAGTTGTAGAGAGCGATAAGGTCTCCCCTCAGCCGCCTCTTCTCCAGACTAAACAACCCCAGTTCCCTCAGCCGCTCCTCATAAGACATGTGCTCCAGACCCCTCACCAGCTTCGTTGCCCTTCTCTGGACACGCTCCAGCACCTCAGCATCCTTCTTGTAGTGAGGGGCCCAAAACTGAACACAGGATTCAAGGTGCGGCCTCACCAGTGCCGAGTACAGGGGCACAATCACTTCCCTGCTCCTGCTGGCCACACTATTCCTGATACAGGCCAGGACGCTGTTGGCCTTCTTGGCCACCTGGGCACACTGCCGGCTCATGTTCAGCCGGCTGTCAACCAGCACCCCCAGGTCCCTTTCCGCCGGGCTGCTCTCCAGCCACTCCTCCCCAAGCCTGTAGCATTGCATGGGGTTGTTGTGGCCAAAGTGCAGGACCCGGCACTTGGCCTTATTAAACCTCATACAGTTGGCCTCTGCCCATCGATCCAGCCTGTCCAGGTCCCTCTGCAGAGCCCTCCTACCCTCCAGCAGATCAACACTCCCACTCAGCTTGGTGTCATCTGCAAACTTACTGAGGGAGCACTCAATTCCCTCATCCAGATCATCTATAAAGATATTGAACAAGACTGGTCCCAGAACCGAGCCCTGGGGAACACCACTCGTGACCGGCCGCCAGCCGGATTTAACGCCATTCACCACAACTCTCTGGGCTCGGCCATCCAGCCAGTTCCTCACCCAGCGAAGAGTAAACCTGTCTAAGCCTCGAGCCGCCAGTTTCTCCAGGAGAATGCTGTGGGAGACGCTGTCAAAGGCTTTACTAAAGTCCAGGTAGACAACATCCACAGCCTTTCCCTCATCCACTAGGCGGGTCACCTGGTCATAGAAGGAGATCAGGTTGGTCAAGCAGGACCTGCCTTTCATGAACCCATGCTGGCTGGGCCTGATCCTTTGGCTGTTCTGCAGATGCCCTGTGAGCACTCTCAAAACCAACCGCTCCATAATCTTCCCTGGAACAGAGGTCAGGCTGACAGGCCTGTAGTTCCCAGGATCCTCCTTCCGGCCTTTCTTGTAGACGGGCGTCACATTGGCAAGCCTCCAGTCTTCTGGGACCTCCCCTGTTAACCAGGACTGCTGATAAACGATGGAGAGTGGCTTGGCAAGCTCCTCCGCCAGCTCTCTCAGTACTCTCGGGTGGATCCCATCAGGCCCCAATACAGGGCTTTCCTGAAAGGAGAGCAGCTCATAAGGCTGGAGAAGGTAAGTGTGTGAGATGATAGCATCTCCTCCCTGTGGACCCACCAGGTAGTCGGTTCAGTTGCCACAGACATCGCCATGCCTTGGCATGGATGTTGACTTGCAGACTGAAAAGCCATGCTGAATTTGCCTTGTGGATCATCCTCTAATAGCTGCAAGCGTTAGGTGCTTCAGAACAACAGGCGAGAAACCAAGGAGGATCAGTGTTAACACAACCACGGGAGATATTTGTTCATTTACAAACATAAGATTTATATCTCCTTTAAATTATGGATATGAGCCACGGAGAGCAGCAAAATGAGACAGTAGTAACCTCCTCAGAGTGTTCATAACGAGCCTTACTTGATTTCCTTTTTTTAAGAAGAGTTTCAATTGCAGTACTGGCTAGAGCTCAAGAGTACTTTAAAAAAAAAAACCCTTCTATCCTGATATTATTTAACAGGGCTATGGGCAACCGATGCTTCATCTTCAGTTTCTTCAACCATCTTTAAAAGACATGTTATCTGAAATGCTTCCCAGATTATTGCATTAATGAAAACAGTTGTATTACGAAGAGCCATTGTACATGCCCCATTGCAACATGAACAACAAGGAAAAAAACAGTGCTTCAGCCACCCCAGAACCATGTTTTTTACACCTGGCAGAGAAAAAAAACTTGGTCTGTGGTGCAGGTTAGAATTCTTTTTTATTTATATTGTGGTATTAAAAAGAAGTATCTGCATTAGTTAAATATTTACTGCCTAAAGCAGAAGGTCATTTTTGTCTTACAGATAAAGCACAAGGCAGAAGTGCAACAAGGGAAGCACTCCCTGCCGTGCCTCTAACCTCCTGCGTGACATCGAGCAAGTCCTTTCTCTTCTGTGCTTCAGCTTCCCCTCTGTAGCCGGGG
The DNA here is from genome assembly GCF_964289735.1 of Phaethon aethereus. NCBI lineage: Eukaryota > Metazoa > Chordata > Aves > Phaethontiformes > Phaethontidae > Phaethon > Phaethon aethereus. Next base: position 76,891,207 of record NC_138578.1, on the reverse strand, counting down.
CTGATGTTAACCACCTCCTTGGGGAAGTGCCAGCATGTGAAACCCATGCAGGACTGTCACGTGCATTGTCTCTGTACAGTAGAAGTTTCCTGATTCACTCCGTATGACTGAGGAGACTTTACGTTTCCCCAAACGGCTTCAAAAGGGACGTGAGCCTTTGTCCGGCTGCAGTCCCATGTCGCAGCTCATTTCACACGCAGCTCAGGCTGTTACTGTCTGTCTGCTGCCCTGGGATGCTGAAACCTCGCCCCACACACTGCGCTTTGATGTGGCATTGGCACGAGGAGGATGCTCCCCTCCAGCAATGCACAGAATGAAACCATGCAGCGAAATGCCGAGTCCAGGCAGGGTCAGGACAGATTCCACTGCTCTCGTGCTGCCGCCGCTGCCTCTTCACTTTTCCCTTCCTGTAGCAATTATTGCTCATCAGCACAGATTAACAATTGCACAAGCAAACCCTCGGAGCAAATGAATTCAGGGCCAAGGGCCAACCTTAGTCAGTGGAGATTTGCCACCGACTTTGAATGGGATGGGGATTTAGCCCTGCGGCCTTCCCCTGTACTTCCTCTTCTCACCCATTCATGCGCTGCACATGTGTAGCTTGCTGGCAGCCACCCCGGCTTTGGGATGAGGCACTCCCAGGTATGAGCTCCAAAAGTTGTGCCCGTAACCTCCTGGCATTCTTCTCCACCCACTCCCTGGCCCTGTCTTTCTGCTAAGAGTTGTTCCAGCCATTTTATGGTTTCTTTTAAAAGGCAGGAGAATAAAGACAAAAATAGATCTCAGTTCATTCATACAGGTTTCTGTTGGGCTGTGAAGAACTTAAAGGTCCTCTCACCTCACCTCTTGTTTATCTAGTAGCCTCAGGCCTCATCTACATGAAAGAGTTGCACCCATTCAACTAGATGTTAATTTAAACCAATTCATTAAACTAATACAAACCCCGGAGCAAGCGGAGGGATGGACGCTCCTGCACCGTATTAAAACCAGACTCCTATCGGTTTGCTTTAATCTGGTGAGAAAATAAACCAAAGTCAGGAGCGCCCATGGACAGGTTTGCTCTGGTTTTACTGAACATATGGAAAAGAGCAATGCAAATCACGCCAGGGAGTTCTCACTCAGCAGAGCTCTGCTGCTCGCTCGCCCGCAGGGACCAAGTCATGACTTGAAACGAATGCCTTCCACCCCAACCCAGCTGTCTCTGGTGCAAGACTTTGCTTTTCTTTCTTGCAGAAGAGAAGCAATCTGTCTCCATCTTAATGCTTTAGAGAGGATTCTTCGAGGCAGACAAGCTCCAGCAGATCTAGACGCACTGCTGAAAGTGCTGCTGCTCCCCGCTGCCCGCTCCTGCAGGCAGCGCGGCTGCCCGAGCAGGCAGGGAGGAGCACGTGGCCCGCGCTGCTCGGGTCTCAGGCCAGCACCTTCACACAAACTGCCAAGGACAGGGTGGGAACAGAGGCAGCAGGTTTTGAAGGAGGTTGGTTGGAAAGTCGGCACACAAGCCTTGCTGGACGTGCCATGACCTTCTGCACAACAGGAAGTAGACGAACTAGGAGCAGAAGCTTCTCATGCCACCCCAGCAAAGTTCACCACAGCTGCTCTGTCCATGTCCTTGACCCTGGCCTCAGGCTCAGCTGTTCAGCAGAGGTCTGGAACCACCAAAAAAATCACCAGGATCCTTCAACATACACCAGGCTGCTGTAAGCCTCTCTCTTGCAACTGGAGTTTGTTGTGGAGGTCTCATACCTCTTATCCACCCCAGGGGCTCTGTTTCAGGTCTTTACTTCGTGGCCGGTGTCCCTGCAGGTGGTAATAAAGTCATAACGGTGTTTCCATACCACAGTAATGGGGGCTAAGAAAGAAGCCAGGTAGAGTGTAGCTCGCCTGAAAAAAACGTGATGTCAGTGGGAGCCAGAAAAAAGGAAAGACGTGCAAGGAACACCACCCCGAAGTCCTGAGCAAAGTCACTATTCAATGAAAACAATCCCAAAAAGGAAAAAAGAGGAGGGATGGGACTGGAGCATTTCTGCTTTACAGCTCTGCCCTCTTTTCAGTGGTTGGAAAAGACTAGAACACCTAGATTGTCAATATCTGAGGAGGATTATAGAGAACATGAAGCCAGTCTGTTCTCACAGGTGCCTAGTGGGAGCATGAGAGGCAATAGATCCAAGCTGCATCAATGAAATTCCAATGGATATTATGAAAAAATACTTCACAAGAGTGGTTAAACACAGGGCCAGAGAAATGGTGGTATCTCTACCTGCAGTACAATTCCATAGAGTAACACAGAAGATTTTCCATTAGGAAGGTGCAAGTGGGAAAAGGAAGCCTACCTGCTGATCGGGCCACGCTGAGATGTCTCGGCTCCAGGGGCCCCATCTAGGCTAGGGAAGTTGCTAAAATGTTTGCTGATGTTGGTAATATCAGTTGGCTTCCCCCCACGTTGGTAGGCACGGGGAGTCTGGGCGTAGGTGGCTGCTGGCTGGTTCTGGCACTTCAAAGCTACGTCAGTGAGACGTGCTCTGAGCAGCACTACACCATGGTGCACAGACCTCTAGCAGCAGCCACGAGTCCTAAATTTCCATCATTGAGAGTACTCAAGGCAGGAAGAGAAATAGAATCGCTGTTAACATGGGCAAAACCCCTTAGCACACGTCGGGACATTATTAAATCTCATTATTAAAGGGGGAGAAGACAAAAAAGGAGGAATGTTTTTGCAAAAGGTATACAGATTTTACCAGTATTTGAATATTTTTACCTTTTTTGGTTTTGTTTTGAGATACAGATATATGTTTCAGCAAAAATACTTGAAACTGTTTACATGAAATTTTCAGCATACTGGAGAAATCCTGTTTTTTTTCCTGCTAGATCTCTTTTTATATTACTATAGTTCTTTTCATCCAAGGATCTCAAATTGTCATGCCAAAGTTTTCATGGATTCAAACTTGATTAAATAAATTTTCAGGAGGAGGGCAGGCCAAGGGCCATGAAACAGAGGAGCATGATCTCTAACTCAGGGAGCCTTTAAGCCACCGGTAGCTGGGTGCTAGGAGAGCGTACCAGAGGAATCTCAGAATGTACTTCTGCTCTTACCTTCTTTTCTAGCATCCAGCAGGCACAGGATACCGGCTACGTGCTGTCTTCACATTCTTAACCAGCTCCTTACATCTTTGGTCAGAGGAAAATGATGATGGATGCTTCCTCGGTTTCATTCATCCTCTCATCCTAGGGATAGACTCTGGCGGTTTGTCCATCCATACTACAGCACCTTCAATCCACACAGACTGGGGTGCAACGTCCCCCTTTCTCCCCACCCCTCCCTCACACTGACCTTTTGCTGGGCTGATTCAGATCCCTTCGAGATGCAAACTCCTTTTTACTCCCCGTGAGGTTTTCTGCCTGCTTAATGGGTTGATTGAATGTGTGCCAGAGCTGGCCCAAGGGAGAGGAAGGGAAAGCACAGCTGGAAGCAGGAGGAGGAAAAGCAAGATTTTCCCTCACCGTGAGGAGCTGTTAAATTCACTTTTGCCGTAACAGAACTTCTGCCTTTGGGCACAGCTCCACCCGACCTGAAGATCCTCAGCGCATCTCCAGTGCACTCTCTCAGCCTCCTGGTCCTTTTCAGTTGTTGCACTGGCTCTGGCTCTTCACCCAGCTGAATCAACTGACTGATCTGCCAGTGATTTGGCTTACAAAGGGGTCTGACAACTGCAAGAGATGGTACAAAATAAGTAGCAGGACAATGTGGTTGGCAGGAGATAAAAGGAGAGGGGGAAGAGTAAACAAGGTCTTCCCTTACAGCAATCATGAATTGTTAAACTGCTTATACATAACTTCATCTCCACCCATCTTTTGAGTATTTTCCCCTTTACAAGGGCCAGGATCTTAGAACATAACAGCCCTCAAATCACTTGCCATTAACAAAGCAGCACCAATCTTCATGCAAAACTGCATCAAATCTTCCAGGCTTGAAAATTTCTCACACAAGCTGGAAAAGAGAGGCCACATGTAATTTCTCCAGGCACAAGGCTGGTTTCAGTACCATTTAACACTTTCTCATTTGGTTAGGATGAGGGAAGCTGTCCCACAAAAGAGATGAGATGCACCAGGGAGAAGCTGGTGCGTCACAAATGGCCATTAAGTCATAGCAGCTTTGCCAACCTGTCATAGCAGCATTGCCTTAATACTCGTGAACTGCTACGCTTGCAAGAACCTAAACCATGGCTCTGGCAAGAAAAGAAGAAAAACGCTTCCTTGTACAATATTTACTGCACAGAGATTCCAAGGGGCAAACACCAGAACTAGGTTAATAAATAGGTTGCAGACGTAACATGCAAAGTTGTCTGTTTGGTGGATCTGTTAGATGAGTTGGTGGTCTCGGGTACAAGTCCCACATGATAAGGTGCTTACAGTGTTTTCCAATGTTCCATGCCCATGGTGGATTGAAGTAGTAATTTGCTTAAAGTACCACAAGAATGAAGAGCACTTTTAGGGAAAGTTTTCTTAATAGTAAAATACTGAAGCACTGGAAGTGATTCCCTGGAGAGGTTTCAGAACCATATGATGCATCTGGGGTTAGGAAGAGGTCTGGCAATGTGATGGGTGAAGCTGATCGGACCTTGGGCAAGGGCATCGTCTTGAGGTGTCTTCCAGTCTTAATGTTGGGCATTTCCTAGACCTTGTTTCAGCTGTTGAATTTGACTCACTTCTTCCACCCCACTCCACATAACAGATGTGGCTATAAATTATAGCCAGATTAGAAGAATCACTGAAGAGCGTAAGAATGCAGGAGCAACTAACAGATTTCAAACTCTGTTGGGTTGTGGCTTACGCTAAGAATTTTCAAGTGGCTGTGACCATCATCACAACACAGTCCTCAGTGGTTGTGCAACAGGAACAGAAAATGAGTGTGCTCTGCTGCATTTCTTTGACAATACAATATAGCTGCAAAGGATGGAGGAGCGAGTTCCTGGAAATCTCACAGAGCTTTCCAAAATTCTTTTGATAATTGCTGTGAGCGGCCCCATAGACACCCTCATCTTGCCCCTAGTTGTTCGTGGAAGATGATAAAGACAATCAAATTACAACTGTAGATGCAAGAATTCAAGTCTGACCACCCAGATGGGCCAGCTGGGTGCCTGGTGAAGGCCCTATGCTCAGGAACCATATTCAGCAAGTCCACAAGAAGAGAAGCCCGGCACAATTAACACACTGCTGTAGCCTAGAATGAGAAATCAGACAGGGGCAGTAACCTGATATAATAGAACTTGAATTACTTCTCTATCACAGGTGGTGTTTGTGGCCTTCCCAAACACCTAATCTGGGAGCCGTTTCAAGTCAGTGGGAGGTTTCCATTTACTGCAGCAGATCTTGCATCAGACAGGTTATCTGTAACGCATTCAGATAGGAGCATTTTTCAGCCCCCGAAGTCCATTGAACTAGCTACCTGTTCAAATTTACACAAGTGCTGAAGTTATTTTCTAGTATGAGGTCTAGGCATAGTTGAGGGGAGAGGGTGCTTAGAGAAGGAATCTTAATGAAATTATTTTTAAAAGTATAAAAGTGATCCTCCTATTGCCAGGGAAACGTCATGATTTTTCATACTCCACTGGTCTGAAGGCCAGTTTCTATTTGCTCAGAAAGTGTTGCAGAAAGTTGACAGAGTCCTTACGAAATTATACTGAAACGGGTAGCGTAGTTGTCACTGGGCTTGTCTTTTGTTTGATTAAAGAGATTAGAACTCAGGCAGTGGTAAGCTTTTGATGGTGAAGAGACACTTTTCTTCAGATTTCTACACACAAGAGACCTCTCAGTATTTTATGTCTGCTCCATTAAATATACCCACCCCAATACAAGAGGTTAAGTCCTTGGACACAGAAGATAGGATGTATTTCAATTGTATTTAACATATGGTGCAGTTATTGCATACTCACAGCTGTGAAATAAAGAAAATAAGTGAGAGTATAAACAGTGTCTTCCAGTCAGCCTACACGTGCTGACAGAAGAAACAAGAACCTGTATCTCATTTTGTTTGGACAGCATGGGAAAGATGAGGGGGGATAGCCGGAGCAGCTGCAAATAACCATGTCTGTTTCAAATTCAGAACAAATCATCTTCTTGCTGTAATTCCTGACAAATAATTTTCTTGTCCAACAGTTTTTAGGTTGATCCCATAGGGCTGCTGGGATAATCATCCTGACACTGCAGATAACAGGATTGTGATCATAAATCTTAAGATTCAAGTACATTCACCATGGTTGAGTGACCACCAGCATTTTAAGAGAATATTTTTCCCCTGAAAAGATGACAGCACGAAGGGCACATATGCAGAAAGTGAAGCCTCTGAATCATAGAACAATGCATCATTTTTATTTTCAATTTGCCATGTGCTCCTTATCATTTCACCCACATTCTGCCCACTAATCAAGGGAAGAAGGCTTGGCTGGTGCAACTGGTTCTGGATAGATCTATTCGGGGCCGTTGCTATTGCAGCAACAGCAAAAATGCCCTTTTTATAGAAGAATTTAGGCTCTGTCCCAGAATACAAGTGACTTAGTCTGAGAACAATTATTTTTGTCTACGGAGTGAAAGAACCTTTACTCCAGACTAGCCTTGTGTGGAGCTATTCCAGTCATGTATGGGTAAATGCTGAAGGGAAGCACGCCTGTTCTCATTATTTGGCCCTGGTTGGTACAATTCTGCCTTTTCCCCATGGAAGAGGAGAAGTCAGGTATTTAAACAATATTAATATTACAGAACTGTGGAGCCGTTGTTTTCTTTAGGCACAGTGGATTTTGCCTTTTCAAGCTGGTTTGTCTCCTGCAAGCAAAATGAGAAAAAATACAAAAAGCACCGAGTTGTTTATCAATATTAAACACTCAGCTGATGAGGGATGCACTAATCCACAGCCAAACCCTGATAATAGCCCAGCTGACTCATATGTAAGCCACCACCTTACTCCAAGGGTGTGAGTGCACTCCAATCCTTGACAATATCTACAATTTGAGCCAATTCTACAGTTAACCACAATCCTACATGTCCGTGGCGATCAAAAACATTATCACCTTCCAAAATGTGAGGAATTTGACATTAATAAAAGCACCCTGCTAGGCAATATACACATTATATCAGTTGCAAACGAGCAGCAACACAGGGCAAGCACGTTAACTGAGACGCTGCTGTGCAAAGGGCCCGTAAGTCTGGATTTACTCTCTACCCCAAGGACCTCTCCAGCAGCCAGCATCTTCTCCTTAAATAGCTGTCACATGTTGCGCAGAATTCTCTTTTACTAGAAGTACCTGGTAGGTCGTGTAATTTCTGTCCTAGCGTTGCAAAGTGCTCTCCCCTCTGCGTGCTCCCGTCGCTGATTGTCATCCTCAGGCCACAGGAGATGATGCCCCCTTTAAAAGAACACAGCCACGGAGCTAAAAACCGGAAGAGGTGGAAGTAAAGGACTCCACAAAAACCAGAGCAAGGATACACGCGGTACGGTGATCCTAGCTGACGGGGTCGAACAAGGGGTCCCTGTCGCTTCCGTCTCCCTGTGCTGCAGGCAGCCCGGTGAAGCAAACGGACCTCGGCAGACAAAGCACCGCTGCCGCGCAGGGGTGCCCAAGCCTTTCTGGAAAAAAGTTGGTTAAGACAATGAATAAACAATTTTGGTTCAGGTTGCAATGAAAGTGACTTGGAGGACAGTGAAAGCTTCTTGCCTTCTTTCTTTGCAAATGCAAAGCTCACGTGACAGGCCCCTGATACTCTTGCTGTGTGGTTTACACATTTCGTGCGCGTGGGAGTGAGTGTTCAGGGATTTGGGAAGGGGGAAGGGGCCAAACAAAACATTTAAATGTAATTCCTTTACATTTAGGCTGTGAGAGGCAACTCTCTGAGACCCTTTTGCTATGATATTTCAGAGGCTGCGTGGTCCTTTATTAAATGTGCTTCAGAAGCAGCATAGAAATCATGTTTCCGTGGCCAGCCTGTCCTCAAGTCATCTCCCCCGTCTGCAGAGCAGAGCTCTGTTCTACGTTCATGCACAACACCAACCGATGCGTCGTTTTCCCCTTTCTTGCGACCCCGTCTGCTTCCCACCTCCTCTCACAAAGATTGCAGACCAGAGGTATTTCCTAACCAGCGCAAACAACAGAGAAGGAATGAGCCCCATCAGCTTTGCGAGAAAACTGCACAAACAGCCTCCAAATGAGAAGAATTAAGTCATGGCATTACACCTGGGAATCGGGCAGCCTGCTTCCTGCTTCATTCCCGATTCCTCTTGGTGCCTGTACGCTCCCTCACCCCGCGCCTGGTGGGCGCTGCGCTTAACCCTGCCCCGCGCCGCGCCGGCGGCCGGGGCAGAGCCGCCGCCGCTCAGGGCGTCGCGGCAGCGACCAAGAGCCCCGATCTTCAGCGTGCCCTCGCTGCGCTTTCGCGCCGGGCAGGTCGCTGTCGAATAGGGTCGACGGCAGCCGGCGAGGCTACGGGGGACGTTCTCAGAACAAAGCACGCCGCAGGGCAGGTCCCTCTGCTCTGACGTCTGCCTCTGCAAACCTGCAGCCCCTCACTGACAAACTCCCCGACCCTTTCCCTCTAACGCTGGTTAAATCAGCGGCTGAGGTGACGAGGGCCGGGCCGGTGCCAGCGCTTTCCCAGGTAAATGACCACAGGCAAGGCAGGGGATCCACTCCCTGCGGCGTTGCACTGTCCTGGTGCAGAGGAAATGGAGGCTGGGGGGAGGCAGGACAGGTTTTGCAGTTCTCTTCTCAGCTTCACCCTCCGCATTCAACAACAGGCCTGAAGGCTTTTCAAGCTGACGTGCAGAAATGACTCTTCTCGGATCAATACCAGAGTCGAGCCTCTCCTGATGGGACTAAACCATCCAGGAACGCAGCAAAGAAACGACGAGGCAGCGCGAAGTTCCCCCTCGACCGCCGGCGCCTCTAACGCAGCGCCGCACCGCGCCTGGCGTGAGCAGGGACCACGATCTAAACGCCTTCCCTCCCAAACCGTCCCTTCTGGGCCTCGTGGCCCCGCGCCTCCCTGTGCGCCTCCTTGCCAGCGGGCCTGCGGGAACAAGAAACTCGTGTCAGACCCCGACCGGCACCTAAGGGTGCCCAGACCGGGGAGGCGCGGGGAGGGAAAGGGCTACCGAGGAGCTTCGGGGTTTTCTCCAATAGACTTGGTTCATTTTCACTGAAGCTTCTGTGTTTTCTTTTTTCGCCTTTCACCCCACTTCTCTCAATGGTCTAGTGCCCTCAGAGGGTCCAGGAGCAGACCCCGGCTGGCCCTAGCAAAGGCCACATCCCCCGCTGCCTGTGTTGTTCTCTCCAGCGCGGCTGTATGGATCCCTTAATTGCATGCCTGTCTTTCAGGCTATTCTCCATGCATGAGCTGTCAGCAAAACCATGCTGGAAACACTGGAATTTCACATTTTTCATGGAGATTTTCCATATCAAATGGGCAGTTTTACATTTTCCATGAAATTCCTAATGACTACCAAAAAAAAAAAAAAAATACAGCCGCAGCGTTTGGAAGGACTTGCTGAGCTTGCCTTCAGGCCCCGTTTGAGTGTTAAATGCATGTGTGTGAATTTACTTAGCATATCATTTCAGGGGTAGGATTGGGATATTTTTTTGTTGCAGATGACAGGGGAGAAGCATGCATTCATCCATTCATTCATAAACTCAACTTGTGGCAGGGCACACTGGGGAAGGGATCGTTCGCATCATTTTTAAAACAGAGAGAGTGCAAAGCCCTGTCAACTGACAATATCCATCCAAGCTGTCATTGCCAATCACTTGAATGGACTGCAGCAGAGAGTATTTTCCACAATGAGATACCAATGGGGGTGACCATTAGGTCAGGAATCTTATTTTCTCAGCTCACCAACCCTTGCAAATAAATTCTCACCAAAAGGAGAGAAAAGCCTCATTGATTTGACAAGCGATCAGACACTGCAGTTGTCATTTTCCCAGCAGTTGCTAGCATATTTTTTGCCTGGTGTGCGAGATATGAATTTCCTGACTTAACCTATCAAGCTCTTAAAGGGATCATCCCTTTTCATCTGCATCCTTCTGAAAAGTAGAATTCATAGCAAAGACTCTGAAAGCGAAAGGCTGTTCTCAGCTTTAATATATTGCTAGTTGATTTACGACAAAGTTCACACAGCGAGTCTACTTTGTTGTTAATAGTCAGGCATACTTATTCGACCCACAAGAATGTGTTTCTTCCCCCATTAATACCCATTTTAATCTGTAAAACACACCTTTACAAAGTTATTTTTTTTCTCTATGAATGCATGAAAACAAACCAAAAGAGACTATGAAAGCAGGAAAAACTGCATTCTTCGATGAACGAAGTCACATTTTCAGGTCTCTGTGTCCTTAGACACGTCTTTGTTCTTAGACACATACATTGAGTTTTCACAGCTTTTTAAACTACTATACTACTGTAAAAAAAAAAAAATCTTTATGCTGAATTCCAGCAAAGGGCCCAAGTTCTACTTGTGGTTCTAGTGAAACAGATTGGTGCTGGAAAACAAAATATATCTTACTCCATGCTACCCAAATCCTCTTCGCCTCTAAGAATTATAGCTTGAAAATTCATGTTAGATTTGCTTAGGAATTTTTTGCAGGGTATATCTTAGCATCATCCAAAATGAATGGATGTAAAAGCATAGATTTCAGTGATATTTTTATATGAATGTTCTTCAGGAATATTTCCTGACCACAAGGAGGGCCTCGTCCCCCACTCAAGAACAGTGAATAGCCTACAGGGATGCAAGTCCTTGGTTTGACTGCCTTCTCCAGAGCAGGCATAGCAAGGATCTGAATCGGAGTTCCCCAGAGTGACATCTTTGCTTTTTTCATTAAAATAAGAAGTTTGGTATACAGAAATGTTTGACATCATGGGAAGCCCATCCCTGCCCAGTTCTAGACGCTTTCTGAAGAGCTCACCACCTGCTTCAATACAGCTACTTCAATCAGCTGAGATTGTGATTTGCAAAACCTGTAATTCCATCCAGCCTCTAAATTGGAGATACATGGATGTGATGGGTGGACTGTTAGGTGGCTAAGGAATTGGTTTGATGGTCACATACAGAGGGTGGTCAATGGCTCAATGTCCAGGTGGAGATCGGTGACAAGTGGTGTCCCTCAGGGGTCTGTATTGGGACCAGTACTCTTATCTTCATCAATGACATAAACAGTGGGATCGAGGGCACCCTCAGCAAGTTTGCAGATGACACCAAGCCAAGTGGTGTGGTTGACATGCCTGAAGGACGGGATGCCATCCCAAGGGACCTGGACAAGCTCAAGGAATGGGCCTGTGTGAACCTCATGAGGTTCAACAAGGCCAAGTGCAGGGTCCTGCACCTGAGTCAGGGCAACCCCTGGTATCAGAACAGGCTGGGGGATGAAGGGATTGAGAGCAGCCCTGCCGAGAAGGACTTGGGGGTACTGGTGGATGAAAAGCTGGACATGATCTGGCACTGTGCACTTACAGCCCAGAAGGCCAACCGTGTCCTGGGCTGCATCCAAAGCCGCATGGCCAGCAGGGCAAGGGAGGGGATTCTGCCCCTCTGCTCTGCTCTGGTGAGACCCCCCTGCAGTGCTGCATCCAGCTCTGGAGCCCTCAGCACAGGAAGGACATGGACCTGTTGGAGCGGGGCCAGAAGAGGCCACCAAAACGATCAGAGGGATGGAACAGCTCCGCTGTGAGGACACGCTGAGAGAGTTGGGGTTGTTCAGCCTGGAGGAGAGAAGGCTCTGGGGAGACCTTATTGCAGCTGCCAGGGCTTAAAGGGGGCTTATAACAAAGATGGGGACAGACTTTTTAGCAGGGCCTGTTGTGATAGGACAACAGGGTAATGGTTTTAAACTAGAAGAGGGCAGATTTAGACTAGATCTAAGGAAGAAATGTTTCACAGTGAGCATGGTGAAACCCTGGCCCAGGTTGCCCATAGAGGTGGTCGATGCCCCATCCCTGGAAACATCCCAGGTCAGGCTGGACAGGGCTCTGAGCAACCTGATCTAGCTGAAGATGTCCCTGCTCACTGCAGGGGGGTTGGACTAGATGGCCTTTGAATGTCCCTTCCAAGCCAAAGAAAGATTCTAAGATTCTGTGATTATTACTCAGAGAAGTAATGACATCCACTGATACTGGAAGCACTTATGTCAACATTTCAGTAGATTTTAAAAATATTATATATATTAAAAGTACTTTCATCCCAATATTTAATATATCTATTTTTACTATGGGGAAGAGAAACTGAGCAATTCAGAATGCTTCTTTCTACGTATTCTAAAGAATAGTCAGAATGCCATTAAAAATAGGTTAAGAATCAGGTAAAGCCTCCCCTCTGTGCTTTACACTTCATACTATACCTGGTCTGGCATAAAGATTGTTCCTGCCAATTTAGTCTGTCCTATAAGTATGAGGAGAAGGAGTTCTGTGGTCAAATGGCAGAAAAATTGTAATTGATTATTTCGGTAAATCAACAGTTTGCTAGGCTTAGTATCAAATGCTTTTAAGCATCTTCAGACCATTCTTTGTTAGTCAGTACCATATATTTTGTTACTAGTCTTATCTTTGGAGTACATTGTTCCAGAAATTCTAGCAGCATATTGAGGCATGAGTCTGCTTCCAGATAAGCCTGGCTGGCTTAAAATTTTTTCTTTTCTTCGTTCCAGATAAGTGCTTAAGGACCAGGGACCACCGGAATGTCATTTTATTCCTTGTACAGCTATTAATTCTAGCTTTGCCATGTCCTTGCATATAATGTTCAGCTACTCAGGCTATGAGCGGTCCCTAGATCAGACTGACTGTCTTTCAATTACTTTTGTTCGGGTTCTCTCCTCTGTGCACCATGTGTGATAACCTTACCAATTTATTCTTTTCAGTTGCTGGTAATTCCCTGCTTTGATTCCACATCCAACACTCCAACTGCAATGCACAATTTTAACTCATACGGCAATGCTTTTAGAGGTATGCAATGCTTTAGTAGGTATGAGAGAGAAACACGTTCTAACAAATGTCAAAGAATATGAGTTCCATGTTCAGGAATACTCTGAAAATAATTAACTGTGAATAAAATCCTGAAATTAATTTTCCCTGGAAAATCTGAAACCTTCAGGAAAAAAATTAGTTTTCTCTATTTTTTGCAGAAGGAAAAAAAAAAGTGTTTTCATCAAGCAATTTAAATAAGCATTTGCAGATACTTCCACTGTATAGCACTAAGGATTTTAAATGCAAGCAGGCTAGCACTATCTGTCAGGAGGGCTTTTTTGCCCCCTGAAGCCCATTTTTTCTCTGTCTGCTGTTAAGTTACTATTATCTTCCATTCCGTGTAATGATGGGTTTAAGATCAAGTGAAACTGGAAATGGAAAGAACAGTGAAAGATGGCAGACTTGAAGGGATTTTATTGGAACTATGGGTTGCTCCTAAGGTCAGAATCAGTAAGTATAATTAGATTCTTGGCATTTACAACAAATGTAAAGCAACTCCGAGATCTCTTTTGTGTGCGTGTAATTAAACACGCACTTTTGCTGCCCTCTGCAGTATTGCAAAGTGACTTTGATTCTAGCACATGAAAGCTGATTGAGAGAGCAGGCGCAAATCTTCATCTCTATATTGCGCTCATATGTCTGAAAACAAAGCATTTCTCAGAAGAAATGGAATAACCCCTTTCTAAAGAAACACAAAAGGAACGTTGTTTTTGCCAATAAGTAGAGCCCTTCAAGTACCTCCCAGGAACTTTCTCACTAGAAACTTGGACAGATAAAAAGCTCCCAGCATAGACAGCTAAACTCCAGTTTAACCCACAAAGTTCTAGCTTTCCACTTATTTCTCAAGTGCGTGAATCAGCACTTTTTGGATAAATTAGTTCGCTGTTGTGCTTAAACACAATCCGAGGGAGGTAAATGGCAAGCCCAAAGAATAAACAGCACTGGTAATCCAAAAATACAGTGGGGGCCAAAAGTGACAGATGCTAGATCTTGATTCCTTGCGTGTTTCGTATTTAGGTACTACCTAGATGCCACAAAATTAAATACTATATGTATAGAATAAATTCTGCTCAGCAGTACCACTTTCTCTCCTAATCAATTTATCACAGAATCACTAGGTTGGAAAGGACCTTCAAGATCATCAAGTCCAACCATTAATCCAGCACCACCATGTTCCCTAAACCATGTCCTGAAGCGCCACATCCACACGTTTTTTGAACACTTCCAGAGATGGCGACTCCACCACCTCCCTGGGCAGCCTGTTCCAATGCCTGACCACTCTCTCAGTGAAGAAATTTTTCCTAATATCCAATCTAAACCTCCCCTGGCGCAACTTGAGGCCATTTCCTCTTGTCCTATCACTAGTTACTTGGGAGAAGAGACCAACACTCTCGTCGCCACAACACCCTTTCAGGTAGTTGTAGAGAGTGATAAGGTCTCCTCTCAGCCTCCTCTTCTCCAGACTAAACAACCCCAGTTCCCTCAGCCGCTCCTCATAAGACTTGTGCTCCAGACCCCTCACCAGCTTTGTTGCCCTTCTCTGGACACACTCCAGCACCTCAACATCCTTCTTGTAGTGAGGGGCCCAAAACTGAACACAGGATTCAAGGTGCGGCCTCACCAGTGCTGAGTACAGGGGCACAACCACTTCCCTACTCCTGCTGGCCAAACTATTGCTGATACAGGCCAGGACGCTGTTGGCCTTCTTGGCCACCTGGGCACACTGCCGGCTCATGTTCAGCCGGCTGTCAACCAGCACCCCCAGGTCCCTTTCCGCTGGGCTGCTCTCTAGCCACTCCTCCCCAAGCCTGTAGCGTTGCATGGGGTTGTTGTGGCCAAAGTGCAGGACCTTGCACTTGGCCTTATTAAACCTCATCCAGTTGGCCTCTGCCCATGGATCCAGCCTGTCCAGATCCCTCTGCAGAGCCCTCCTACCCTCCAGCAGATCAACACTGCCACCCAACTTGGTGTCATCTGCAAACTTACTTGAGGGAGCACTCAATTCCCTCATCCAGATCATCAATAAAGATATTGAACAAGACCGGCCCCAGAACCGAGCCCGCTTGTGACCGGCCGCCAGCTGGATTTAACGCCGTTCACCACAACTCTCTGGGCTCGGCCATCCAGCCAGTTCCTCACCCAGCGAAGAGTAAACCTGTCTAAGCCACGAGCCGCCAGTTTCTCCAGGAGAATGCTGTGGGAGACGCTGTCAAAGGCTTTGCTAAAGCCCAGGTATACAACGTCCACAGTCTGTCCCTCATCCACTAGGCGGGTCACCTGGTCATAGAAGGAGATCAGGTTGGTCAAGCAGGACCTGCCTTTCAGGAACCCATGCTGGCTGGGCCTGATCCCTTGGTTGTCCTGCAGGTGCCCTGTGAGCACTCTCAAGACCAACCGCTCCATAATCTTCCCTGGTACAGAGGTCAGGCTGCCAGGCCTGTAGTTCCCAGGATCCTCCTTCCGACCTTTCTTGTAGACGGGCGTCATATACACTACATCCCAAACTACACCATTTTCTTTGAAAATCAAATGGATTTTTGACACTTCCCAAAGTAACTTCAATCTCTTAACTATTTATATAATATTTTGCCAAAATTATCCAAATTTATTGGATAATATCCAAAATTATTATTTGTCAGGAATCGCTCAAAAAGTTACTCTTAAACAGCTATTAACCGATCTTCTCACGTTTTGAGAAACCATATAGAAGAAGAAAACACAGAAGAGTAAGACCTTTGAGTTAAGTTCAAAATTATTTCAAAAGGACTCTTTTACCAGTTTTGATGAAGAAACATGTGATCCGCCAGCCACACAGGTCCGTACTCAAGCATACATAGTTGCTCTATGGATGCCTTGCCTCTATACCAGGGGTTTTACCTGCATTAGCAACATGACAAAGCAGATAATCCTAAAATAATTTTAGTAAATACATGCATGAACAAAATGTTGTTTGAACGGTATTTTTGACTTAAAAATGGATTCATGGAACAAAGGTGGTTTTAGCTTTGCTTCCTTAAAGAGGCTGAAATAGTTGTACTGTCAAGTTTTTTTTCAAAACATCTGTCCTGCACCCTCTAAATTTTGAGCTACCTTTCCAGGTATTTAACAAAAAGGTATATATGTTCCTTTAAGCTTGATGTGACAACAGCCAAGTAATGCAGGAAGACCCAATTAATGCTGAAGTGAAGGAAAAGCTGGGACACTTTAGCTCTTAAAACGTTCTGCTTGCCATCTTATCAGCACGTGTATATCAACTATCCAGTCAAACCAGATGCAGCTTTAAACGAGCCACAGCTAAGAGTGCTGTCGGTTAGGCAGGCGTGGTATGAAGGATGCTGGAAGAGGACAAGACTTGGTGCAAAAGGAATAAGAGAAACACAAAACAGAAGGCACAAATCTATAAAAAGCAGGGTTGACAGGTTCTGCTGCCTACGTAACAACCTGTTCATCTTTATTTTAATGGAATTTAACCTAATAAGTCTAAAGTTTGGCAGCAGTACTTGCCAATTCACCATCTGCAGCAAACTCCACTGTCTGCAACTATGCACAACTGAACATATGGATGTTGTTTTCCTGTAGGATTAGTCTATTACCAAACATTAACCTAAATGGGATTAGGTTATCCCACATTTGCCCACTAGAGGACTTTATTGTAATGCAGAAAAAGTTTTTTTCCAATTCAGTGTTCAGCATCTTTGAAAAAACATCCGAACTCGGGCAATGTGACCACTCTGAATGCAATCCGTAAAAACTAAGCTCTCTAAGCACGCGAAGCAAAGGGGAATAATTCCTAGGATTAAAGATGCTACTATGGATGCCTGGCTGTTTCAGGATACATTCAAAAATCTAAGCCCATTTCACAAACAACTACCACTGAACATGGACCAGCTGCATTTCTGGGCTGAAATGTTTTATCCATGCCTACCTAGTTCCTTGGCGAGAATGCCTGCTGAACAGCTCCTACGGTTTGCTTTTAACAACGCCAGCAGAATTAAGTGATCTGTAATCTAGCCGAAGCAGGTTAGAGGAAAAGAAAACCAGGGATAAATTAGTGCAGAAAAAGGAGCAGTACCACAGGACGGTGCACTCTGAAGCAGAAGCGACACAGCGCAGCTCTGAAAGGATGGAACACAGATGGAGCTGAGAGGGTGCAGCACAGCGAAAAGCAACGCTCATCTCAAAGGGGCAGACAGCCGTGTATGAGGCGCGATGCTCCGAGGGCAAGCTGCACTCAACGCTGAGAACAAGGCGATCATACCCCAAGGTCTAAGCTGAAAATCTTGGCTGAGTAGTAGCAGGTTAGTTGGATTTGTCTCAAATTATATATGAGTTTACGGACTAACCACGGAGAAGCTACTCTGCAGAAATTTAAAAGCATCTCAAGACATTTGCCGAAGTAGAAGTATTTGTTATACCTTTCATTGTAACAGAAAAGTACTAGTCTCAGCCGTTTGCCTAGTATCTTTCTACTCTGCGTAGTTATTATGGTTCTTCACATTGTTTTCCCCACATTCCCCCTTACCTGAATCTTTTAGTCAGAGAAAGACTCCTACATTTCCTTCTCCGGTACAGATTCCAAAGAACACAAGTCACAAAATCATAAGGACTGTCACAGAGAACCCAAATTACTCAAAAAGATAGTGATTTGGGTTTTTTTGTTTGTTTTAATAGTATTTGTTCATGTATTATTTTCTCACTAAAAACCATATTAACAGACTCAGATACCATACTTAAAATGCTTTCTGGAATGAATATTTTTTGTGAAGTTATGGAAAAAGCTTGATAAAAATTGATCTTCAGAGAGAGACAGACATTTTTCAGACTAGTAGAGTAACAAATTTTTGTACAATAAGCTCCGAAATATATGCAACTCCTCTAGCTATCTCAGTGGGTAATTATTAGGTTCAATATTCGTATTTCAAAACGAGGTGTAAATAGCCTTACCCTTTGGAAGCCTCTAAACAATCTTCTGAATATTCCACCAATCCAACCTGTTTGACTAGATACAGTGGTGTAGAAAAACTACTTTTAAAAACATTCTACTGCCTGTTCCGATACCCAGGTACAGATTAACACGCCACCACCCCCTACCCCCCCACCCTCCCCAAAAATCTCATCTAATTGTTTCCCTTCTAGCACAGGGACTCCGATACTGCCTCACCCCAGCTCTCCACATAAAGGATTAAAGTTACTGATTCACTCCAGGATAATTTAGGGTGGTATTTTATGGCCTGTGTTACCCAGGATCCTGTGTATCTGTTAGTACCTAAGGACTTAACGTTCATTTAAGATATCCTGAACAGCCTGGGTGTACCCTTGAGAAGTTCTGCCGCTTTATTTGAAGGTCTTTTCCAACCTTAGTGATTCTGTGATTTGTGCAGCTTAGGTATAGCCTGAGGTTAAGAGTAGCACGAATAGAAGCAAATTCACTGATCGCCTAATTCACTGCATAGCCACTCCAGTATTACACCATCAAACTATACAGCCCGAGTATTACTGCTCACTACAGCAATTACTGCTCACTACAGCAATTACTGCTCACTACAGCAATTACTGCTCACTACAGCAATTACTGCTCACTACAGCAATTACTGCTCACTACAGCAAGCCTGTAAGCAGCCCAAGCACCTGGTGTCTCCTGATGACACTTACATGTGTCACAGTTTGCATGTTAACTACTGACCTGCACTTCAAGATTACGAAGACAGTCAAGTTGACAAAAAAATACTAGTTTCCAGGTATGCAATATGCAGTTTTCTACAGAAATCTTGCCTTACTCATTACACACTGGGTAGAAACACATCCTTAAACATTAATACCCTATTCTAGACTGATGTTCAGCTGCGTGAACTATTTGTAACTTAAGCCATGAATGGTTTTGTTCTTGGCTTCACGTTACTCATTACTAACCTTTAAATAATTCAGAAATAACACACATTCTCAAAAAAACACTCTTAATAGTCTAGTACCATCAGTTACTAACAGTCAAGCGGCACAGGGACAGAACTGCGTTAAGCTTTAAGTGTCCAACGCGAATTAGATGCATTAACCATTAAAAACCTAACAGTAAGTAGCCATGACTTGAAATAGTGTTCCCAAGTAGCTTCATATGCAATTGTCTATTGGGCTTATTATCAAAGTTAAAAACTGAGACACTCAGAACTGTTACTGTGCTACCTGGGAAGTCTAGTTTAAAACCCTTTTAGCCATTTCGTAGAAGCCTTAAGTAAAGGCATCAAATGATTCTAGTTAGACATGGAAGAGTTTGGCTTAACCCTAAGACCACTTTTATTGAAGGGGATATAGGAAAAAAGTTCCAAAGCAAATTGCAGCTCAAGCTACAATTAAGTATTACAAAAACACTTAAGAACAACCAAGGACAATGTGGACAAAAAATGAGCCATGGGAAAAGCAATCTGGGGAGGGCAGAGAGGGCTTACTCCAGGAAGTAAGCAGGACTAACTATCACTTTGCCGCCTTCTCTGGAAAAAATGCATGTTAGGAAGGCTGTCTCCTTAACACCAGAGCACACCTCCAGCCTTCTCCATGTGCCACTGCTTCCTCTTGGAAGTTTACCCATCAGATCAAGCTACTGGATTTTAAGAGTGCCCAACAAATTAGATAGCTAGTAATACTGCTTACAGCTGGGATACTTACTTAAGTGGAGAAGTTTAAGTGTTGCATTGAGCCTGACAGTGTTGTAACACCAATACTCAGAAATTCTGTTCTAGAGAGAAAACCAGGTGAGGCGACTTGTTGTTGAAGTCCTGTATAGTAAACAAGAATGAAATGTCCACCTAGCTCTTCTAGAAGTTTTTCTACAGAACATAATTTGGTAATCAGCTAAGGGACATCTACTGGACTAAACTGCTTCTAAGGAGTCTGCAAAAGGTCAACAACAGGCTTAGCCATTATAACCAAGTCTTAACTCCACCCCAGTGGCCTGCACACCGAGAAATAGCTTTTAAGGTCTCCCTCAAAGTCAGAGGATGCTATTAACACACGCATATCCTAGCCTGGCATCAGTATCAGTCTGACACGCATGGCTTTCAGTATTTTCCTGCATTTTTTTATCCACAGAACATCACTAGGAGGAAATGAAGTTAGAGTGTCATAAGTAAATGCAATTATGTTTATTTTCCAGCAACATCCCATACAAAAGTAATGAAAACATTAACTGCTTTCAGCAGAAAATCTGTACAATGTTATCATTCATAACAGTTTTACATTTAAAATCACCAAATTAAAAAGAATCAAGCACTTTACTGACACATTGTTTTCTTGACTGTATTAACAAATGACTCTGACTATTTACAAATTTCAAATTCAGGCTACTGCTCCTTAAAGCATTATTGCTTGGGCTTTACCACACTGACCTCCAATTTTTTTAAAAGTATTTAATTTCCCAGCAGAAATATTTTGCAAATAAAAAAGAATCCGCTTTAAAAAAAAAAAAGGCAAGGCAGTTTAATCTTACACAAAATAACTGCAGTATGAGTTTAGTAGTACTAATCAGCAGTGTGGTTCAGCTACCACCTGTATTACTTTAAGTCAGATCCTTGTAGTAAAGTCAGATGGAAAAGCAAGGTAACATACAGATGCTCAAAAATATCTCTCTACTTTGCTCTTGATCTGCAGGTGAGCAACTGCAATTATAGACACAATGAGGAAAAAAAAAATCAGTAAGATCTTGCTGAACAATTTATAATTACTTGAGGATAGCACTGCCTTTTGCTATTTTTGCTGTTGAAAGGTTTTATTAAAAAAATCCGATATACATAAATTAAAAGTTTAAAAGAAGTCACACAACTTAACTGTATTTTTACATAAGTTTGGTCCAGAGAATACGTAGACCAACCACAACTTAGAAAATAGTCTTCAACTTTGCTTAAGCTTTCTTCCTATTAACAGTTTATGAACCAAGCCAACTTCTCAAATGTAAAAGTAATTTCCTCTAAAACAGTTTGCATGAGACTACTTAACTCACAGTATTGAAATCTTTAAGTGGTTCACTCAAACACACTTCCAAGTCAAATTCACCTTCTGCTTGATAGTCAATATGTCTAACTTTGGTGGGAGTGCCAGAACAGGTATCCTGGAACACAAAGTCAGTTAATAATTAGCAGTTAAATAGAGGTTTAGTTATGCAATAATTCATTTCACTTCTGCAAGTTGTTTAGACCACCCTATAACAGAGGCTTACAAAAACTTTACAGACCATACAAAAACCCAACACTAGTCTTCAGATTGAAGAGATTTAAATGAAGGCTTCTGCCCATTCAACCAACTAAGATCTCCTGCAAATGTTTTAAGGACCTATGTATGTATACATGAAATCATCATACAGATTTAATGTTCACCCGAGAAACTAATCCAGCAAGAAAAACATTACTAGATATTTACTGAAGGTTACTGCTCATCTGTACTAAATACTTACTGGATGTAAGAAGAGCCTACTTCAAAAAGTCTAAGTGGGCCAAGAAAATTACATCCTATTTTATCATTACATATTGCAATCTAAAGTAGTGTTTCGACTGTACATCACAGTTTATAACTGACATGCTTTGAACAGGTATTTTCTTTTGCAGTTTAAAAAAATGAGATGACTGTCATTTGAGGTGGTCACTTAAGTTCTAACTCTCTGAACTCGGACTACAGACAGATATTGGCTATAGCTGGGAGAAAGTCTGAATCCAAAGATCCCTCAGCTTTATCAACAGTCCCTAAACACAGCAAATATTCAATTTCTTATGTATTCAGGCTACTCTGGATCTAGTTCCAAGTAATGGACCAATTATTAACAAATATTTATGCAAATATGCTTACATCATTATCTTGACAGCTCGTTTGAGATTCAGTAGAATTGCTTCCGACAGATTCTGTCTCCATCTCACCAAGGTCAACAGGACTACTGTAAAATAAATAAAAAGCATACAGCTTAAAACAAATTCAGTTTTTCAGTAATAAAGTTGCACTTTGTAGGTGCCATTCTGAAAATGATCGCCTAACAAGAGCAGAGAGACCTACAGAGATTATAGGGACAGTAGCAGGAAACTGCAGCGACCAAAGAGAAGAACATGTCAACTCAATACAGCCAAAATGGCCAAGGACTAAATTAAAGTCTTAAGACTGAGTGCTGCAACTTGTCAAAGACAAATACCCAACACTCAAACAGTGCCTCAATACAGTGACAAATGTTATAGAAGAGCAAGGAATTATTTTTTTCCACACAAGTTTTTCATCAATTTGTTTTGCAACATTAGGATTTAATAACCGCTATACACAAAACTAGATCCCAGCATCTGAAAGATTGACTAGTATTTCAACACTAACATATACAGTAGGCTTCAGGCCAAAATACCAACTCCTCCCATGTTGATTAAAAGTAACAGGAAGTTAAAAGTAAGCCTTTGCTTTTAGAACCCATTGCTCCATACTGGTTTTTACATTAGCATCACTGTCAGGGAAAACAGTAGTTTATTACCACAGAACTGTTTCCTGAGGAATTAGTTATATCCGTGTCCCCCTCATTCTGTAGTCCTCCAGTTTTATTTTGCATGTTCCCTGGTCAGCTCTATTGCTTTCTATAGAGGAAAATAACTAGTTGCATTATTCTACATCTTCTACAGCAAAATACCACAGTAGCTTGGACTGTGAACACTTGTGGCCATGCTTTTAATTTAATGGTACCTTGAGATTATTTTACAAGTAGTACTTTCTTCCTCTCTGCTCAAGAAACAAGAATTTATACCACTGCTCTTGAACTAGCAAGTGAGAAGGCTATGAGGCAGGTTCTCGTAAGTTGTATTGGTCCAAACAATATTAATGAGATCTGTTAATTAGCGAGACCTCACCAGCACTGCTTCTACCACAGATCAATCTGCAGACTGCTCAAAGAATCAGCTTGCCTTGGTGGTGCGGTATTTTCTTTTACAGAGCACTGCCGAATAAGCTCTGATTTCATCCAGTGGGCATACATTAAAGTAGTGAGGGATATATATGAACTATGCAAGGCCTTGCAAGGGCACTGGGTAAGTCTAGTCCCAGCAACTAGGTCCAGAAAGCTATTAGCTATTTTGACTGAGAAGGAACTGAATAGCACAAAGAGTGGACAAGTAACTAATGAAAACATTCAGCAATCACTGACTTGTCTCAAAAAGGGCTATGCTGGTTTGTTTGTTTTGTGTTTTTTTTTTTTTTTTTTTTTTTTTAACATGAGATTTTATAAATTTATATAAAGTTATCCTGAATACTCTATACATACATTTCTTGCAGATCACATCCTTCTTCAGTAGGTGGATCCCAGGAATGCAATGCAACTTTCCATAGTTTAATTTGCTGATCCCATGACCTACGGCTGTACTTCTTAAATTTATTTGGAGTTCTGGGATGAACTCCTGGTATACGATGGCATCTATTCAGATATTAGACATGAAAAATTAATTAGTTTTTTTCACACGTACATACCATGTAGCTTTAAATGTCAAGACTATTGCCTGCTACACAGACTTGTTACAACGCAGCAAATTCTAAGTTTTATCATTTACGAGAAAAGAACACTGAACAATTCCAGCACGCAAGTGAAAAGTTGTCAGCTCCATATGAACTTTTTAGGTTTGTCTTTGAGTCAAATAAAAAAAAAAAGGATTGTCAATCATAGGTCTGAAAACTTTATTCCAAACTCAAGAGAAACTGTAGTCTATTTTGGCTTTTAGTTTACTAATGAGAAATTTGACTGCAGAAAGCAGTTTCGTTTCTTCTAGTTGACAAGCACAACTAAAAAAACTTTCACTTCCATTTCTGTAGCATGAGAAAGTTTGAAGGGATATTCTTCATGTACCAACTAGTAAAAAAAATCCACATCTCATTTGACTGTTAGTGTGACTTATAAGTTAAAAAATATCTTAGAAAGTTTAATTTGTAGATACCTTCTATTTGAACATGTCTCAGATACCAAGTTTAGTACATTAATATGCTTATAAGTGACAAATATGACTTACAACCAAACATGTAGTTTTCCAGAAACTCAAGCAGCTTACCTCGGAACTTCTTTAATGTATCTATCATATGCAATTGTGTTTTTTCCATAGTTTATCTGTTTTTGTCTTCTCATCAAAACCACTTCATCTGTCTCGAGTTCTACTGTCACAGTGGACTCCTTCGAATCAGAACTAAAGAAAAAACGTTGTAGATTTGGGACTAGAAAGCAAGCGACACTCAAACAAACTCACGTGTAGAAGATTATAAAGAAACACATTAAAACTTTACAGATGAATGCTTGTGCTGTTCCTGAACTACCATGTTAGAGCAGACTTAAGATGAACTATTTCAAACGGAGTGTTTTCAGAAGCAACAGCGATGTATGTCAAAATCATACCTATTGTGAGGATTTTCCTCAGCTAAGCTAAAGTTTAACCTACCTTCCAGAGGAGGACTTCCTTTCTCTTGAAAATTCATTTATCAGGAGTTTTCTTCTGTATCTGCAAGAGTTCAAATACATATTAAGAATATACACAAAGAGAACAAGTAAGGCTGCACTCTCACAGCTCACAGTTGATTTTACTTGTCAGTTAAGCAGCGGTCTTGAAGAAGTCAACCCAGTCACTGTAAATGCCTTTCCACTATGGAACTGATGTTTCAGTTTTCCTCTTTAAAAAAAAAAAAAAATCTGGGGACTTTCTTTTCCCAAGTCTTTTCCATAAAAATCCTTTCAATAGCAATGACATGCAAAAACAGTAATTACTGAAAAAACATACAAAGTAATTCAATCTGAGAGATTTAAGAAAGGATTTTTCTAAAAGGGACATATTTGATGATACACATCAGCTCTCCAAAGAGTATGCTATGTCATTCCTGCAGGACTTAAGCCAAAGCTGACCTAAAAGCAGCAAACAAGATGCTAAGGTTGGTCTAATTTTACTACA
This sequence comes from Phaethon aethereus, assembly GCF_964289735.1. Lineage (NCBI taxonomy): Eukaryota > Metazoa > Chordata > Aves > Phaethontiformes > Phaethontidae > Phaethon > Phaethon aethereus. Next base: position 76,866,284 of record NC_138578.1, on the reverse strand, counting down.
ATGGTGAAGTTAAAAATAAAAGTCGATACAGATTTTACAAGACAACTACCATTTCCCCTCCTTTCCCCACTTCATCTTAAACCCCCACTGGTACCTTGCAATTTCTTTGTTAACATTGGTCCTCATTTCATGTTCTTCCACTGCACTTCCCCAATCTGAACACCGGGAAAGGGGTCCAGGGCCTTCTGGTGTTGTAAAACTAGAAAGAAAAAAAAACAAGCCTCTGCATTAAAATTTCATTTTATTGTATTTCCCACCCCCAGCATCTCCTCCACTCACAGCTTGATAGCTATTTAATATATTAATTTATAATAGTCACAATGGCTGCAAAAACCTTGTATTGTTCTATTAAAATGTCATCATTGTAAAATGAAGCATCAGTTGAGAGTTCCAACTTGAGGTTGTATGGTTTGGTTTCTTTGTTTGTTTTGTGGTTTTGGGTTTGGTTTTTTTTTTTCCTTAAAAAGTTTATGGTATGTTTTCTACACATATCTACACTGTAGCATGTAACCTAGCCTATACTTTTAATAACTTTAAGCTAGTGTCCTTCAGAAAACAGTATGTGAAATACCAACTTTATTCATTTACTCACTTACTTTCACTCCACTAAATGAATTAACAAATATTTCTTCTTTCATGATTGCAAACTCATTAGCTATATGAGAGACAAAAGTTAGAACACAGAATTCAATTTTACAGCTAATTAATTACATGATAGCACCAAGAGTTTTTTGAAAATGTACCTAGTAGAAAAGGCAAAGGCACAAAAAAAGCAATTTTTAGCCGCTAAACTGAGGTTTGCTATGACTTTGCAAACTGGTATTTAACAACTTTATTGTAGCCCATTAGCACCACCAGCAGATTCAGACTGTTGCAGGGGAATAACCTTATATCCCTTCCCAGCCAACAACAGTTGTCTACATTCAGATTGAGTATGTTTTTCAGTTTCTGTCCTCTTGATGACCAATTTTCCTAGAGTACAAACTCAAAACCACATCTTACAGACCAAAGCTTTTTCAGTAGATCTGGAAACGCTCCGGAGACTTACCAGGATTCTGCACAAAGTCATCCCCTGAAGTCAGAGAATTAGATCCATCCGTGCTAAAACCAGTTCCAACTCCCTTCCTGCTCCCAGCCCAGAAATCAGCTTGTGCTACTTCTAAGTCTCTGTCAAATTCAAACTCAAAGTTCTTTTTAGATGAAACCCAGTTACCAACTCAGAAAAAATAAAAATCCACAGCAAACAGTACAGGTCCCTCTGCAAATATCTGTCCAACCTCCAAGGATTTTTTGCATTTGCTTATATTCATTTCTAACTTTGCAGAAAATGCAGGCTACATTCAATTCCTGCTCTCCCATGGTAGAGAGCAGCGCAATCCCAGAAGTACTCAGTCAGTCCCACCATCTCAGCTTTTTCCTCAACACTGTCATACCTTTTTATACTTGTTTGATTCTGTACCTGTGCTGTGTATACAGAGTATTAAGGAGAACATGAGAGGATCTACAGCTTTTTCTCTCAATTAATTCACTCTGTGACAGTATTGGTGCCAGACACACTAAGCTTAGCTACCTTTCTTCAGACCCTCAGCCCCACATGCCATTTCACACTCGGTGAGAAGCTCTGGTGCTGCGACAGGACTGCAAGTGGTGCACACGCTCTGCCAGAGGGGCAGGAAAACAAGGCTGTAACCCCCCTCAGACTGCCTCCATCCCCATCCTCTTCCCATTTTAAGACTTTATTTTGACAATGTGGAATTGGCATAAGCAAAAAGTAGTCTTAGAGCAGGAAGAGAATGACATCACTCAGAGTTGAATCAAACTACACCTGAAAGTACGCCTGCTCAATTCAATAGGGGAAGACACACAAAAACATTGCTCATTTAAGTTGGAACTGATGAAACAATCTGTCAAGTTTCATCTTCATCCTCCTATTAAAACACACTTCCTGAAATTAATTTATTTTACTCTGGATATTGGAATTTGAGCCACTGACCAATGTCTTCCCTGCTTATTATCAGCAAAGAAAAATAGGTGGTTACAGGGCACAGCCCATCTTGTTCTAATTAGAAATCTAGATTCAATCAACTGGGCTGCAGGCCACACCTCCCATCCACTGATAAAAGGGACTAAAGAGACCGTGGCATGAATAGCTCAGAAGTAGACAGTGATCTAAAACAAGATGCTTTCACTAAACTGAAGTTTACCTGTGCTGGGAAATGCTAGCGAGCAACAGCACGAGTGACCTCAGGAGTAGACCCCAGCACGCATGTGCTGACGTATACTTAGACATAGCTTCTCAAGACGGTCTGTACTGCCTTCAGAAATATGAAGACAGATGACTTAAGAACTGAATTTTTTGTCACCTCGTTTAATCCCACCAGAACGGTATGTATGGCCTATATCCACACACACACATAACTGGCTTGTGCAGTTATCGCTTGGTGACAAATAGCAGTAAGTGAGCATGAAACAGGACAGAAACCGATGAGGAATATAATTCAAGACAGAAGAATGAAAAATGTTTATTCTTAAGAAGTGACTCCGAGTGATATGTAAGTAGGCAGGGCTTGAAAACCCGAGCACAACAGCCAGTTCAACAGCTCCTGAGGAGCAGACGAGCAGAGTCGCTTCCGTCGCAGTGCCTACCTGTCCAGCCTGTTGTCCGTAGGCCCGTACTTGTCACCAAACGCGGATGAATCGCATTCGTTCTGCTTTCTCCGCTTTCCGTCCGCGCCGCGTTTCCTCCCGTGGGACCAGCGAGGCGGAGGGCTGGCAGCAGGCAAGCCAAGACAGGGTGAGCACGCTAGCGGCTTTGTTTTGTAATCTCTTTGGGACAGCACCGCGTGCAGGAGCCCGAGCCTACGGACTAACGTTACCTCATCCAAGCCCTGAGCCACAGCGGGAGGCGCGGGCCCGGAGCCCCGCCGGGGGAGGCCCTCCCACGCAGGAAGCCCCGCTCCCAACGGCCCCGTCACTCGCGGGCAACAGGAGACCCGGGCGGCTACACCCCTCCGCACCCCGCGGCGGCTCCAGCGCCGCTGCCCTTTCGCTGCGGGACCCGCACCTCAGCGAGGGGCGAGCGGCGGCCCCGCGGGCGAACATGGCGGACCCCGGCCGGCGGCCGCCCAGCGGCGCGCGCGGGAGGCGTTGGGGACGGGGAAGGCCACGCGCAGGTGCGCGCGGGCCGCGGTGCTCCCCTCCTCCCCCCCCCCCCCCGCATCCGTCCCGCCCAAGGGACGGGAGGCGAGGGCGGCTCGCCTCTCCGCCACGGGAGCGCAGGGAGGGCTGAGTGCCGGCACCGGCACCGCTGGCCTCAGCCCGCGGCGGCCCTACCTGCTCTTCGTGCCGCCGTGCGGGCTCCTCTGGCGGAAGGACATGGCGCGGGGTGTCCACGGGGGGGCTGGAGGGAGAGCCGGGCGGCGGGGGCACCGGAGCGGGCTGGGAGGGAGCGGCGGGCAGCGAGGGAGCACGGACTGTGCTTCCCGCTCAGCCCCTTCGCATCTCCCGCCGGCGCTGACTGCCCCCGCCTGGCGCCTGCGCCGGCCCCTCCACGGCGACAGGTACGCGGGGGGGGGACGACGGGACGGGACGGGACAGCACAGCCGCCAACCCGCGTCCTCGCCCCGCCCGCCGTGCCGCACCGAGCCGAACCCGCTGGTGTGCGCAAAGCACACACGCTCCCGCTCCCGGCACACGCGGCCCCGAGGACACTTGCCGCCCCCCTCCCCGGGCTGCTGTAATGGTTTCGCCCGCTGCCGCCGGCCCCACCCCGCCCGGCCCCGCCCCGGGGCGTGTTGGCGGGAGAATCAAGCGCGGCGGCAGGCGCTTTTGGCGCGCGCTGGCTGTGGGGCGGGGCCCACAACGCGGCGAACCTGCGGCTCGTGTTAAAACAAAAAAAATAGCCAAACCGAAAGGACAAATACAGATTCCCGTGATCTAAAGGTGAGGGACTGCAGTCGTCAGCACGGCTCTTTAACCGGCGGAAAGCAGACGGTGCTTCAACGGCCAGTTCAAGGCCTACGCAGCGGGTCCGGTCTGCATACGTATGCCTGGTGCATGCAATTAACTTCTTTTCACTATCCACGTCTTCATTAACTCTTCTTAAAAAAAAAAAAAAAATTACCACTGGACAACAGCTATGATAACAAAAGTTCAAAAAAACAGAGCAGAATTGTACTTATAGTATCAGGCCACAGAAAATGGGATTTTACACTTCAGTTTTAGCAAGCTTTCTTCTGGATCAGTCATGGTTTGCATGTCAGTCTACATTTTTATATTTTTATAATCTACATTTCATACGAGGATCAGCCTCACCTTTCCCCCACAGGTAGCAGAAAGCTGGCAAACCTTGGCTCTGGTTATATGACAGAAACAGTTAGATGCTTGTACCCAATCTAGCTCACGCGAGGTAAATGCACCGAATCAGCCTAAGTAAGTTACTGAGCTCCAAAAACAACCAAAAATTCTGCAGGTTTCACTAGTAAAGCTTTCTAGTGCAGACGTGGCCTTAGTCCAAAATAATGCTGATGATATTTAGGGATATGAGACCATTTGAAAAGCTGCATTTTTTTTTTTCTTTTAACTTGTGTATTTGTTTAGTAAGGTTGCAACAAGAGCTACAGTTCTCAAGAATAATCCCTGCTCTTTGGCTCAAAGCAGCAGGGGAAAATTTAATTGTCAGCGGAGCAGGGGCAAAGCAGCCCTCAAGTAGGTATCTGACAGAGTACAGAGCATAAACATGTCTTCTAATGAACCTGGGCGTAGTGAACCCAACATTCATTACTATGACAGGCTGTATTTGAGTAACACTACAAGATGAGCAATGAAATGCATTTGATGGATGGCAAAAGTAGCAAATAAAAGTTTTTGGGGATTTTTTTTTTTTTTTTTGAGCAGCTTATCACAAAAGCAACTACCAAAGCCCAGCAACATTTTTGGAGAGACCTTTTTATGAAGATACTTCATGCGTAGCAAGGTTGAAGTGTGTGTTGAGAGGAAGAATTTGCCTCTCTACTGTAGAAATGAAGCATGGTTTCGCAAACTACAACTTTGTCATATAATTATTTACAGAAATGAAAGATGCCTGCTACTCTGACTTGTGTTTCCAGTCATCATTGACACAGAATTGGAGCTCTTGTTGTCCACGAGTGGAAAGGACATTGTCACCAGGCGCAGTGGGTAGCAGTACACACCTCCATACGCTGGGAAAAAGGAATCATCTGAACAGCATAACTGCAGCTGAAACAAATGTGTTGCTTTGGATCCATATTATTTAAAGTAATTAAGACAGTTATCAGACAAACAGCACCTGCAATACATATCTTATTCCTCCTGACTCTTCTTCACCACATGCTCCCATTAATTGCAGGTCTCTAGAATCAAATCTTGAGTAGTTCCAGGATCACATTTGTTTCTTCCCGTTTCCTGATGAATCTTTTTTGAAGAGTTGAACAGAATGGCCTACAGGAACATCCCAGGTGAAGTGTGGTAAATAACCAGGCAGCCCTTCTTACCTCTTTTTCACTTTGCAGATATAAAAAGGGGCTTTCTTCAAGGCTGTGGAAAACCATACAGCACAGTATCTACAGGCGCTTTTAACTTTGGGTGTAAGAGCAAGGGTAAGAAGGTACATCAGCAGAGTAAAAACTGCTGAATTTTCTTCTGCCAGAGATCACTGCAGTATTATACATGTGGTCTTAAAGGCCAAGAGGAAGCACCTGCTCAGTTAAGCTCAGGATTGCCCAGATTTGTTGAAGATCCTCTTCATGGTGAATTGACAAAGCTCTTTGCACATTGTCTTGTTAAAAGTGAGAGAATTCACAGATTTTTTTTTTTCCAAAAAAGCACTTGAATGATTTTTTGGCAAAGCTCTGCCAGACAATGGATGGATGAATGCACACAGACACTCACACTAACTTCCCAGCAAAAGTAACAGCTTCAGAAGTGGAAAGACAACTGCTCCCTGCCAGCCTACCTTGGGAACTGCACCAGGCCAGACCAACAGTCTTCAGACAATAATTTGAAACAGCTTTTAGAAATTAAACAGTTTGAAATCTCAGCAGCTGGCTTACCTTTTTTTTTTGCATTATTTTGCTTGACTTTTCAATGGTTTTACACTTCCTCCCTCCCCGCATTTGTGAATGCACTGAATTCACTTCTACACACTGCATCTGCATTGTCATTATATGTATTTATCTCCAGGACTCCTTGTAAATATGCATTTGGAAATGGTGTTTTAGCTCATTAATAATGCTTTTTGGGTGGAATGTCTATATACCTAATTGTCCTGGCTGAAATATGTAGTATTTTGAGAAGAGGCAAGGGAGAACTGTGTTCACCTTCCATCAGCTCATTGGTTTTTCCTCAAAGGTTGTAGACAGGTCCTGTACATTTCTCCTCACAGATCTGTTGTAGGATGTCTCCACAATGCCTGCCTTTGCGTGGTAATAGTCGGGCTGGCTCTATGCTCAGTGAAACACCAAGATCTGAAAATAGTACCGTGTAAGGGATTTATCTTGGAAGTTCCTTTCCCTTTGCTTGGCCTTACCGCAGTTATACAAACTCACACACCTTCTGTATGGCACCTGCATAAACATCCACACTCCTGCAGGACAGTTTGCTACGCTAACACCTCTCCTTGCCCACACACTGCTGTGGAAAAACAGAACTGTGTCCCTGAACCAAGAACATGCTTGAAGTACAGCATAGGTTCAAAACATGTACAAACAAAGTCCATTTCCTCCAGCCTTGCTCTGAGATAAGGACTTGAATGGCGTGTTCAGCTGAACACATCCAAGCAAGCCAGCCAGAGGACAGCTCCAGACTGGAAGACACACAGTACTTTTAGCATAACGCTACATACAAGTTGAATTCAGTTTATCCAGCAGAATTATCTGCTGTAACACAGCTTAGGGATTACAGCTGCCTTGCATCTTTCTGTCCTCATCAGCAAAAAAAATCCTTCAGAAAAGCACTTTCACACCACAGTGGGCATTTTAAGAGCAGAAGGAGACATCCTATCACTGTGACCTCAAAGGAGGAGTTTTAAAAACAAAACAAAGGACACATAACCGATGGCATTTCAGAACTGCTAGTAAGGACTGTTTCTACAAGCACAGGTAATATATCATCTGTGAGGAGATTCTCCTGGTGGAAGCATGCCTACAGAAGATATATGTCACTTCTTGGAAGAAATTTAAACCTAGCTGGTGAAGTTCAGAGTTTATTTTGTCTTAATCATGAACTAAGCACAGATTTACGCAAAGTGCATTTAATTAAAATAGGTAAAACTAATGGAAGGCTACCAAGTACAACCTGGGGGTGGAGTGCCAGACTTCAGCTTTGCTTGTCTCAGTTGTAAGCTCTTATGTCAAATAGTCTTGGAAAGATAAACAAGTGAATGGACAGACTGCATTCCAGTTTTAACTGTTCTGTATAAACTCATTAGGTTACTAATTAGAAGACAATACAATGGTTCAACATCCAGTGGCAGCACTGCATGAAATGACTTTAGCCAACCTCAAACTGTATCTGCTCAGTTTCATTCCTTTCCTTGCGCTACCACAGCTTGTCCACACGTACAGAACCTGGATTAGGGAATAAATCTGCCCAAAATTTAACTGCCACAGGCAGATTGGTTATTCTATTTCTAGTCGAAGTCATCTTCAACCGAGAAATACAAGATCTTTTAAGGACTGCTGAATTACAAATCCCATGGATTTGTGTCCATAAATCCGCTGCAGGCCCCATCCATCATATGCAAAAGCTTAAGGGCTCTGACAGCTCAGCTTAGGTATTTAATGACAGCCTATTACTCTCACCTAACAGCTCCATCCTCTCCAGGAGGACACCCTTCTCATGGCAGAATGGGTGGTGGGGCTTCAGCTGCTCCCTTCCACTAGGTTACAATGCACTAAATACAAGTTCGTAACAAGATGTCAAAATACAAACTGAGGGGTTGGACACAACCTAAGCTGTAAACTTCCTTCAAGAGTTTGATTTAATCTCTGAAGAGTCCTCCTTCCCCCTTTTAGCAAGGGCTAAAACAAACAAACAAACAGCACTACTGAAGCCACATATCCCTTTTATAATGAAACTCTAACAACACAACAGCAAAAGCAGACTAACAGGGATTTTTAAAGTTAAAGTCTTTAATTCTTCTGCATAAAGACAAAATGCCAAAAGTGTAACACATTCCCTTATTTACAATCATCATAAATCAAATGAAAGCACACACACTGGAACAAGAAGGTTCTAAATATTACTTCTTTAAAAAGTGCTGTACAGATGTGTTCCTTGGCATACACACACTCTGTGCTCTGTCGTGTGTGACTGAGCCACCCTTGTGCTGGGACACTACTGAATTCCATGGCTGAGCATGCCTGGAAAAACGTTTTGGGCGGGACTGGGAGCAGTTTCTGGGGAAGCAGCTTGCTTCCACATTAGCAGCACAACAGGCTTTTGGCCCTTGGGTACACTGCCAGCCCCACAGCAAGGATGCTGTGTGTCATCTCTAGCACTGCCGCAGCTCTGCAGCAGCCTTGCGAGAAGCCAAACCCAACTCCTGCAAAGAGACAATTCCCAGCTCCAAACAGACATTTGTATCCCAGGTCATGCTACATAAAATGCCACAAGGACTGTAAAAAATTCTTGTAACTGGTCTAAATTCCACTGTAGCCACAGCCCTCACTTTGCCCTTCTAAGCACAGTGCTAGAAGAGTAAAACAAAGGAAAGCCTATCTCAACACTGTCACAACCCTTAGCCTAGACACCCCATGCCCAAAAGCAGCTCCAAACCTGCAAATACTGCTGCTCACCTCCAATTCCTGTAGGAACAGCAGGCACTGAACTCATCCTCTTACACACTTAGCAGTAGACTGGCTCTTCCGGTCAGGTTGCAACACATGCAAAAGCAAACTCCAGCATTTAGGCTGTCTTGCTGTTCAAACAGTCACTCATGCCCTTAAAGAGGGGAATCTGGTTTTGATAAACCATCTACCTTTCCCTTCTCTTCTCTCACTAGGCTTAGGCAAATGATAGCTTAATATAACTTATCTCAGAGAATGGTAAATAAGCCAAATGGATGATCACCCAGTCCAAAAGCTAAGAGAGTTTTCTTTAACAGGTGGAGAAAGGTTGAAATTGTCTACATTCATTTGAAGCAGTTCTTCAGGTTGACTGTACAATTCTGGTCCCGTAGATGGAACAAGGTTTAACTCCTTGGTTTAAGGGGTGGCATTCTTCGGTTTGACTCAACATTAGCACACTCTAAGTAGCATGATCTCCAAACAGCAGCAGCAGGATCCATTGATTGAAGTAGCCTTTACAGTATGACGCACATGTCATCTGCCAACGCAGGTAAAGCAGAACCATTCTCAAGAAAGCTTTAAGGAACATCCATCATCATTGTAGTACAGGCTTAACGAAATCTGAAGTTTTACACTTGAGGCAGAGCTTTCAGAAAACAATTTATCCTTAAAGATCTGGAGAAACCTAAAAAAAAAAGGTAGATAACGTTTTACAAATACAATATATCTAGTCATTACCAGCAAAACATTTACTCTTTTAAGCTGTAATGTTACAATAGCAGTAAACAGAACAGACCGCTGCATACCATGAGCTTAAAGCAGAAGCATTACAGACAGTAAGAACACTTTGAGAACGTAAGTTATTGGAAAAACAGAGTACTACATATCCTATATTCCTAAAGTATTTGTCAAAGAGAAAATTAATCAGGTGTGCCTATCTTTCCCAAGCCCTCACATAATTTTCACCTAAATGTCATTATTAATAAAATAAATTTTTTTCTTAATTCTAATTCACACATTCCAGCCATATCTTATGTGTCCTACTGACTAAGGGTTTTTCCTTTAAAAAGCAACAAGATGCATTCAAACTTATGGACATTTAACTGGGCTCCAAACCAGCCATATTTATTTTTCCTGTTTAAGACAGAAATTTTCTGTTAGCAAGAAGGTGGTGTGGAATTCTACCACGTAACCCACTACCTGGTTTCCAAGCAACATTCACTCTCCACAGATGAAGTTTCTGTCATGTGAGAGTTAAAGCTCATCACACCTAAAAACCACAGTTAAAAGCAGTGTCCCTCTAAATATTGATCTTTGCATCCCAGGAAACCAATGTGTTGCTCCACAGAGAAGCTATTTAATTAATTTTCTACATTTTACATGTCAAAGGTATTTTTTCGATTAGAATGAGTAATTATGAACCCACTGAATATATACACTCCTTAATAGAACCTTATTTACAACACAGACAACTGCAACGCAGCTAAATATCAATTATCTAGATTAGAAAGGCTCTCTTAACTCTGATGTATAGTGGCTTGCTGCTTTTACCTGCACATTTCACCTTATGTTGATTGCACGTACGCTGACTGTAAATCTCTTCCTCTTTCAGTGCAGATCTTATGCGACTGCATCAGTTTTTCAAGACTTGATCTGCTGATCTCAGACTACATCCCTATTCTTCAAATCGTTTTCTGTCAGAGGAGAAAGTCCTTCTTCTTCGATACTTCTATATACAAAGAGAGACTAGATATTTTCAAATATTGAATTAGCACTTTAGAAAAGTGAATCCCTATTAAATATTATTCATGCTCAAAGATTTTAAATTAAAAATCAAAAAAATCAATAGAAAAATGCCACTAGCACAGTTTTTTTAAAAGCTCTACCTGCCTTTTCCTCATATTGCTAGAATTCAAAACCTAAGTAGAATAAAACTAATTGTGCCACGTTCTTGTTGACATATTCTTAATGCATTTCATTATGCAAAATATTTCAAGATCACTGTTAAACAGACATTTATATCCTAGTCCATGATGTTTCAGAGACTGCATTAAATGTAGATCAAAGACAACCAAATTACACAGAAGACTATCTGCTAATAAAAGCTGTTTGAATCAGGATTACTACCCATCCTATTAATGCACCACAGGAATCTATAGTCCAAGAGAAAATTTTTATTGAAATCTACTGCTGCAAATGCAAAGTTGTGGCTTCATCAGAAAAATACTGAGAGGCAGAAAAGCTGTTACTGAAATAATTAAAAAGTCTATGACTTTTCATTTGAGTGACAGGATAAAACACATGTTTTCTGTCTGAACAGGTAAATAACTTACTAAGTCTGAAGTATTAGATCTTTTAAGTAAAGTGCTGCATTAAATACAAGAGGATGGGACAAAATAATAATATAATAAAGGAGGAAAAAGAGAAGGTGATTCTGCTTGAACTGAAGAGCTGGATTCTGTAGCGTGATACTGCATATGGGCTACTGAAACAGAACAGGTGAAAGTAGTAGTCAGCATGAACTCACCTTGGAATTTAAATATTTTTCCTCGTTATTCTGTCTTCAGCACTTGCACTTCCCCATCCCCTTTCAGGGTATTCTGACTGATGTCCTTCCAATAAACTGCTACAAAGTTTAAGCCTACAAATATAAAAACCCCCAAAGACTAAGTGGCTTTATTATCATAACCTTTTTATACTAAACACAGGTACAACCTGCTATTTACTCTAATACAGACTATAACATGAGAACATAAGGACAGAGTTTTACCACGCAACAAGTAAATATTGGCCAACACATCCTTAAGAAGAACAGTAAAAAGCCCAATAAATCTATGTTTATAATAAAAGCTTGGACTGAAACACAGCAATAAAGCAACTATGCTTCTAACTTAATACGCAAAAAAAAAGTCCCCGATTGATGAGCTGCATTTTATACCTCTCCAGCCTGCAGTCTGTATCTCTGCAAGTTTTCCTGTCAGGCAGCAAGAAGTTGGTTTTTTTCTGTTTCTGATTATTCCATCCTGAAGAACAGCTGGCTGGAAATGGGTCACTGCATAAAAACAAATAACGATCACTGTTGTCAGCTATGAAACAACTTAATCTCTAAGGAGACAGACAGGAAGCTTTCAGCCTCTACGCTGAGGTAGTGAGAGGCTAGTAACAACCATGGGGACCAGTTCTGTAGAATGCCATTGCTCTCCGTAAGACAAAGAGAGTGAAAGGGGCTCATCATCTTTCAGCATTAGTTAATGGCAGAAGTAGCAGAAAGCAAAAAATGGAGAGTCATACTGGAAAAAGCCAAGTAAACTCAAAGAACAAAAATAACAACCAAACATACCATACGTTGGAGGACATGTAAGTGGGGGGGGGGGGCGGGAAGTAATATCAAGCAGTGAAGGAAAAAAAAGTTAAAAAAAAAACAAAGGACACCTTCACAGCACAAGCAATGAACAGAAAGAACATCATAATCATTATGGTATTTACCTTGTTATTTCTACACCATGTTGTACTGTCATTACTTCATCATTTTCACCAAAGACTTCCCACTCTGAGCACTTCGAAAAAGCCTCCTGATGTCCCGATTCAGTAAGACTAGAAAGAAAGTGAAAAGGTCTGAAACCATGGGCCTTTCTAATCCAGTTCTTCTTAATTCTTCTAAAGTAGAGGGCTAAGTAGAGAGAAAAAAACCCACACTTGTATAAACATTTTTACTAAGGTTAATGTGAAAAGTCTACTAACCCCCCAAAAACTTAAATCATTGTTCCAGTTTTCTTATGGTTCTGACAAAACTTTGTATGTGCTCTCCTCTACATAGCCTATCATTTCTCATTTATAGGAAGACTTCTTATGCAGCAGCTAGGAAAGGGGGGAAAAAGGAAATGTGAGTAAGACTAATTGCTAGAGGAGTAGTTTAATTCCTTAACAACTTAGAATAAAGAAGGTGGTGGCCCGAAAAACTCTACCCTTCTGTTATCCATTCTTAAACATCAAACTCATTCTGTCCCAGTCCCAGGCTGGGTGACCAATGCCTTGTTGTTCCAACAAGCATTTTCTTCCACACCATCTTTCGTAAGGCAGGGAAAAGCTTAATCAAAATACACAATTCTTTTTTCACATCCCTTCATGAATACATATTCTCTGTAATACCTGTAGGAAATGTAACATGGTAATACTTAAATAGGCAGCGAGTTTCAGTATTCGCTGACAGACTTAAGAGTGCACATCGGGCTCCATTCCCTTACCATACCATTCATCAATCTGTACATGCTCTGTATGCCAAAAAGCAGAATGCATCGCACGTAAGAGGTATGAGAAATAATTACGGCCTAATTAATGCCTAATAATTTCAGAATTATAAGCTCTGAAGCAGAAACCAGGTTCCACGAGAAATCAGGAATACCACATTAGCGTTGCCTAAATCTACACACAAAAAATAACCTATGTTGTGTTATTAAAATAACCTTTATTTGTGTCTGTAAATATCTGCTATCATAAAACACAATTATTCTGGCATGATTCCCCTTCCTCATTAAATTGCACTCACATTTAGATAAAATTAAAGCTATTAACAAATGGAGGGATAACTACCAACCTTATTCCAAAAGTCAGTTCACAATATTAATGAATCTCCATACGAAGAATCATTTCATACCTTTCCAGTGTGTGGTACATATGCACATAATGGTCTTTGCTCTTTGAAGCTACAGAGGAGTCAGAATTGTTTCTTTTTCTGCGTTTCCATACTGGAGAAGAATCGGGAGAACAGGGACTACAAAAATAAGACATAGATTTTACACACACAACATTTTTCATCTGTGTTTAAATGCTTATCAGAGTTCTGCAAAATAATAGCACAGCCTACAGAGGAAGACTTTTTTGAGGTATGATTCATCAGGCACAACAGATGAACACAGAGAAAATGGCCCAAATTTTGGTAACCACCCCATTGTATTTTGGAAAGTGAACCCAGTCACAATCACAGAAGAAACTTAGAAGCAGAACTGTTTTCAGCTCCACATACATGCCCCCAGATCAAGGTATTTCAGTAAACAGGGAAGTACGTGAGGTGCTTCACTGTTAGTCTCCCTGCTGTTCTGCAGACAGCCACAATACTGTTAATTAAGGGTGGTCACTTTTGCTTCTGACAAAGGTATCCTACTTTCAGCACTTGCCAGTGGTTAAAGTGGTTAAAGAAACCTCAGTATTCCACTGTATAAACAGAGAAGCTGAAAAAACACTGCCTTTTTCTGCTGTTAATCATGCAATTCTGTAATGCTGGTAATCTTTCCACGTTCAGTGCTCTGTACCAGTGATGGATTACATTCAACAGCAAAAGTGCCAAGTCCAAAGCTGAGCATTAACTGCCCTCATATATATTGAATATTTGACTAATGAATGCCCTCATAATGATTGAATTATTTCAATAATTTTCAATAATTTTTTCAGTAAGTTTTATACCTTACCTCTCTGGTGTGTAGTCAGTCTGTCTGCCTTCATCTTCACACTCATTTCTCTTCTGCTTTTCATCAAATACAAAGGAGCCAGAAACATTCTGATCTTTGCAGAACTGTTCCTGGGAACTGCCTGAGGGTTCTGTACTACTAAAAACGAGGGAAAAGAGAAAAAAAAAGGATTTAAAATACTACCCATCTGGCTTACCACTCCAAGCAGAAAACAGTTAAGCTGCAGTAATAATTAACAGTTCATCTCTTATGATGTCCAAATGGTGCAAACAACTGCAACTTCCACCGTAGGTTAATTCCAAAACAGCTGAAACTATCTGCACAATGCAGTTACAGAGCTAAGAATTCCATTCACTCTTTTCCTCCCCAATTACTAGTCCAAATCTTGTAAAGTATTAGGTGGTGTCAATTAGCAGAGCTAGCCTTGTTACAGAAATTCAAAGTTCTGAAAAGACAAAAAAAATTTCTGTCTTGAACACAGTTGCCACCCTCCTGCAGAGAGCACAGAAAACTCTCTCTGATCTTCTTACACTTCTCAAATCCTCTAACACACTGTTACTGCAGGAGAAAGGTCGTTCCACTGACATCAGAAAAAGAAAAGATGGACAGGTTATCAAGGTCAAGGAACAGTAGTCACCTAACTTCTGCTGATGCCTATCCCTTTCTAGAAAAATAATTTTACCTTGTGCTCACCAGTGTAAACACACAGGGGAAGGCAGTATACTACTGTAGACAGACCAAATGCCTTCCTCCCCAGAGAGCCTTATTGGAGATGAATTTAGACTAAATAATGGGAGTATCTTGAAGACTAACAGAATTCAAAAGGAAAACAAGGCATTCAAGGAGACTCCCATTTCTGAGCCTGATCTCCTCTCTTGCTTACAGGTAGGAATGCTCTAAAGGAAATAGAGTCTTCCCTGTGAAGCAAGAGACGTGTGCTGACTTAATTCACCCATACACACACTGGCTGTAGGTCCCAGGTTTCTTCAGTAGGAGGATCCCAGGCATGCAATGCTATCTTCCACAGCCTGATTTGCTGGTCCCAGGATCTACGGCTGTACTTCTTAAATTTGTTGGGAGTTCTAGGATGAACTCCTGGTATGCGCTGATTCCTGTAAATACACAGTAACATTTATTATTCCAGAACATGATTTTCGCTCTTAAAAAAATCCTCCATCCATCAGAACACACAGGCATCAGTAGCATAATAAATACAATTTTTGTATTTTTAAGCACTTAACTGAAATGTGTATATTCTAAAACATTGTCAAAAACAGACCACACAAGCAACAAACTAACAATACCATGCTAACCAAAGGTTCATCTAACCCAGCACTCTAAGAGCTGCCAAAAGCAGATCCCTACAGCCCATGGACAAATATGAAACAGAAGCAGTGTAACTCATACCCCTTTCAATAGCATCCTGGCCTCCAGCTACTTCTATCTCATTTTTCCTGGGTCAAGTGCAGTTTCTTTATATTTAGTATTGTCCTGAGATCTGGCTGGGATGGAGTGAACTTCCTTCATAGCAGTCCCTGCAGTGCTGTATTTTGGACTTATGGCTAAAACAGTGCTGATAACACACCAATTTTTGGCTACTGCTGAACAGTTCTTGCACAGCTTCAAGGCCTTCTCTTTTCCCCACTGCCCCACGCCCTCCCACAGTCACTAAATTGAGGGTGAACAAGAAGTTGAGAGGGGAAACCACTGGGGCAGCTGACTTGAATTACCCAAAGAGATATTCCACACCATATAATGTCATGCTCAGCAATAAAAAATGGGGCAGAGAAAGAAGTGGAGGGGTCTTCTAAAGTGGCCACTGCTCAGAGGCTGCCAGGGCACCAGTCTGCTTGTGGGAGGCAGTGACTGATTGTATTTGCATCACTTGCTCCCCCCTCCCACCACCCCTTTCTTTCCTTCACCTATTAAGCTGCCCTTATCTCAAACCATCAATTTTCTCTATTTTGCTCTTATACTTTCCCTATCCCACTGAGGAGGGAGGACGTAGCTGTGTGGGTACTTGGCTCCTGGCAGGGGTCAACCCACAAGTATCTTCAGTGAACTTTTATTCCACAATGTTCACGCATTATTACAATGGAGTTTGTATAGTTATAAACAGTTTTATAGTTTTAAACAGCATTTGTCTTTTGGGAGTATAGAAAACAAAATATCCCCACTCTCTGGGTAAAATGGAAATGATACACCTTTCTACTGAATCTACACTGGGCAGACACTGTAACAATGCTCTCTGGGATAACCCCATGGCTGGAAGTGCAATTTTGCAGACAGTATCCCAAACCCAGACCCTGCCCACCACAGATTACTGGAGGGCTCACTCAAACTGTATCGTCAGTACAAAATAATCCTATTTATAATCATACCATACTGAAGTCAGCTTTATGCCTGGGGGAAAGCATATTACTGTTGGGATCACTCTGCATGGCTCGACCTTAAGGAGAAGGAGCTGTGGTGTTGATCTGCACAGCTCAACCTTAAGGAGAAGGAGCTGTGGCATTGAGAATCTGGTAAACAGCTGGATATCTGCATGGCTCGGCCTTGAGGAGAAGGAGCTGTGGTAAACAACTAAGAAGCAGCAAAGGAATGCAGGAACACCTGCAGGCAGCGAATCTTGACTGTGTGAGAGGCGCGTGGACAGCGCGTGATATTTTGTATATAGCCAACTGCAATAATGTGTGTAACAAGCCTGTAACCAATCATGAGTGTGTGTGTGCAGTGGCTGAACAAAAATTATGATATATATTGGAGTCAGACAAGACAATAAATGGCTTTGGAATATAACTCTGAGTTGTGAAGTCCATCCTTCTCCCGCATATTACAATGTTTTAAATCATACCAAGTACTTTGGTCTGAAGTGGTTCCCCCTACCAGCTTCACAGTTCAATGTACTTAGCCATGACACTTTTTGTGAGATAAACGAATCCCTGCTAAGGAACAGTATTATAAAATATCCCATTAAAATGTCACTGAGAACAGTTTTTTTAAAAGTTTATTGCACGTTTTTTCTCAACATTGTTCTCACCCTTTCCTATTCTCCACCTATGATTTAACTGATCACAGCACAGCTATGCAAGTGCCAGGCCTCACCATAAGACTAGCTGCAGTCCTACCACTGATGACAAAGTCACAAGCAAAACTGAAATTCACAAAACAATCCAAGACTCTTTGAAGAGACAATTGTTACTGAAGATTTGACCATGATATTGTATGATATCTGTGATCTGTTGTTGACTTTTAGTCACCTAATCTTTCAAGTTTTGCTCAACAACAAGCTTGCAGTGTCCGCTGCACTTGGCTGGCAATTTTCACAACAGACTCTTACAGGTAGAAGCCACAGAAACCTGCCAACTGTAAGTAGCAAGCTGTATTTAGAAAAATATCTCTAAAAAATAATCCTCAAAACAAAAAAAACAAGAACACAAATGCACATCCACACATTGGTACAGACCAGCTTCTGACTCTTGACAGCTCTGCAGTAAGTGGTGGCGGGGGGGAGGCTGGCTATGAAATCTTGATTTAAGTGCCACAATTCACAGACTGTGAAGCCCAAAGTGGAGTGACAGAGAAAGCAAGAAATTCAGGTTTTGATTTGTTAGTTACTGATGAACCACTGAAGACTGGTTTCCCTTACCAATACTTAAATGCAAGGATTTACTCAGTCCTCATGCAAAGCTGTCATTTCCTGGTATCAATTAATTTCACATCGACCTAGCAACACAGTCACCAGAAGCATCCCAGGGAGCTGATTAATATAGAATTTATTTAAAGTATATTTGCTACTAACAATAGCAATACACAAAGGGAAAATTTAGCTTTACATTTTCCCAACCTAAATTTGCTCGTATGCAGAAAATACCTGTCTTCTCTTTGATAAAAATCAATCGATTCAAGTTTTCTTCATGTAATGTTCATATAATTTTAAGACAACTAAGGCTGTGTGCTGAGCTACACACATGTCAGGAACAAATAAGGGTTTATCTAGAAATGTGCAACATAGTGCAACTTACTTTGGAACTTCTTTAATATATCTGTCATATGCAAGGGTATTCTTTCCAAAATTGATCTGTTTTTGTCTTCTCCTTAGAACCACTTCATCTGTTTCCCTTTCAGCTGGATTAGCAGAATCATTTGAAACAGAACTTAAAAAAAAATTAGAATTAAGTTGAAAAGAACCTTAATAGCTTTACAAGTTGTTATATAAACACATACTCTAGAACTGCATGTATTCTTACTCTGATAAGACAGTAAGCACAACTCTTACTTCAGTAGCTGACAGAAGCGAAAGTTATGCTAACCAAATGAATCACTACAAGAGTAGGTTTTGCAAGTTCATGCAATTGCTCAGGTTTGTAACAAGTAAACATACACCTGATGGTACTGGTGCTAGAGCTGCCTTACTAGAAGCTTATAGCTAGTCCTACAACAAGCTACTGCACAGATGTATAACAACCTCCCAAGATAAATATAAAAAACCTTAAACTCAATAAAATGAAGATGGTAATATAAAGCAGGCTAGCTTGAATGATCTAATAGCCACTTCTCTCTCCAAGCCTTGATGGCAGGTTTTCATTTTTCCTTTCACTAGTCCAGTATTTTCTCTTATGGAAAGTGGTAAGGAATACGCAATTTAAGCTGAAAAAGAAGACAATCTGACATTATCATACAAGTAGTTTTTGAGATAAGACTTCTCAGTGCTACTCTGTCCTTAATGCTTCCCTCAGGCTTGATATGAAACAGATCTTCATTAATGCATGTAAAGTAGTCAGAGATCATCAGATGGCTATTGCCAAAACTAATGCAACAATAGTTAATAATTGTTCAATACCTACCTTGTCATTTTTTTCTTTGATGTCCTCATTGTTTTGCCTTGTTCAATTCCACCTTCCCAGCTGGGGCACATAGAAAGAGGCCTAGAATGTTCTGGTGTTGTAGAGCTGGAAAATAATAAGAACTCAGTGTGAACATTTGTTGCTCATAACATATCTAATGAACACAAACTTCAACAGCAGACAAAAACAGCTCCACAACTGTAACACCGTGGGCATGCCCCTACTCCGTTTCAGTTCAAAGTCAAACAAATCAAAACATTTCAGCTCAAGTCACCTTCAGCAGCTATGTAAGATTATCAGTTTTACTCTGCAGGAAAAGAAAATGGTCACAAAGTGAATTTCATGTCAGAACACAGACTTGAATATAAACTTGAATCTTAAAATACTCCCAGCTCAGCCAATGCCAACCCTTCTCTCTACTACTTGAGGACCTTCTCAATATTGCAATTCCATCAAAGAGCCCAACTCATTACATTGCTTGAGATCAAAATCAGTTTAGTCACTGCTCCCTGTCATCAGCTAAGGACTTTGTAAAGGGCCAGGGAGAGGCTTAAGAAATAGAAAAATGCCCATCACATGAGCAGAACTAACATTTTGTCAGACACCATCATATTCCAACATAATAATTTCAAGAATATAAACTCTGCTATGTAAATTCAAAAAGGGAGTCAGGAAGCTCGTACTTAAATAATTAATTGGATCACTGATGTTCTGAGTGGAGAAACGCACACCAGGTTCCTCATTAACTTAAAAAATATAATAAATGAAAACTGTATAATGCCGTAACATTCTGAAGTGTTGAAAACTTCTTTCAGTCTGTCCAATTCTTTCAATGTCAATGCCTCAACATTTAACGTATGTAATACAGAAGTAGATTTAGCTTATAGTCTTACTTTCCCTAAACAGTTTCACATTAACAGATGAAATTACCATCCGTGATACCAATGTCATTTTAACACATGACAAAGATTCCACACTAAGGAACATACCTACTCAGCAAAAGAGAAGCACAAAATGCTGCTAGTTCATCCAGTTTGACTCACAATCATAACATACTGTTACTATTCTTATGATAGCGAAGATGTAGAAAACACTCCTGAATACAAGGGCTTTTCTAAGCTGTTCAAAAGATTAATTTATTAACTGAAGCAATATTAAACATGCCATCAGAAATTACAATTGCCTTCATACAATGTGATACTCCGAGATTTATCAATTGTATTAAAAAAAGGTTTTCATGTGCCCTCAGTAAAATATTTCATGTCTTCTAACTTACATTCTACTCAGTTTTCTGCACATAGCCAAGCACTCGCCACTTTTCATACTTCCTGTCAGACATGGAGATACTAATCTCAACCACTTCCTCCACCTTAGGTCTTTAGTCTAGAATATCCAAAAGCAAAGCAAAATAATCCTAGAACTACCTGCCTATAAAATTTGATCTCATCTCAAAAATTGTCCTTGGTACTGGACTACCAAAAAAAAAAAAAAAAAAAAGAAAAAGGTATTTACTAAAAACTGTAGTACAGCTGAATATACTGAGTGCACTGTCAAGTGAAGAGACAAACATCATGGTTTGCCCACACTTACGTATAAAGATGCATAAGCAAAGCATAAAAAGTAACTGCATATTGCTTCAATGGGTATTTTATAGTAGTATTGAAAACTTCAGCAATAAAGGGCTTAAACTACGGCCTCAGTATGTACCATTTCTCTCTTTCATATGGAATCATAGAATCTTTGGGTTGGAAGGGACCTTCAAAGGTCATCTAGTCCAACCCTCCTGCAGTGAGCAGGGACATCTTCAACTAGATCAGGTTGCTCAGCGCCCTGTCCAACCAGACCTGGAATGTTTCCAGGGATAGGGCATCTACCACCTCTCTGGGCAACCTGTGCCAGGGTTTCACCACCCTCATTGTGAAAAATTTCTTCCTTATCTAGTTGAAATCTGACCTCTCTTAGTTTAAAACCATTACCCCTTGGGCTATCACTACAGGCCCTGCTAAGGAGTCTGTCCCCGTTTTTCTTCTAAGCCCCCTTGAAGTACTGGCAGGCTGCAATAAGGTCTCCCCAGAGCCTTCTCTTCTCCAGGCTGAACAACCCCAACTCTCTCAGCGTTTCCTCACAGGAGAGGTGTTCCATCCCTCTGATCATACGTGCTAATATTATGGCATGTATTTCAATTAGCTAAACTGAATGGTCTACTCTTGCATAATGCAGATATAATTTGCTAACTCTGTGCTACTGTATTAGTAGAAAACATTTAATCATGTCTGAGGTTTTGCTGGATTCCTAAAGAAAAGAGTGCAGCACAGTGAAGATCTAAACAAACCTCACATTTATTCCTTACCTCTCCAGCCATTGGTCTAGATGTCTACACTGATATTCATCAAACACCAAAGAATGTGAATCATTCCAGCTTCTACATTCCTGTTCTTGATCCCAGCAATGTGGATGTTGCATAGAACTAGAAAACAAGAATTTTAATCAGAAATCAAGCCACTGGTAGTCACTGAACACTGTCTATACAAAACAAATATGGACAATCTAAGTATCATCATTTGTAGATAAAAATGCTGATCTAGCATACTGATATGTGATTTGCATCAACTTATTCAGGCAACACTAACTTAACAAAGATGTTAGGCAATGCAATTGCTGAGAAAAGGTCTTTGACTAATGCAATTAAGACATCAGAATTTTAAAATAAACCATTAATATTTAGATAACAAAAAGTATACCCTTCCTCTATTTGCAAACAAAAAGGGGAAAAAACACAACTGAGGACTGTCACCAGTCTTTTCGGAACCGCTGAAACGTGCCAACATTCATAGATCCTCTGTCAGCAATGCTTTATTTGACATTTATATACCATTCTATCCAGCACTAAACTCGTGGAAGAGGCAAGTACAGAAACATCACTTCAACACAGGAAAACAGCACGTCTAAGGACAAGTAGGTCAAACGTTTATGTGGAAACAATTTTACACAGGAAACCCTTTACCAGGCACCCAGAGTCCTCGCGGGTAAGCATGGGACAAGGAGCTAGAGTGGGGGGCTTGTAACATGCTGAAAGGACAGCCAGAGGCTGCTTAAGGATTAAGAGTTATCTACATTTTCTTCCTCAGTTCTGGTGGTTTTGACATCTTAAATGATAGCTTAGTAAATAAAACATCATCACAGCGTCTACTAACACCACACTTGGCTTCTGGGCTAAGGACATCACACCTGCAGATCAGCCACAACCTGCCTGAGAGAATGACCCTACACTGCAGGCTCCACACAGTACACATACTGTTCTTCTGCATGTGTGAGTAAACAGTAAAAATACTGTTCTGTATGTGTGAGGTCTCCGCACTTTTTAAGTCAACAAGTGAGAGGGAAGGAAGGTTTTTGTCATTTTAATCCTGGATTAACAACCTGTTTTCTTCCCCCTCCTCCTCCACCCTGACGGGCTTTGGGAGTTTCCTGCTCCCAGAGGGCTCAAAGTTAGTTAAAGACACAGCACAAATCGCTTACTCCTAACCACGGATCTAGACAAAAGGGCACTTTCAACAGGTTTGGTTTCTGCAAAGACAGAGAACAGGTAAAACCTTTCTGTAACCATCCTCAACAACAATTACTCAGCTTAAAAGACTTGAAACGGGGGAGGGGGGGCGGGGCAAAGCAGAACATCTAGCATGCCTTAGGTACAGCACTACTTGAAAATCTACGGGAAAATGCTAACCGAAAATTTGCTTTTCAGAAACATCCCCGTGTTTCTTGATCTCCCCTGCGCTGCACTCCCCGCCACTTCAGCATCAGCCTAAGGCAAGCCCCAGGGACCCCCCGCCGGACTCGCGGCATCTCACCCGAGCCCACACACTGCTGCCGGGGCTGCGGCGCATCTTTCACGACGAGCCCAACTCTTTCCCCACTGCCGGAAGGGACCGAAGCGCCTCAGCAAGGAGACTCCCTCAGCGAGGGCGCCCGCCCGCGGGGGTAGGAGACGTGTGGTGGAGGGCGGCAGGCTGCCAGCCTCTCCCCACCAGCCCTCGCGGATACCGAGAAGGACGAGGCTGCAGGCGGGGAAGGGTGGACAAAGCCCACTCTGCGACCTCCCCACCGCCTACCCCCACAACAGGCCGTGCCACACCCCCGCCTCGCCTCGCCTCCACACCGCAGCCTCGGGAGCTCTACAGACGACCTGAGGGAGCAATACCTCACCACGCCCCAACCACCTACAGGCCCTCCGCGGTAGCTCCCACCTGCGCAGCCCACCCGGCTCCCCGCCGCCGTCGTGGCGCGGCGCGGCAGGCCTCGCCGCCCGCGAAACACGGCTGAGTCGAGCGGCACCGCCGCCACCACCGAACATGGCTGCTCCCGCAGCGCGAGGCAGCGCGCAGGCGTAGCCCTTCCGAGCGGAGGCAGCGATGGGCGGCACGCATGCGCGGCATGCCTTACAAGCGGGAGGGGCCGCGCGGGGGGGCTGCGCATGCGCAGACGCGCCCTTTGGGCCGGTGTCGTGCTGCCGCGGGCGGAGTGCTGGACAAGGCCGGACGGCGGACGTGTTGCTCCTGCTAAAACGCCGCTCGGGGCGGGCGGGCGTCGTGCCCTGCAGAGGCAGCGGAGTGCAACCTCCCTCGCGCCAGGGGCGCCATTTCCCTCACGGCTTCTCCGTCGTCCCCACCCAGCACGGGATCCCCCGGGCCCCCTCCGACGTCAGAGCGTTGCCTCAGTAGCCGAGGACTCTGTTTTGGCCAAGTTTGTCTTCTGCTGGATGTGGTGAGCTGAGCAAAGGGTGTTGGTAGGCACCCCAAGGTACTCTCTAGAGAAACACATTCCACGTTTCATACCGTTAATGGAACACCCTACATTCTTCTGTTGCCTGTGCTTGCTAACGTATCTAAGCAATGCCACAATAAAAAAATTGTTCTACACAGGCCACATCATTGCTATATGCCACTGCTCCCCTGGAAAGCTAAATTTCTAGTCATCACCCCTGCTGGTTTCATGGCATTTAGTGTCACTCCTTCCCCCTGATAGTTACGGAAAGTATTTGTTGTTTGGTTTTTTTCCCAGAGATACATGCATAGACTTTACACACCTTCTTTAACTTATGCAGCCCTCTGCATTCAGGTTATAGTAGGAAAATTCATCAAAGAAGGAATTACCAGGTGCACCTCCAGGAGAATTTAAACCCTCTTTGTATTCACACGTTCTCAGCTAAAAACATTGTATAAAGGTAAGTCAGACTGATTTCCACCCATATAAAATTTTAACTGGTAAACTTAACTTTAAAATGAAAACCAGAAGGCTTACATAAAATCAACTGTATTTTTATTCAGCTCTTCAGAATAAGAGTTTTAAGATGAGCTACATGTATTTGTTACGACTTTTCCTTAAAGGCTATTCAAATACTACTGTCCATTTTAAAATAGGTAAGCTATCTAGGTAAAAAATAACCACAAATAACAAACCCTGCGACATATCTTTGGAAGAAAATGTCTTGCAATGCATGTAAGAGCTTGAATATTTGTATCGCAACTCCTTAAACAGCTCGAAGTTAACATTTCTTAAGAAATGGCACTCAGAACTTTAGTCAGTTATGTCTTACTGAAATTTAGCCTGAGTGGAATGGTCCCTAGCTGCAGCCTACCAAGGTTCAACACAGTAAAAATACTGATACTGAAGAGATCACATAATAACCCAGTATTTTGGTTCCAAGTTATGGCAAGCCTCCTGGTAAACAACTGCATTTGTATCATGGATTCAAAATATATCCTGTATGGTCAAAATGCATTTTTTGGGGTTAGCAAACTATGCTAACCTGAAAAAATCAACAGATGACATAATCTTGCCAATATTTTCTGGAATGCTACACTTACAGAAATAACACAACTGTGGAAACAAAGTAATACAGCCACAGCCCATGTTTTCAGAAACACCTGTTCAGCTGCAGCACATATGAAATTTGGGCTATACATGTATACATACATACGGGTTATTTATACTGACACTGTGCATCCACATGTAGATTGTCTTATTGTAATGACATTACATTTATATAACATACTTCAGTTTATTAACATTGCCTACCCATAAGTCAGTGATGCGGAAAAGCATACACACAGCTGATAAAAGCAACACTAAATCACTAATAATTCAAGAAAATCCTGTAAGTAAATATTTTAGCCCATCACATTACTTGGTTCCTTTTTTTCTTAGAAAAGTGCTGTAGAAAGACTGATTCTAAACCCAACCTTTAAGTTTAAAAAACATATCAAGACTGGGTGGGAGGCAATGTATTTCTTTTTACTGCAAACAGAGAAAGATTTCTAGAAATAGCCCTATATGTGCATGTGGCTCTTCGGATGATGACCTGAAGCTATCACGAAGACAAATGACCTGAAGCTATCACGAAGACAGTTTATACTCTGTTATTTTCAGGTTCAGTGATTTATTCCAGACAAATGAGGTATCACATGACTGTGCAGGGAGAGATCACGGTTTCTCCTTCTACTGTCTAACAAGAACGTGTCTCTCCGACTTTTAACAAGTTGGTTCTCTAACACAGCCTTTAAGAAGCTTACAAACTTTGGAGGCATGCCAGATTACTTAGAGAATTTAAATTTGGAAAAAAATGCTTGTTTTAAGGAATTTACGCCAGGCACTACTATTAACATAATTTGTAATTTTATTTTGGTATTTATTACTAAGTTTTCTAAGAGGCACTTCTGTGGATAGAACACTACCATTAAAAGATGCAAGAGTATTACACATTTATTACTGTTAATATTGACAAAAGAAGTAAGATGAGTAAAACCGAAGTTCACTGAAATGAAAACTTCCCATCAATACAAAGTAGATTTCTGTAAAGAAAACTCTACTGTGCAAGCAATTAGGAGACTCAAGCTCTTATTACATGAGATACTATTGGCAACTGACCTTTTTTTTCTGGTATAAAACCATCTGCAACTACATGTATCTATTATCTAAGTTTCTCAAGGCCTTTATGACTTTAACTTCACACGTCTTTACAATAAATACTTTTATTCCCGAAAGGAAAAGAGCTGTAGGAATTTAATGACTGTCAGTGGCAAAACCACAACTCCAAAAGCCTACCCTCTCTTCTGCAACTACTTCAAGGACCACATCCTTTATATCTGTGACACATTATGTAAACTTTCCAGAAGTAAATGGTACAAAATGCTTATTCATAAAGGCTGCTGTGTAGTGAGGAGGTGCATGTCAGATGACACCACCCAAACCTATAAGAATCTTCCAAAGGTTAAAAGATCCTGCAGAGACTGTTTCAAACCTCCAAATAACTTTCCCACAGGAGTACTGGAAAATATTTTAAATTCAGTCACTGATGAGGTCCTTGATTTTTTATTAATTTTAAGACTTGTCAACAAATCTGCCTGAAACTCAGAAACTCAATTTAATCCTATTCAGATGAAGAGGGACATGCCACTTAAGATCTCTTTGGGAAAGAGAGACAAGTCCATACTGTCTCAGTGTCAAATTTTCACTCTATACCATCCAAAACAAGAAGTAGTGAAAAACAGAAAAATCACCCTTACTAATATGTAGTATAGATAATTGCATAGTAGATGTTGTATATGTAACAACTGAGATATGCTCAAGCAATTCGTGTCCTTAAACCCAAACAGTTTGGACTTTTGTAAGTGTATATTATTAAAAAAAACCCCAAACCCAAAAATGCAACGCCAAGAATACAACATATATGTTAGTTCTCAAATGATGCTGCCTAATCTGTTCTCAATTCCTTATCCCTCTCCAAAACATGGCTTGGAGCCACATTCATAACCATATCCTGGCTGTCTGGCTTTAAGTGCAGTTCTGTGCATTCACCATGCAACCTGTAGCTAGGCTGAGACTCCAATGAAATCTTTCATGGTTGTGCTTCCAAGTACTTGCACCGTTTTTAACATTGGGCCACCTATTCCTGCACAAAGCAGTTGCCTGTCATGGTAATCATGATGTTTTCATGTAATCACTGCCATGTCATCTACGCTAGTGATTTACTGATAAAATCCTTCTGATTATACAGGTGGGAGGTATTAGGGTATTATCCTCCTAGACCAAAGCATTAAAATATGCCTTTCTCTCTCTGACCCACTTGTCTGCCTGAGGTTACTACCCCTCTAAGATGGACAACCCAAGCAAGCAAATACCAATGTCTTAGCCCCTGCAGTGCACAGGTCAGCGTAAGAACTCACACAATTTCCAGCAGCTTGAGGCTTTCCACCAAGCAGTATGCCAAATAATAGTTCACTGAAGGGTGTGATGGACAGCTAGAAAAATAAGCGCTTCATTTAGGCCTAGGACTAGGGCTCTTTTAAATGTATGGAAAATGCTTCACTTTTAATTTACAGATTATTCTGATGCAGATCAGATCAAGAAGTGTGCATCGGTACGCTATAAATATTAAAACAGTGACTATTGCTTATGATCAGTCTTTGAATTGCAAGCCTGAAAAACTTTCATTAATGATGGTCATTCCGTGGGCATCTAGCATGGCAGCTTATACCTTTGTGATCCTGGCACCTACCTCAGGGGAAAGGTTACCCCTCAGAAAAAGCTTACAGGTTTTGAAATATCTGAGCATTCTTTCAGAGTATTTAGACAGTTCAGATGTTTGCGGCACTCCTTTCAAATGTATAAAATAAAGTCCATCACCTAAAGAGCATCAAAACCCTGTGTAATGTAGCTCCTGGAAACCAACAGATTTAACGATGCATAGCATTAGCAGTGTGGGTAAATGGGGTATTTTATGAATCCTTCTGTTGTTTGAAATAAATACATACATCAAAAAATAAGATAGAGGCAGATTAATGGAATAAAAGGTCCCTATGGGAGTTGTACATCTTCAGGGATTAGATTCGTTAGCCTACAGAAACTGAATCCCTTTATAAGTGGAGGGGACCAGCAGAAGGAACACAATTGGTATACTTGTTCGGTGAACACTTGCAAAGATTAATAAGAACTTTACAAATGGATTAAAGAAGAACAAAAGTATCAGTGAAGTCTAACCAAAGTAATTTTCTCAGTTAACCCTTTACTAAAAAATCAAATCCCAGTTAAATTAAAAAATTTCAAGGATTTAAGCTATGTTAGAACTTGAAGAGAATAGTACTGCAAATATAGAGGGATACCCTTATTCCATCCAAGATATAGGAAAGCAAAATATGAGTTTAAAAAAAAATAATTCCAGAAACTGACATCTGGTGAATAAAAACCAACAATACAGGTAAAAGTGGAGAGGAACTGGAAAGATGTACATCTGTTTTCAACACCATAAAAGAAAGCTTTGGAGTTTGCACCCCTGTAGAACATGAAGTCTCAGAAACAAATCTAACAGGCCTTTTAACCAAACCCACTATGAAATATATTCAAATTTTAAAAGTTAAAACATACTCAAGTATTATTCATCGTATTATGCAAACATCTAAAATGCAAAATTTGGCTCGGCAAGTGGGACAAGGCACTTGGCTTGACAGCCAGGTCTCTGGGTGCTGCTGATCCTGTCGGCTGGCAAACCATTTGCCCATGCAGGTGAGGCACCACATGGGACGACAGTAGCATTGCTGGCATTCCCCTTCATTTAGCTCCTGGCAGTTCTTGATGAGCTTGATGTTAGCGATAGTCTGCATACACCCTATACATGGCTCCAGCTCCTAAAGGAGGAGAAAAACGTCAAAATTATGAACTGCACAGAATGGTTTCTGTTACTGTTTTTCAAAGCCTTTTAGGAAATCATCTGTGCACAAGCATAGCAGGAACCTGTGTTGGGCAAAGACTCAAGGCAACAACTGCCCCACCAGAAGATACCAAATGGTTTCAATCTCCAGAGCAGTGTTTTATTAGAACACCCTCTAATGAACAAAGTATGTCTTTAAACAGAAAGCCCAGAACTGCTGGATGAGACTGATTAAAAAAAAATGACTGAAACATTCTTCCTCTCTCTAAGAGCTCTACCTGTTTCCAGAGCACAGCACCCACAGCAAGGTAAGCAAGCAGCCATCTTTCTCATTCAGACATACTAGTTTTCAAAAAAATAATATAAAGTAAGGAAAATAAACAAAGCAAACAGTTCTTGCCACTTATTACAGCAAACGGCTGTTTCTATCTTCCATCTCTTCATAAGGAAGAGACATAAATAACAGAGGAAATCGGGGCTCTACTGAACTCAGTGGGCACTCATTTTGAAGCACCAGAAATGTACTTAATTTTTCTTGGATAATATTGGAATAATTGATATTTTCCCACAGTTAATTATGCTACATGAACTTGCAGTTACATACAGGGATACCATCTTGCTATGAAGTGTTTTACAATTAATAATCAAAAATTAGCATTTCCCATACAGGTTCCAGCCAAAGCTCTCCAAGAACTTGACAAGTTCAAAAGACAACACACTGAACAGGCATGGAAACCTGTTCATACTGCTATTGGTGTAACAAAAAGCAGCTCTGCTTTGTGGTCTCTAGCTCCCACCTCCAGTGTCTCTTCCCTTGTCAGCTCAAGTGTCTGTTCAACCACACTGGCAGCTTGGCTGTGGAGCAAATCCAGATGAAAACTAGTCATCTTTCTTTGCCGCTTTTCACCTCGATGATTTACCCCAACCAGGTTCACCGCAGACAAAATCTTGTGCCAACATGGGGACAAGGAGAGTGCAGGAAGCAGGAGTCCTTCTTTCAGAAGTTGTATCAGCTTTAACTTGTGAAATTAGAGCTTATCTTAGTTTTTAGGCAGGAAAAACTCTAGCATAGAAAGGTTAATTAACTTTTTCAACTTAGTTACCTCTGTACATTGAACAGTGCTTTAGCCACACTTTCAATTGCTGCACAAGTATAACAATGACCAGGTCTCCACAAATATTACTGAAGGAAGGACTCTGTGGCGTTATTTATAATTAGTACAAGCCCCAGTTAAGAATCATTAATTTACTTCATCAGAAGATCCAGCAAAACCTGACTGCCTAGAAAAGCAAGCTGTAATAGAGCAAACTGCCTGAAGAACAGTAACAACAGCTGTGATTCTAGCTCTCCATAAACTTTCTGGAAATGTAACCCCATTGTTTCAAATGTTTTCAAGTAAAATTTTTATGGAAAGGATTATAAGGAACTTTCTTCTACTATGCTATTTCTCATGTCTCAGAAATATAATGTTAACAATACAGTTCATCTCCTCATAGAAAGAACAGAAGCAGCAGACAGAACTACTTCTATTACATGTTTACTGAAATGGAAGGTGAGCCGTTGTGACAGATGCACCCACCCTGACTGAGCGAACAGCACTTTGGTTCAGGCATCACCGACAAGGAGGCCTGACAGGAGTCAGCCCTGCTGTGCAGACCTTGAGAAATTGTGCGTGGCCACATCTTCTCAGGAACTAAGGAATTCAGGGCATGTCTTATCAGGAGCTAATGGTGCCAGCCTGAACTGGAACTAGACAAAACTAAAGCTGCTACAGCTGCACACCCTCACTGAAAGGGAGTTTGACTCCGAGTCAATCACTTTACGCTATAAGTATCTGCAGCTCCCCAAGCCCATTGAGCTCTCCTGCATGGCAGCAGGCTGCACGGCTGTGATCTCCCCTTGGGTAGGATGCCTCTCGAGGTTGAGACATCCCTTACCCAGCATCTGTTATTTACAGCGAGGTAAGGGACATTTTGTATTAGATCTAAAGCATATTGTATACAATTATATGAAGATATATATATGGTGATGATATAAATGTTATTCATATGAATGAAAGCTAGCTTAATTATTAGAACTGCAGTAAGTAGTAGTGTGTTTGACCGCCGTTTAATTGCCATTTAATTACTGTTTGATTACTGTTTAATATTTGTTTACTAATTATTGTTTATTAATAATTTAATTATTGTTTAATCATTGTTTAGCAAAACCGTTTGGTTAACCCCATGACTTCTTTTAATAATTCACCTGCAACAAAAATTGGCATAGTCAGCAGTACGGCGGGTTCAATCACTGACTGCTTATGGAGGCCCAGAGTTAGCCTTTCACTGAAATTTTCAGAAGGCTGGGCATGGGAAAACTGGGATAATTGGAATAAGATAGAGTTAAACCTCACAAGAGGGAAAAAGAAAGACGGTAAAGAAAAGGGAATAATATGCAAAATGTTTGGAACATGTTTGGAAGCAGCCTGTCAGTATAAGGAATGCAAGGAAAGGGAAATGCAAATGTTACAAGATGCAGTTGAACAAAGGAAGTGACAAGAAATGCTGTTATCTCTGCAAATAGACCAACTGCTGAAAAAACTGGGGAAGGAAAAAGACAAACGAAGGAAGGTAGAGTATAAACTAGAACTCATGATTACTCAGGCCCCCAGCTCCCCAGATCCTGTAAAACTCTGTAAACTAATCATATCCCCAGAAGACTGGCATGGAGATACTTGGGAGGACCTCGATCAAGAACTTAGCAAGGAGAGTGAATTAGATAAGTCAGAATTTAAGGTAGACCCTGATATTAAAACTGAGGTATCTGCTGGATCCCAAGGGGGCAATCAGCGAAACACCACAAGGACCATTTCATAGGACCCCCTTCAGCTGGCCTATCTACAAGAAAAATACGGGCAGATGCCTAGCAAGAATGAGACTGAGAATCTGTGGCATGTCTTCTTAATGGGAGGAGACCGTATCGTGTTAGATCAAGGCGAAGTGGATGGCTTTTGGGGACCTGGAGTGTTCCTGAACAAGGGACAAAACCCTAACACTGAGCCACATTATCTTGCGACGAGTGGTGTATTGGGCAGGGGGCATAGACCCTTGGGATAGAGGGGAGCCTGCTGCTATACCAGTAAGATCATTAAGTGAACTTTCTACTGCCGTTACAAAAGCAGCATGCTTTTGGGCTACGAACGACAGGAGTGCAAGTGGTAAGTACCTTATAGCTGCCCCTGTAGACCCTCAGGCTATGAAACCACTGATAAGAGGAGCCTCTGCTACCTTAAAACCATACCTCATTGCAAAAAGGGATGAAATAAGACAAAACATAAAGCATAACACTCAGAGAGGTCAGGAGGACCAACTGCTCCTCTGATCCATCCCGACCTGGGCAGAACTGTTGCATGGCATTGTCAGTCATGGTCAAGAGACGAGGTGGGATGAACCGACACCAACTGGGCAATCCCGAGCTGAAGCAGACAGCAAATGGATCTGGCAAGTAAAACAGACTCCCCTGAACCCCCAACACCTTCCCCAACCTCATAATCTCCGGGGTGATATATTGGACCCCTGAAAAAGGCATCATGAACTATGGAGAAAAGACCTAGCGCTAGGCATACCTCCGGTAGCCATACAGGGACAACCAAAGAGGACTTAGTCTGATCAAGGCTTTCAAAAAACAAGGGCTGTCAGGAAATCCTGAACAAACCAAACAGCCATCTGCCCCCAACGACCCTGAAAATAACCCTTTTAGACCTCTTTGGGAAGAACTGCAAACCTTGAAGCCCAAAAAAGAGTAAGTCCCAGATGGCAACTTGGGCTGCCTGTCTGGAAGACTGAAACTCATCAATGGGGTAACACAGACAGCCCTCACACCTATGTCCCAATCAGCCCCCAAAGACAGCTAGTACATTTTTTAATTGACACAGGAGCTCAAATGTCAATAATCTCAAGTTTGGATGCCCAAAGAACTTATGTCAAGCCTGGTCAACAGTGGGTTAAAATAACAGGATTTACAAACAAAAGTAAAACATACCCCATAGCTAAAGAAAATTTCTTATTGTGAGGGCACAAAAGGATATCAAGGCACCAATTAGCAGTAGTTTCAGGGAAAGAAAATGTGTTAGGCTTTGATGTATTACTAGGATGAGTTTGGCGGACAGTAACGTTTGGTCTTTTGGCTGCCCGGAGCATCCTTGGTTAGCTTGAGCGAAAATTAGCGGCTACCAGTGGGCATCAGTGAACTGGCGTAGTTCACTTACTGTAAGCTGCAGTCACGCTGCCTGACTCAAGAATACCTAACTTCCCTCAGTATCCCAGCTCTGCCGCTGCCCGGATGGGTATTGTGGAGGTCGTAGGTGACCTGGAAAAATAGACACTTTATCTCCCGAACGCACTCCCCATGTAATTCCCAGTGTGGCCAGTTAAAAAAACAGACGGGAGGTGGCGCCTAATGCCCAGACTATAGAAACTTAAATGCAAACACTGCCCTTCTCAGGGCCACCATCCTGAACATTGCTACATTACCTGCCACCCTCCAGGCTGCTGCTCACCCCTGGATGGTGGTACTAGATGTAAAAGATATGTTTTTTGTGGTGCCGTTGCAGGAGGAGGATAAAAGAAAATTTGCTTTTACCTAGCATAGGAGAGAATTTACTTGTACTTCCTCAGGGCTGTAAGCATTCACCCACTATAGCTTGGTGGAGCTAAACATCATATTAGCACTAGGTGGATATATCCTAGCTATTTATGAAACATATATAATTTATACATGTTACTTTTCCAGGTTAAGTAAAGGTGGTCTGTTCACCTAGGTAAGGCTGGTAATTGGTGCCTGTGGGAAAGATGATGAACCATGATACTGAGTCTCTTTTCATCCCTACATACTATCAGGTCTCTCCCACCTCTCTTCTTCACTTCTAAGGCAGGAACAGGACACCAATATAAAAAAGAAAAAAAGAATCAGTTTCTTTACAGTCAATTAAGATTTTACAATAGCTCTTGCTTGGTTCACGAATGTATGTATAATGTCCACAGATGTAAATAAAGACTGATTAAAAAGACAATGGGCAACCTTCTCTTGACAGAAACTTGCGAGTCCTAATTCTGCTAGTGCTTCATACTTCCCTGATAGTACTTCCCTTGTGCGCCTATAGGAATCATAGAATAGTCTGGGTTGGAAGGGACCTTCAAAGGTCTAGTCCAACCCCCCTGCAGTGAGCAGGGACATCTTCAACTAGATCAGGTTGCTCAGCGCCCTGTCCAACCGGACCTGGAATGTTTCCAGGGATGGGGCATCTACCACCTCTCTGGGCAACCTCTTCTAGTGTTTCACCACACCCATTGTGAAAAATTTCTTCCTTACGTCTAGTCTAACTCTACCCTCTTTTAGCTTAAAACCATTACCCCTTGTTTTGTTGCAACAGGCCCTGTTAAAAAGTCTGTCCCCATCTTTCTTCTAATCCCCCTTAAAGTACTGGAAGGCTGCAATAGGGTCTCCCCAGAGCCTTCTCTTCTCCAGGCTGAACAACCCCAACTCTCCCAGCCTGTCCTCACAACAGAGGTGTTCCATCCTTCTGATCATTGTTGTGGCCTCCTCTGGACGCGCTCCAACAGGTCCATGTCTCTCCTGTGCTGAGGGCCCCAGAGCTGGACACAGCACTGCAGGTGGGGTCTCACCAGAGTGGAGCAGAGGGACAGAATCCCCTCCCTCGCCCTGCTGGCCTCGCTGCTTTGGATGCAGCCCAGGATACAGTTGGCCTTCTGGGCTGCGAGTGCATATTGCCGGCTCATGTCCAGCTTTCCATCCACCAGTCCTGCTACGTCCTTCTCGGCAGGGCTGCTCTCAATCCCTTCATCCCTCAGCCTGTGCTGATACCAGGGGTTGCCCTGACTCAGGTGCAGGACCCTGCACTTGGCCTTGTTGAACCTCATGAGGTTCACACGGGCCCATTCCTCGAGCTTGTCCAGGTCCCTCTGGATGGCATCCCGTCCCTCAGGCGTGTCAACCACACCACTCAGCTTGGTGTCTCCTGCAAATTTGCTGAGGGTGCACTCGATCCCACTGTCTACATCATTGATGAAGGTATTAAAGAGAGTACTGGTCCCAGTACAGACCCC
Organism: Phaethon aethereus; assembly: GCF_964289735.1. Classification (NCBI taxonomy): domain Eukaryota; kingdom Metazoa; phylum Chordata; class Aves; order Phaethontiformes; family Phaethontidae; genus Phaethon; species Phaethon aethereus. Next base: position 76,831,351 of record NC_138578.1, on the reverse strand, counting down.
TGAGGGACACACTCGTCACTGATATCCATCCAGACACTGGGCCACTGACGACTACTCTTGTACTCCAGGAAATCCAATGAATTTTGTATTACTGGCATTTGTCACTTCCTGGACTTGCTCCTTAAGGTGTTGGCATTTTCTAACTTTCTCAGCCACTGCACCAGTAAGTGATGACGGTTTACTCCCATATCTAACAATTAAGTCCACCACAAAAGCCTGACCTCCCTTGATAAATATCAGGTCAGGTTTATAGAATTCATTTTGATGATCTTTTAAAAGTGGCTCCTGCAATATTACCTATTCTTTCTTTTTAGCTTCCTCTGCCAACAGTTAACATAGTTGGTTGTTTCTTTATTCTAGCATCTTGAACCGCAGGGCAATATCCAATATTATGTGAGCAAGACTGACTCTTTGCTTGACAATGCCGACAGTTCTTAATTTAAGTGTCCTGCCTACCCCTTGCCAGATACTCTCTTGTGGGGCAGGTCTTAGCTCTCAGTTGAAAGGCAGTGATGAGCTTTCTGTGAGGAATTCCCCTGTAATATTCAATCCAGTTATTACTGATATTATCCTTTTCAAAGTTGGCAATCCCATGGCCCTGGGACAGCAACTTGGTCCATTTCAAAAATTCCTGCTTTTGCCAGTCACAGGATCTTGGAAAGATGACCATGGACACCTGCCATTCCAAGACTGGTTCCTCACCACTCACAACTTCTGAGATCACCATTACTGCTCTGGGGTCGAAAATAGATGGAATTTTCTCTTCATGCCCACCTGCTGCAATCCATAGTTTTTCAAACTTTTTCTGTGTACCTTCTTGGTACAGATCTTACAGTGTTGTCCGATGACTGAGCGATTTAGTGCAGCCTACAGGCCTGCACACTAGGAATCAGTCCAGAAAGTCTGGCAATACCCAGCCCTCCATCTCGCGTGCTGGAATACAGGATGGCATCACAGGTACATGCAGGTAGATGTAACCAATACTTGATGGCTGCTCCAATTGCCAAATCAAGGGTCTGTAGGTACGTGGCTTTCACATTGGCTTGGTCTGCTAAGTAAACCAATCGTGGGATAGTATATCCCTTCAAGATATCTATTTTCTGAAACGGCTTCAACGGAGCCTGCTCAATCTCCTGTAACCATTTGTTCAGTTTTCCTAGTAGTTCCAACTTAGATATTCCAATCCATGCGTCTATACGTAGTCCCAGGTATTCTTCCGAACTACCTGGATCAATCATATTGAGGGATGTGCCATTTATCATCCATGCTGGACAGCCATTGATCATGTTAGAGTCCTTTGTAGGCTGGCTGCAAAAGCCATGGAACTTCTCCCCTTGTGTTTTGAGGCCTGTTGGATCACAAAAGACCTCTAAAATTTCAATATTTTTCTGCATTCCATCCCAGGATTCAATTAATAGGACCAAGTTGTCTGCAAAGGCAGGCAGGTGTATATATCCTGGCTACTAACTAAAAGGGGTAACCAGTCCAGGGTGACCCTGCTGAGACTTGTGCTATTTTCTCTTTCCAGGAAAAATATGTGCAATGATACTGGAATGCTTCCCTTGGAGACTGGATTGATCATCAGAGGAATATTCATCCTTCCCACAGGAGCAATCATCGCCAACATGGACCAGATCCGGTTTACACCTCGACAAGCCCAGCACACAGGGTGGAGGCCCTCACTTCTTTTATTTGTGCTAATCAATACAGTAACTGCAGTATATTCTGCATCATACATGCTTGAAATGAAGAAGTACAGGAATATTGGAAGAACCAACTACAAACCTAACCATGACAATCACTGGTAATCACAGAATTGTAAAAGCAAATAAGAGTGACTTTATTTCTGTTACACCAGGTGACAGAATCTCTATTGAGTGTAACGTGACAAATTGTTCAAAGGCAAACACCTACACAATTGTCAGGAAGATAAACTAAACCCAACTAAAAAGCAGAGTAGGCTGTCCCTCATGCCCCAATTGCATAATTAGTTTCCTCTTTAGTGATACAACTATACAAGTAGTGTGCTTTGTGGACAGATAAAAGGGGAGACAGCAAAAATGGACTATCCTTAAAGGTTATGCTAACATCTACGCTATACCAACAACTATCCCTACTACCTATCAGCCTACTCCTTATTCTATTACTCTCACAACTGACCAAGCTATGTATCCACAAATTTCTGCAACTGAACCCTATGCTACTAAATGTACAGGACAGCAACATGTTGTATTTAACCTGTCACCAGTCCCTGAAAAGGCTAGAACTGTCCATGTGTACTACTCTGTGTAAGAACACTTTGCGAAGACTTAATTGCTGATAGAAATTTTACCCATAATGTGTCCAATCAATCAAATGTATTTGTTTGTAACTTTGTAAATGTTACTGAATGTGACTTTAATTACAGAGCCCCAGTGACCTCATATTCACTGTTAAAGGAAAACATCACGCTGTATCAAGACCTTTCACCTTCAGAATGAACTTGATGCTGTTTCACAAGCTGCTGAAACATAAAGACTTACAGGCCTTATTACAAGCAGTACAACAACAGATCAAAAACACATTAATAATTGTACATCACGATGGAGAATAAACACACCTATACTTGCAAGAGTGAAGAAGGATGGGGAACACCACTGGTGGGAAACCCGATTAGGATGGTCTCCAATGCCAACGGGTGTATTGAACGCCATGTTACACCCTGTAGTTATAATGTTTGCCCTTCTAGAAGTTTGTATTGCTATTATTGTCTTTTCATATATTCGAGTCTGGTTTTTGGCCCAATCAGTGTAACTCATTGTAAAACCTACAGAATATCTTGCTATTGATTGTGTGGAACTATCTTACAATTAACCTTAATTAACTTTGTATTTATGGCTTAATCCTCTAGTAGACAACATGATGCTATTACCGCCTCATATTTATAGCACAGAGGCAAGAAATGACCGTGCCACCACCCTGTGAAGTAAAGTGAATTGACTGTAGTCATGGGGTGGAGTGTGATGGATGCACCCACCCTGACTGAGCGAACAGCACTTTGGTTCAGGCATCACCGACAAGGAGGCCTGACAGGAGTCAGCCCTGCTGTGCAGACCTTGAGAAATTGTGCAAGGCCACATCTTCTCAAGAACTAAGGAATCCAGGGCATGTCTTATCAGGAGCTAATGGTGCCAGCCTGAACTGGAACTAGACAAAACTAAAGCTGCTACAGCTGCACACCCTCACTGAAAGGGAGTCTGACTCCGAGTCAATCACTTTTCGCTATAAATATCTGCAGCCCCCTGACCCATTGAGCTCTCCTGCATGGCAGCAGGCTGCACAGCTGTGATCTCCCCTTGGGTAGGATGCCTCTCGAGGTTGAGACATCCCTTACCCAGCATCTGTTATTTACAGCGAGGTAAGGGACATTTTATATTAGATCTAAAGCATATTGTATACAAACTAGCTTAATTATTAGAACTGCAGCTAAGTAGTAGTGTGTTTGACTGTCATTTAATTACCATTTAATTACTGTTTGATTATTGTTTAATAATCATCATTTAATCAGTGTTTAATAAAACCTTTTGTTTAACCTCACAATGGTGACTTCTCTTAATAAGTCACCTGTGACAGCCCTAAGTAAACAGTTATCAATTACACAGTAATGACAGGATCACCTATATTGAAAAGTATAATTATTACAGTCTCACATGAATAGAATGTCTCACCTGAGTGCTTGGAACAGAATATGACTGGTTAATTTCCACCAGAGATGTAAAGGTTTCTAGAAATAAATCACTAAGGCTTTGATGGATCACAACATTAGCTGCATTGCTGATGGGAGCACGGAGCTTTTCTCGGAGCTCCCCATACTCTGTGGAGTTCAACCTGAAGAAGAAAAGATGGAACAAAACGTTACCGTGATTACCCATTCAAAAATCTTGACAGTACATTGCAAAGGTTAACATCGGAGATGTGAATCCACAGAAAAGCTATTTAGGCTGGTACATACTAGACAAAATAAATACATGGTGAGTATTTTGTTTTCTTTTTCTGTTTAGTTGTTATTGTTTTTGACACAACTTAGACAACAGAGCACGCTGTCCTCCGTATCTGTGTCAGATCGCCGACAGGATATACCAGAGATTAGCTAAAACATTATACAAAAATAAAGGAAGGCTTTTGAAGTAACCAGTGTGAACAAAAGCAATACAGGTACATAAATCATGCATTAACTGTAAAGTACTGCATACACGATTTCTGTCCACCTTTTTAATGCCTATTTACTTAGGCCATATCTAAATTTAGTTGATAAAACTCCTGAGGACAGAAATTACAGTTATATCACGTGGCATATATCACATGGTGATATAGTACATATAAGTATCAGAAGAATGTCAATCAATATCAGCTTCTGTGATTTTATGATACAATTTTACATAAAACCTGAAATAGCACAAAGGTTACAAACAGCTGCTGAATGTGACTTACACTTTGATTTAAGGCTGTAACAAGCTGTGTTTCACACTAGCTTGCTTCTGCTAAAGTAAGTCCCTCTAAGTGAGGCCCACAGACCTCAAGTGGCACATAAGACCTCGTGCAGATCGTGCAGTGACACACTACTGTTGTTACCCCTTTTTAACATAACAGTTCTGAACTGCAGATTCAGAACTCCCCAGCTCAATGTTTCCAGTCATTAAACAGCTTTTATGGAAAAGCCCTGGGAACATCGCCCTGAAATTCCTCATTCTTCCTACCACTCGCTGTGTTCCCAGAGCCCAGTACAATGAAACACTCGCTTAGCGTGGCGAGCAATGGTGGTCTCCATTGTTTTAACTACTATAAGATAATGTTGCTTGCTAACAGATGCTATCTGTGCCAATAACAGAGACCTTTCTATCCAGAGGAAAAATTCACATTGAACATGCAGGGAAATGTGGCCTGCTTGCACAAAAGTGTTTTTCTTCCAGAAACATCCCACTGTATCTGATTCTGGATGTATACAATGATCCTATATCCTCAATAGGGGAATTCTGTCCTATAGCACTTTTCTTACATCCTGTATGACTGCATTCTAGCAGAGATTTGCTATTTCTGACACATCTTACTACAAGAACTTCTAAACACTCTTCTCGGTGCTGTTCTGTTTAGCCACAAATAAAATTTTGGGGGTTGGATTTTTTTCCCCTAAAAGGAATTGCCAAAGAAGTCATGATTTTCTCAGCTGGGGATGTAGTTTTATCACTCTGGCACTGAAATGCTTACAGAAGAAAATCATTAGTTGTTTAATACTTATTTGGTCACCATACTCACAGGTCTATAAAAGTCTCCTCTCTTCTTAGGATTGTCACGCTTACCTTAACTAACCTCTCATTCTCAGCTCTGTTCACCTGGCTATCTAACACAATCACCTCTGTGCTTTCCTCATGCTTGCCAGGACCCCTCTGCTCACCTACAAGTCTGGTGATCTGCCTACTTTTAATTACCTAGCAAATAAATGCTGCTGACATACAAATTTACAGCAAACAGACACCCAAATGCCTTTTCAAATATATAGTTTTAGGAGCATTAGCATGGCTTTGTGTACTCCTTTTAATGACACAACAACAAAGGCTTTAGCATCATTCTACTCAGTGTTACAGGTTTCTGCAGAACTTGCACTTTTGCCTAGCTACACAGAGAGACTGCTGAAAAAAATAGCACGGGCCCTTGGGAAAAAAGCCCTAACAGGTCACAGCACATTTGCTAGGATTTACTGCTACGAGAACACATAAATCAGAAGTGGACCAAAATTACTTCCTTGCTTTAAGGGCAGTTGGCTTGCAGTAGCTTAGTGAGAACTCTTCTGAGCAGCAACAAAATTATGAACCTTGAGCAGAAGGAGAAAAAAGGTAATGGGTGAACAACAGCTAGTTTTAAACAAACAATTGTTTTTCCTCTCCAAAATTTGGAAGACCAAAGATTCTCCCTTTCATTCCTGTTTTCTGTCTTTCACCTAAGTTTTCCCAGTTATTTCTTTCTGCATCCAGCACAATCCTCTTCATAAGGATGGATCAAACAGGGCAGTCCCTCTGTTTAACCACTGTGCATTCAATACTGTAGGTGTACGAATCTTTCTAAACAACCTTTCTTCACTGCACTGCGTGACATCTCTGAACACCAGGCAGGGAGCAAAAAAGAGATGAGACCCAAGGAGTCTTCAGATCTGCCACAAAAGCGGTCCATTAGCACCATCAAATAGCATATATATAACACAACAGGGTAGTTATTTTACCGGATATCAAATGCCTTCACGTAGGGATTAATACTGGCAACACGGATGGTGAGGAACTGCACAGGCATATTTGAGTCTGGGGTGAGTTCATGCTGTCTGGAGTCTGTGACCGTCAAATGAATGTCCTGCTGCTGGGCAACGTGTAAACAGTAGGTGGTCACTTTAATCACCCACGTGTCCGTAACAATCACTCTTGCTCCTGGCGCTCCGGTAGCAAATTTGTCGATTCTCCTAAATTCTGTATTGATGGAAGAAGCTACTGCCCTCCATCCCGAATGCGGGAGAGCATGAACAGCGAGTGTTCGGGCTAACGGATGATTATTCCAACCTTTCCGTGACCAGTAATATGCTAGGGCACTGGTGACTGCTGGAAAGAGCACAGCGAAGAAGAAGAAAGTTTTCCACCCTTTTGAAGCCAGGTAGAAAAAACAAAGATGTTTTTCAGGTGCCGCAAAGCACATACCAAGGTAATAACCTGCAAGGAAAAAGGCTTATTTTCAGAAAGCAATTAAGTACACGCATAAACACATACTCCTGAATCATATCTAACCAGCGAGCTCATCTCTAGGAAAGCTATTGTACTTCTGCATGACAACTCAAATTCAAGCCTCTTGTCCTAAGCAATCTGAGGTAAATTCTCACCTGTCACTGATTCTTACCAGAATTACACAGCTCAATGAAGCTGATTTGAATTTGTTTGTTGACTAAAATGACCCGTAAGATACCACTTTTACCAGAATTATACACCTAAAGGAAGCTGTTTTGGATTTGCTGGTTGAATAAAATTACCTGTAAGACACCACTTAGTTTTAGCAGAATTACATGGCTAAAGACAGCCGACTCGAACTCGCTGGTTAAATAAAATGCTATTCCTTTGGAACTGCACGTACTCCGATGCAGCCAACTAGTTGCAAAGCTCAGGGCGTACATGACAAAGAAGCTCGGGCGATGCCAAAATACTGTATTTCCACGATGTATAGTGTAACCTAAATCACCCGCGAGGCGGAGGGCGGTGGTGACTCGCCCGTGGGGGAGACCCGCACCCCCCCGCCGGGCCCTCCCGCCCGCCGCCGGCCGGGGCTCACCCAGGGGCAGGAGGGAGTGCGCCAGCAGCGTGCCGGTGCTGCGCCGCAGGTGGTACTGCACGAAGGCCGCGTCCTCGCTGCCCAGCCAGGCGGCCAGCAGGCTCTGCACCGTCAGCCCCGCCGAGCGCACCTCGTCGGGCGGGAAGACGAAGCAGACGGCGAACACCAGGTAGGCCAGCGTGAACGTCACCGCCGGGCTCTCCATGCTGCGCCCCGTCGGGCCCGGCCCGCTCCCACGGCGGCCCGGCCCGCCGCCGCCCCGCGGCTCCCTGGGAGCGGTAGTTCCCGCCACTGCCGGGCTGGCCGTTCTACGGGGGCGGGGCTGGCGGCGGCCTTGCCGTGCGCGGGGCGGGGAGGCGCGGCCCTGGCGCGGCCCGCCCGAGGCGTGTCCCCGCCGCCGCCGAGCCCGGGGCCCCGCCATCCCAGCCTCCCCGGCGGGGACCCCTGAGGCCGCGGCCCAGCTGGGTGCCGGCCGCCTCACTCGCCCCCGGAGCAGGCCGGGACTCAGACCTGCCGGCAGCCGGCCCCCCCCCGCCCCGTGGCCGCAGGCTTCGTGAACTGCTAAGGTTATGCTTCGCGGGCCTGGCGAGTGAAACTCATTCCAGTTCTAAGCCGAGAAGAGCTCTGCTGGATGGGGGCAGCAGCCTTCTGAAGTAGGCAAACGGCCTGGCTTACTTCAGGGTCTGAAAAAACCTTTATTTTTCCTGGTGTACGGTATGTAATATTTCCTTCAGGGAAGGATCAAGACCCGGATGTAAGGTCTTAAAAGGCCTTCTAAGGGAGATGGATTTTAAGATCACTTTGTACGCTCCCGAACAGAGTAAAGAGAGAGGCCTGACTGGGACCTCCACTTACTATTGAAGTACAAATAATAACTAACAGCCGCAAGAACAGCCATTTTTCTTAGAATGCGACAACCCCCCTGCTTGCACCCTGTCATAACCATAAACTGCCATATTTGTCCCTTTTAGAGAAAGGGGAAATGGCATAATTGGAGAAGCACAGCAGAGAAAGCAGCACGCAGCGTTACATGCTGCTGCTGGTTGGGGACTGGGTCAACAGGAAAAGCCGCCCGTGGAATATGAAATCTGACGCTGGCAGGTGGCTGATGTTACTGTTACTGTTGTTGATGGAGATCGGGAATTCATGGTGGTTTAGTGACTCTTGAATAAGCCAGTCGCGTCAGAAAAATTATGCTTGGATTATGGGCATCTTACTTCATTGTAAAAGACATCATTGTTTGCAAGTTTATTGTGTTAACAATCATTCTGTTGTTGCTGTCTAATGACTCAGCTGTAAGGACTGCTTTAATTTGCGGAATGGACTATGAAGTTCAATAATAAAAATCAGCTTGTGAAGCAGCAAGTTTTCTTTCTGTGTTTTTATTCAAAAGGTTGTTGAAGCAGAGTAACTGAGAGGTTGCAGATGTACTTGGGGCTACAGGGGACTGATGGGTTTATGTTGTCAGGGGGAAGAAAAGCAAAACGCTCTACAGCTATATGGGACGGTTGTGCAAAAGTCCTGAAGATGATGAAAGTTAACATGGATTTATTTATCAACATGGATCTCTGAATGGAACCAAAATTTAAATGTGGACCTTCTTCTCCCAAAAGCTTTCCAGCTTCTGAGCTGATCCTGCATTAATTTCTACATCAGCAAGTTTTATTTCCTTTAAAGAGACCTAATGGTATCAACAGGATTTCATGAACTCACCACAGGACTGAGACTCAGGGGACACTCCAGATTTACCTACATTGACCTCTTTTACAAAGCCTGGCCGGGCGTAGGTCCCAGACCCGATTCCTCCGCGGGAGGCACTACAAGAATAATATCAGAGCCTACATCTCAAATTCTGGCCCAGTTTTGCTTTGCATGGAATTCAGCGTGTGTGTAGCACAGAGCAGTGAGAATGGGCAAGTGCCAGCCTGGCCTTCCCCTGGCCACAAGGCAAGGCGACGGATGCCCAGGAGATACACTGGGGTCCGTAAAAATCCATATGGGCCTTCAGCACTTTGTGCCAGCCCTCTTACTTCATTCCTTCCACTGCAAAAGGGTTGAGGTATTGAGAATTTGCTTTTCTAATATTTCATGCCAAAGGGTGGAATTTTTTACCTCAGGATTTGCTGACACAGGCCTCTGCCCCCAGCGACAATTAAGTCCTGCAGGGCCTGATCTTGGACTAGCAGTAACACCACAGGTACTTCACGTGGCTCTTCCCGAAGCACACCGAACACGCAGTTTTTCCCCCAGAGCCGCTATGCGCATTCCCGAGCCTGGGTCTGAAGCGGGACTTCGCTGACGGCCGTGCACGAGCTGAGGCGTTCAACTGTTGTTCACGTCACTGCGGCGCCATGACGAACCCCTCCGCACTACACTTCCCAGCATGCCTCGCGCGGAGGGGCACTCCCGCGGGACTCCTCGGCCAAGGCTCGCGGCTGTCCCCGCCCCGCCCCCTGCAGGACGCTTTTCTGATTGGCGGACGCCTTCTGAATGCCTCTCCCTCATTCGTGGGCCGGAGCTGCCGTTGAAATTTGAAATCCTGTGGAGGAGGGCGTGTTGTTTGGTGGTGGCTGCAGCGGTGGAGGGGTTTGTGTCTGTCGGGTCTCGAGTATCGCCTCAGCCGAGCGCCTTGCGGGCTCGCAGCCGGGCCCCGTCGCCAGGTAGGGGTCCGTTGAGGGGTGCTGGGGAGGGGGCAGCTCCCGTCATCTACGGAGCTGCGGGCTGCGCCGCTTGAGTTTGGGTGTGGGAGGGCTGGGTGGGCACGGGGACGGGACACGCACAGGCTCGGGGCCCTCTCTGTGAGCTCGGTGGTGTTGTGGGGCTGGCGGACATATACACAGGCGCAGGGGCCCCCTCTGTGAGCTCCGGGGTGGTGTGGGAGGTAGGGCACAGGCTCGGGGATCCCCTCTGTGAGCATGGGGATTGTGTGGGGGTAGGGGAGCTCCTGTCGAGGGGTCTCACGGGCACTTTTGTGAGCTTGGGACTAAGAGACCTGGGGAAAAGTTCTGCGGGTTCGGGGATGAAATAGAGCTAACAGCTTGGGGGCGATGGGGATGGAGCTCAGGGGCTCCCCCATGAATTCGGGGATGAGGTGGGGCTCAGGAGGATCTTGGGAGCATCGCTGTGCGTTTTGAGGGGGCTTTATGGCGCTGAGGGGGGCTCTGGCAGCCTGGGTGGCCGGGGGGTGTTGAGGGCTGCCCGCTGCATTTCGAGGCGGATGATGGTGGGCCCTTGTGGCCTCGGGTGGCTCGGGAGTGTTGAGGGGCACCCCGGTGAATTGGGGGGCCGAGGGAGGGAAAGGTCGGTTGTGGGGTTTTTTTTGTGTGTGTGTGTAGGTTTCTTTTTTTATTTAAAGCGTGGCTAGGTGCATGACGAGCAGGGACAGTGCTTCCCCGGCCTTGCTGCTCCTCCTCGGCCCGGCCCCAGGTCGCCGGCAGCCGCCTCCGAGCGAGCCGCTCAAGGCCGGCTTTTGTTCCCCCGCAACGCGCTGCGAGCCCCGAGTGCCGGCTCCGGGGGTTAAGGAGGCCGGCTGGGCCGGGGCTCCGCGTCTGCTGTCCCCTCGAGCCTGGTTTTGGCTAAAACTGCTGTGAATTCCCCTCCTTCAAGTGGTCTGTTGAGAGTCGGGTGACTTATGTGGTCAGGGGAAGGTCGTGATTATGGAGTCGGTTAACCAGAAGAGTCTTTATTAGCTCTCAACTGAGAGGTTGGCGCAAAAAAAAAAAAAGCAATTGGTTCCATGTCTGTTTTTACGGATATATTCACAGCACGTACTAAGTTACTTTGTGAGCAAGTGCTCTGCATCTTAGCTGCTGGAGGAGTTCAGAAGGATAATTAAGCAGAAAAATTCCATCTTTGCCCTGCATGTTTAGTGGCTTTTTTCAGGCGTTTGAGATGACATTGGTGTTTTGGATATTGTGCTCCAGTGATCATTAAACAACAGGTAGTTGCCATGAAGCCCTCAATTTACAAATGATAGGTACCTGAAGCTTAATTATCTGATGTCATTGAACTTATATTCATTCTCAAATACAGAATGACACCTTGTGCCTGGATATATTCTTCGAAAACTAGAAGCAGTTTTATTTTTGTGAACTTTGGCCATAGTTGGAAAACTTGCTGCCTTTCACAATACTTGCTTGCATGCATTGGACACTGACCACTTTAAACAAAAAGATGTCTTTATTAAAGGCTCCCTTCCCCTTTCACCTTATCGCAGCTATTAGATAATGAACTTGGGAAATAGAATCTAGATCGAATCTTGGTTGCAAATAATTTAAATAAATGGTGAATTACTTTTAATGATTTAATCCTAGAAAGCAGTTTGATTTTTTGAATTTAGTATCTAAGATGCTGGGCGAATGTGGTGTATGTATATGCTGTCCATAATGATCTGTATCTGGTTTAGCAATGGTGCACAGTAGCTCAATGACAAACCTGAAAAAGTCTCTAAATGAACCTCCCCTGCTTATGGAGCTTGTTTTAGAAGGTGTTGCCAACTTTTTCATGTCTTAGGCTTTGTTTCTGAAGTAATTGCATTAAACAACTACAGTTGGGAAAGATTCACTTGATCTGTTGTCTCAATTTGAGTTTGGAATGAAGGAAAGCAATGAAGTTCCTTTCAAGTTTTACAAGTTTTTAATGTAAAAATACTTGTACTTCAGCCCAAGGTATTTTATATATAAATATGATGAAGAATAAAGAAGGAATGAAGAAAAGGCTCATACTGGCATGCTTTGCTTGCCATTGCTTGTGTAGCCATTGTTTGCATTCCATTGCTGATTAAAAGTGCTGGTTTTGGGCTTGCAGACAAAGCAGCTGAGTTCAGTGGAGAGTATGAAGCAAATTTTCCCATAAGGATTAATGTAATAGTAGAGAAATGTGTGCAGAGACTTAAAAACAGAAATTTGAGTACATAAAGGCCATGAGATTGAAAACACAACTTAAAATTTTCAGTGTAAGTCTTCTTGTTACCTCTTTATGGCAATGAAGACAATCATTTGGAGTCTTCATCAGCTGATTTTCTGGATTAATCTTGACTGCATCATGGAGGATGGAAAAACAAGCTAAGGGTTAGTTCTTTGGCCAAATCCAGCATTTGAGATCATTTGGAATGGTTATCCATTGCAGAAAGCCAGCATCTCCTCCACTTGATACTGGTTATTTTGCATAGGTGGTACAAGAGAACACATCACTTTGTTAATGGTTTGACAGATAACTAACTGTGCTTTTCAGGGGTCATCCTTCATTGACAGTGGTTATGCCTAGATCTTGCTTAACATGCCTTATGTGCTCTGGTTCTTTTTTTGTGCTTTTGTTTCTTTCTGTTGTAAAGAAATAGCAGTAGGATGAGTATTGATGTTAAATCTTGAACAGTAAAGGCTCCAATGGAAATAAAAGTTAGACAGAGTTCAAGTACCTATAATGTGCTGGCTTGCCTGGCATACTTGAAATGTGTTTTTTCTGTATTTTGTAAATTATTTTCATCCTTAATCTTGGATGTGTTGCAAGCTTTAGTTTCAACTCCTTCACACTTGAAATACAGTCTGATCTAATCTTACTAGTATGGTCCACTAAAGCTTGTGCATGTCCAGTGTAAGAATGATATTTAAGAAATACCATTTTAATTACAATTTTTTTCACATTTGCATACCGTTAATGTCTATGATGCAAAGGATTCCTAAGTGTCTTACAAAAGCAGCATGTCCTCAGACAGTGCAGGAAAAAGCTAAATAATTTTTTCAGGAGACTGATCCTAAACACACCCTAACTAATGAAATTTGTTTTTGTTGTTTGCTGATGTATGATGTAGTAATGAGACCATGTGAATCAAATAGAGAAATGATTGTCATCAGCCCCTTGCAAAAGCTGTAATTTTGCTTAGCTAGATGCCCTATTACAAGAGACATGACTGTATGTCACTACTGGCTTTAAGGGGTTTGGAATGAAGAAACTTGCAAATGACAGAGCTCCCTTTAAAGGATGGGCAGCTTAATTAGTAAGGTTATAATGTTAACTGTAGAAAGTGTAATATCAACAGTTAACTTCCAGGACCCCTAACAAAAGCAAAGGGGCTGTGCAGTGCTGCATTTAATGCTTTCAGAGTCTTTTGAGATCAAACTTTTCATATGAAGATTTTTCAATACTTCTAAAACTTCTTTTGAAGCTGTTAATCTTTGCTAGCCAGTGCCAGGCTTCCAACTTCTTTGATTATCTGAAAGTGCATCTGGCTGACCACACCCTCTCATTCATGCTGTGATGTTGTATGTATTGATGTTCTAGAATGAGTCTGCAGATTTTAAATGCAGAAAATGGAGAAAACGGAGGAAACATCAATGATGATCTAACAGCAGAAGACTGTGGCTTTTTCTTTGCACCACCGGAACCTACAGGGAGACCGTCCATTCTACGCCTGTCCCAGAAAGAAAACTTGCCACCAAAAAGTGTGGCAAAAGCTATGAAGGTAAACTTGTGCTTTTGTGTTAATTATATTATTTCACTATGTATGAACTCTGCTACTGAATGCATATGATATTTGGAGCTTGAAAATATTGTGGTGTTCATGTTCTTCCTTTTTCTTCCCCTCCACCCCTTTCTTAAAGGTAACCTTTCAAACTCCTCTAAGAGATCCTCAGACTCGAAAAATCTTAAGTCCTACTATGACAGACAAACTCGAGACTACTTTCACGCTTGATGATTGCAGTGAAACCTTGGAGACTACTTTCACGCTTGATGATTGCAGTGCAGCCTTGGTGGATGATCTTTTATCTACACCCGTCAATGTTGAGTAAGTAATGTATTCACCGCTAGTAGTATCAGCAATGTGGGACATTCTCAAGTTAATTTTTCCCCATTATAAACCTGTATAGTTAAAATGTAGTTTTATATTTTATAACAAGATGTAAACTGCACAGTAGGACCAAAATTAATGCTGACTTTGATGCACTAACTCTCTTTCAAAGATAAAATTTTCTTAAAAGTTATGACAGTCATCCTGGTTGTAATATTGAATACCAAACTCTATTTCTAACACCTCAGTAACTGATTTCATAGAGATGACTTATGATTTGAATAAGTAGTTTAAGAGAAGAGACACATAAGGCAGAGAATACAAAACTGTTTCCTATAGTGAGGTTTTCATGTGAGACTACAACTATTCTGAAGCTAGTCATTAAAGCTAACCCTTAACATTTCTCCTCTTGTATGTTAAGTACAGTTTTATCTCTTTAGATATTCTCCTTAAGAAACATCTTCTGAAGCATTAACTTGAATTGACACCTTAGGTCAATGAGTATTAAGATTAAAGAAAATCTAGCAACACAAAGCAAATATAACATCAATCCCAAGTAAGAACAAGTTTGTGTGCCTTTAGTCTAGCAGCCTGGGTCTCAAAGTGTCTCATGGTAGCTGTCTAGAGAAGAGCACAAAGTCCACAGTGTTCCAGTTTGGGGTTTTGCAACTCTCCTTTACTAGAAATACTGTTATAATGGGGTAATAATACAATGTTATGATATTATTTAATAGGCCTCAATGCATACTTTTGTTACTGACTTTTTTTAGCCCTTTTTAAAACTTTACACTATAAACACCTGACATAATTCCCAGTGGCAAGAAGTCTCTCAAATCTTAGCTTTGCCTTCTGCAAGGAAATAATCCTTTTGCTTTTTTCTGACTACCCAATACTTTCATTTGACCCCTATTCTTGTTTTTGGGAAGGGGAGAATAGATGGGAACACTTAAATGTTCTTTAAATGTATAGATTTGCTTCAACTGTTAACTTGCATTTATAGTTTAGAAAAGTACTTCTGAGCTAGCCACCACAATTAAATTACTTAATTGCATATATGCCTCAAACTTATTGCTCACACAAATAAATGAAGATTTAGTACATATAAGGTTCAAGTGAGTTAAAAGGACTAGCACTGAATTGGTATTAGCTAGGGCATAATTATGTGTCAAGACACTGCTTTTACTATACATGTCCTTTCTGCTTTTAAAATGTAAGTATTTCTTTGTAGCAAATAAGCTGGAGGACTGGATGTTGCTGAAGGGTGTTGCTTTTGACTACTCTTAAGTAATTCAAGTTTCAAGCAGGTGTCTTGCTCTTGGCTGGCATTTATTAGGTTAAACACTGAAGGAGGATGGGAGGGGCCTGAGTAGTTGAACAAGCCTGGGGCTGAACTCTTGCAGGGAAGAGGCACTCAAACCGGGTGAGAAGGACTTCCTGAACTCTTATCTCCGGCTTTGCTTTCGAGTTTACCGAAGTGGTGTTTTTAGTGAGTGGCTTTTAATCATGTTCTGTTGTGCAGCAGATATGGATGGCAAATAGAAATAATAACTTTACGAAGGGACAAAACAATGGGAGGAAATCCTGTTTCAGGAAGTAATGGCTTAACTCTCTGTACTCTGAGGCTAAGCCTCAAAAGCAGAGTAGAGTTTGAGGAAATGAAGTGGAGAGCAATAACTTGTAGAATACCCAGCAGTAGTGAGTACACATACTCTTTCTTTAACCTATTTCTATTTCTAGAGAATCTTAACTTGCTCTTGCTGGAGAAGTATTTTCCTGAATACAGCTTTGCTCTTCAGCTCTGCTTTGTACAGAGTTTAGAGTGCCTGAAGACCAGGTTCTGTTTTGGTATGTAGGCCGTCAGAGATGAAATGCTGGTGCATACTTTCAGGGGAAAAATATCTACCAGAATGACCAGACAAAGGAATGACTAGAATGGGAGAACCTGAATCATGACTTGGTTTGGTCCTAGACTTGTGAGTCTGTCATGACTCATAGATGAATCTACATGAATATGTACTGCTGGTTGTGCCTCTGAGCTGCTTACTGTTAATATCTCCTCCTAAGCAATGTATATCTCACTGTCTAGTGAAATGGAGAAGTCCATATGCTGTGCTGCGTAGAGCAGTTTCTAGTGATGACTGGCATAAGGTAGCATAACTATGTAGAACAGATAGCTTAAGAATACTGACTAGTTTCAAGGATTGATCTCCTTATAGTTCATGTGTACCAGAGCTCATAACTTCTGACTGTTTAGGTGACAATTGAATTCTTGCTGTTATGATATTCTTTTGCTGTCAGCTGCCTTGTGACAGAAAATCAGACTACTATGAGCATACAAAGCTGTTTGTGCAAACATCTTGCTAAAGACTATTTCAAATGATGTCTAAAAAAAGCTATAGCATGTGTAATCTGACTTGTTTTTTAAATGCAGCACATGTCAACGAAAGGCTGAAGTTAATAATACAGAGTTAAATACACAAATGCCAGAGAAGGTCAGTGCGGCTCCTTACCCAGATGATGAGATGCCAGTGAAGAGTCGAGGTTCCTACAATCTTGATTTTGATAACTTAAATGACATCAATCCCTTTCAAAGTTCAGTGCAGTTGCAGCATTCTCCTGGAAATCTGCAAAAGTCTCCTGTAAGAGCATCTAGCAGTCCTGAGAAAAAACCTGAAAAAAGTAATGATTCTCTTCTGGATGATACAGCTTCTTTTGCTTCAACCACAGCAAGTACAGAGTGCTCAAGTGAAGAGAAGGCTCTCTTCTCTGGAAAACAATCTGTACTGAGAGCGCTGGAATCTAACAAATCCAAGCTGTCCCCTAAGCAAGCGATCGGTGACTCTGTGCAGGATGCGAAGTCTGCTTCCACAGATGTGAACCAAATAGATAATTTAGATGAACTAGCAGAGGCACCTACACCTCCTGTACAGTTAGCTGGCAACTTAGGTCCCAGTAGTTCTGATGTAACTAATTTTTCTAAAACTGGGGAATCAAAGCTTCAGAATGTTTCAGTAGCAGAGAAAGCCTCTGCAGAAGAGTCAAAGCCTGCAGAAGAGCTGGCCATCTCCAAAGGGGAACCTGCAGAAAAGCCTGGTGTCACCAAGGCTGGACCAGTAAAACTGGAATTTGACTTTGATAATACCACTGCTAGAAAGCCACCTCCTAAGAAACTAGGTAAAAGACCTGGAATTAAGCCACCTTCCAAAAAAACTCCTATTACCAAAACAAAACCAGAGAATACTGAAGTGCAAAATAAAAGTAACGTGGAAGATGAAATCCCTGTTCCCAAAGCATCTTATAAGTTTGACTGGGACAAACTTGATGATCCAAACTTTAATCCATTTGGAGGAGGCTCGAAAATTTCCACCTCACCCAAGCGTTCTAAACCTAGCCCTCAGAAAGTTCACCTGGAAGAGGAACAAGATACTACATCAGCAAGAAGGAAGCCTCTTCCAGTGCAACAGGATAACAGAACAAGTACCTGTGAAACTGTTGAAAAAAGAGAACCCAGAAGTCTGTAAGTAAATCTCTAGCTGAATGCAGAAGCACCTTGAACTAATGTGAGGAAAACAGTTAGGTGGTATCTTTAAGTAGTTGATTCCTACCTCCTGGAGGACTACTGAGGCTGGCTGAGTCTGTTGCACATTGTAACCTTTAACACAATATGTTGCAACAGCAAAGATCTCATTGGGGAAACCATGCTGAGATGGCTAGCTATGGGCAAAAGGTGTTTTTAAATCTGGAGGAATGGCAGGTAACAGACTTATAGAGGAAGAGCATTAGTATCTTGGTCAAGTGGCTCTTTCCCCACTCCTCCAAGATTAGAGTAAAACATGGCGAATCAGGGGACTGCTGCTGTCTTGAGAAACACCTAAGTAGGCATCAGCATCATTTCACATCATGCAGCATGTGAAGGGATTAAAGAGTTCTGATTGCTTAGTGTCCTGGCTCAACTCTGAGGTGCTGTTTCTTCCTTGCATCATCTTAGTATCTGAATGCTATCTCCAATAAAAAGACCTGTCACTAAAGTTATGATTTTTTTTGGCACCCCATAAAACTTGTTTGAGAATGGGAGATGTTGTGTTGCCTTTCCTAGTAAGTCTAACTATTAAAATGTCAGCATTACTGTAGACAGGTGCTTACTAGAACTGGCACAAGATGTTCGTTTGACAGAAATGTTTGCTCTCTGGCTCCCTGTGTAATGTGATCAGCTATTATTTAACAAGATGAAAAGTTAAGTTTGTGCTGTCAGCAGTAACTAAAGTATTGGAATTCTCTAATGAGGTTCTGTGCTTTACACCAATAATCACTGCATTACTTTGGAAAGAGTAGCAGGCTGCTTGTAATTCTGTTCTTAATTAAATGAAAAGCCTGTCTTGGGGGAAAAAAAAAAAGGCTTAACAAATGGAAATAAGAGAACAGTGTTAAGTGAATAGGAATAAGTGATGCTGCTATCTGGAAACAAAGTCACAGCACTCCTTCTGATGGAGGGGACAGCTTTGTCACCTAAGTTGTCACCAGGCAAGACAATGAATTGATACCCCTACCCTCCTTAAAGCTTCCTGTACTGTGGCAGTAGAAACTTTCAAATAAGCTTACTTTGTTCAGTGCTTCAGTATATCTCGTAAACAGAATTCAGAACTGTCTGTGTGACTTGAATTTTGATTTTTTTTTTTTTCTTTAGGGAAATCAGCAAACTAACTGTGGTAGAAGACAAGCTAGGAGTTCAAGCAGAAGCTGAACTTCCAGGAGAGATAGCTATGGTAAGGTATCGGAAACATAGCCGGTTCTTACCAAGTTGTTCCATGAAACAGTTTTTTTATTTAACTTGTCAAACCCATGTTTGATATTTTGTCTAAGTATTAGTGTTTCATGCATCTTTAACAGCTCTAGAAAGAATATCAACTGTGCAGACTTGTCTTTTGAAGGTAACATCAGAGACAGCCAAATTGGTACCTTGGTATTTAGTATCTTTTTTGATCAGCAGTCACATATAAAGGACAAACATAAGGGTGTGGACTCTAAAAAAAGTGACTCCTGTATAATATGAGCAGTACTCAGTGTTGGTAGTTTAGTTTCTATGCTTGTGAACTCTTGGTTTATTATGCTGGTTGCCCAGCTAGTTTATGACAAACCAATTTGATCATTATTGTGACTTTCATTACATTTAAATCATCATTTGAACAGTAAAAAGGATTGTGTTTTTCTCTTCAGGAGAAGCAAATGAGCCCATCTAAAATGTCTCCAGCTAATGTCCCTTCTCAAGATAATTTGGTTTCTGCTGACAGTGGTAAAAAGTCAATGTCTGTAGATGAAATTAAACCTAGTTCCCACAGACCTGAAATACCAGCGGATGAGCAGACAGGTAGCACTGAACCTGAAGAGCTCTTCAGACCATCATCAGAAGGTAAGGACATTTCTTTAAAATAGACTGAAAATACATCGTTACAATACCCTCTGTGTAAATACTTCTTTACATCAGTTTTTGCATTGATTCTAGTTTTTGTGTCTCATTTTGCTCTTCTGAAAGCACTGTAAAACCTACAATGACTAGCAGAGGTGGGAGATGTACCTAAGCTTATTTGTGACTTTCTCTGGATAAAGCTAAACTCAAAAAGCTGGCTGTTAGCATTTAGCTGCCTGGAAGGATGAAATTTAGGCTGGTACAAACCTTCTTAGAGTTTCAGTGGTGGTTTTCTGTGCTCAAAAATGCTTCCTTAAAATCACTTCTGGTATTAAGGACTTTATAAACTCAGAGCACTAGAGCTATGCAACTGTTTGTATTTCAGTCTTCTAGATTACTGCAGGCCTTAGCACTACTTGAATACTGATTTCATACTGCAGTGTGGATGGTCTTTCTGCACTTGCATACTTGCCTTGAAAGCTTACTGCATAGCTGTGACTTAACTTGGAAGGGTTATTCCTTTGTAGGAGCATTGAGTGGAAATATGAGCAAATTATTTGACTGCAATCCAGTCTGTCACTTACCTTAATACCTGAGTGAAATCAATATATTAAGAAATGGTCATAACTTCATTGTTCAAACATGAACTGTGTGCTAATTTTAATGGTGAGATTGCCTATCTTACTCTTTTGGGTGTTGTATAAAAGAGTAGAATATCTGAGTGGGCTTGCCAGTTTAACCGTAGAGCCAAAGTTCTTCAACTGTGTGTTCAATTCTACATGTTTTTACAGGTATTTGAGGACAAATGGAAGCTGTAAGATTGCTTAGTTTAGAAATCTTTGCTTGATTTATGTTATTTTTTTCAGCTCAAGTTAGAAATACAATATTGTTAGCAAATGAAAAACTTGAGCTCATGACATGGGAGCAGGGATTTATTTGCTTTATACACATACCTATCTGTTTCTGTCTATGGATGCTTCACTGTAAGACAATGTGACAGTACTTGCATCTTCACTGTACCATTTCCTTCTTTTCCAGTTCTAGGAATGGGCATAGAAATAGACTATCTGGAACAGTTTGGGACTTCATCAGTAAGTGTGACTGAAATGTGTTTTTTGCCTCCCTGGCAGAAGGGAGAGGAAAGGAAAATGAAACTGTCAGACCTTAAAAGTATTCATGAATTAACTTAGCTTTGAACTTGTCCACAGAAATACAGGTTCTATTCCAAAGGAATGTGTCTACAAGGCTGGGCAGGGGGTGGTGATGGAAGGAAATGTAGTGTTAATTCTGCTAAGGTTTGGAGGTCTTATGCTTTCAGTTTACAAAGGTGCTATTTTTCTTTAATAGTGGTGAAACTAAGGTGGGTTATGTTTCACCTGTCTGGTTACCAAAGCTGTAAGAACACAATGGTTTGAAAGTGCAGGATCATTGTTTTGAAAAATTATTTTTTTTTCTAAGCTGCTCTTGTTTTATGGGCAGTTTCAGGAATTCTGTCTCTATATTGGGCATGTCATGTTTTAATTGGTTCAGGTAGGTTATTCTTTCTCCTGCTTTGGTCTGGAGTAGGAGTGGCTCTGAATATACAGTGAATACACTGAATTGAAACTGTTTTTGATCACAATGTGTTTGTCCTTGTATAAGCAAAGACAGAGAATGACATACACTGCTCATTCAGCTTACAGTACTGTCCTCCCCTTTTGGTGTTGTCTTCTGGTTTTGAATAGTTCATAAATGTTTGCCCTTTTGGTTCTGTCTGCGTGCAGATTGATTTCACTTGACATTACATAAGGACTTAAGTGTGTGGGCACTGAGTTCCCTTACATAATTTTTTCTCCTGAGAACAATGCTCTGGCCACTGAAGAATAGGCTCACCCTCTCTCCAGAGGATTATTTATGTGTGTGTTATGGTATGAAGCAGCAGACCTGCCCGTTTATGACACTTATGAACTCTTTCAGTTCAAAGAGTCTGCCTTGAGGAAACAGTCGCTGTATTTGAAGTTTGACCCTCTGTTGAGAGATAGTCCAAGAAAACCCATTTCTGGTACTATTGAAGCAAATATGAATATCATGACAGCTCCACTTCAGTGTGGGTAGGTATTGACTTATTCTATACTGTAGTACATAGCTTTACAAACAAAGGCAGCGCTTGAATATAATGGTGTATGTTTGTTCATTTTTAGTCCTGTTGCTGATTTAAGTAAATTGCTTGAGGAAGCTGAAAAACCTGCAGTGTGTCTGCAAAGTGAAGAAAAACCAAAAGGACTAGATCTTCTGGGAACATTTACAACTTCTGTAAGGGTGTCTGGAATGGTATCAGGTTTCATGTACATATTTTGGGAAAGGGATCGTCTAGGTTCTGGACTTAAGACTTATGCAAATATTCTAAGGATTGCAGAATACTTAATGCCTATTTAAACTGTTATTTTAAAAAACAGGTTGGATACTCACTTATATTAAAGTTGAACGTTTTGATGGATTTCATTTTCTCTTTTTGTGGAAACTGGGGGCATTGCATGTGGTCTAGGGGAATTTGAGATGTTTTTAAGAATTATTTAATCAAGCAATCTTTTTCATGCAGCCATAAGAATAAGACAAGCTTGTTTTTTAATTGCAATTCTGGGATGAAAAGCACTTCTTTGATTAAACTTGATGCTATACAGTTGAAAACTTATAGTCTGAACAGCCTTTATGAACAAGTCTGCACATGATAGTTCATCCTGAAATGGTGGTGGGGTTTTTTTTACTGTTGGGGAACAGCATGGTGTCATCTGCTTTGTTTCTGATAGCTGTAATAGGTGGATAGCAGTTTCTGTTACACCTTAAAGATACATAGTTCTTAAATATCTACAAAGAAAGTAAGTTATGGTTACAAAGTTATGGAGGTATCTTGGGTGTTTAAGTAAAATATGTTGATTTAGCATTGAATAATCTGCATAAAGCTAATCAATGGCATGAAAATAGGAATCTGAAACTCTACTTCTCCTCACAGGACACAGGTTCCCTAATTCCAGACTCCCTGACTAGTGATGTTCCTCCACACCCTTTTGCTGCTTCCACAAACACTGCAGTGGATGCTATTATAGATGTGCTAAAATATAGCCAAAAAGACATGGATGCAGCTGTTGAACTGGTTAAGAGAGAGGTATGGTGACCCTTCCAAAGAAGAACTTTGCATAGCCTTGAAAGACCCTTGTGTTTAGATTATCTAGTATAAATCTCTATACTTGATAATTCTTTCCACCGTACTTGATGTAAGCATCTCATTCTGTAAAGGTTGGTCTGTACTTGATAGGAGCAGAAGGTGTAGAACTCTTCAGAGCTACTATCCAAGGAAATATAGTAAAGCACTATTAGTCAGGTTCTGCCTTAGAACTGGTCAGTATTAAAAAGCATCCATTATCAGATGCAGTTGTTAGGCTTAATATCAGTGATCTGAATAATCTTTGTTAAACTAGACAGGAAATGCCTGTTCTTGCCAATGTGAGGGAGCAACTTCTGATACAGCTTCATCTTGTTTTAAGGAAATAATTGTAATGTCAGTTCAGTACAGTGATCAATTTTTCTTGTAAGCTGGGGTGGCACAACAGTATGTCCAGCTAATAAAATAAAAGTGAGATCTGGAGCTCATGCTGGAGGAAAACAACATTAGTGGAAGAGCAAAGTAGTCAGTGGGATTTCAAGCATGTTTGGTAGCCAAATCACTACAGAAATTGCTTTTGAACCCCCATCTTACTGATGCAAAGGGGAGTAATGTATCCACTCACTTAAAAAAATCTGAGTACTTGGTTAATTATGGCTTCTGGGTTATGTAACCTTACAAATACTAAATAATGTAAGAGGAGTACTTAAACATAAATGTCCTTGAAGCTAATTGTGTCACTTCAAAATTAACTTCAGAAGTAAATGGAGCATTGAAAATTCCTGACTAGCTATACTGGAGGCAGCAACACTAAGGACACAATGAAGATGACCTGTGATTATTTGCTGCTTAAGTTATTCTTTCCCTTTAGACTAAAAAAATACTAGCCTTTCTAGGAGTAACTCTTGCTTTCTGTCATCTAGGAGGACACTTTTACCCAGCATATTGTATAGTACAGGAAAACAAGTGCAGCTTTGACAGGGGACAACTGTTAGTGCATTGATCTAAAATGAAGAATTTATGTAATAACAGGGGGTAAAGCTTGTAATACCTTCAAATAGGTGCTGTAACCTCTTGTTTCAAACAACTGTTTTAAACATGCAAGCATAGTTGTAGCAGGACAGGTGTGACTGGGTGACTCCAGCTGTGTGTTAGTTAAACAAAAATAAACAAATAAAAATCCTTGGTGTTACTGTATTAACCTCAAAGGAAGATAGACTAAACTTGAGGATGACTTTTTTTGGTGAAACTACTCAAGAGTAGGAGGAGAGGAAAAAACCCAACTGTTTTCCTTCTGGGCAAATACAACACTTCATGAAACTATGCTTTTTTGGGTCTACTGAACACTTTCTTAGTTTGCAAATGAAAGCTTCTAGCTGGTTTCCATCTTCAAACACTTCTGCTTTTGTAACATTTATTTCTAGTCTAACTATTTCTAATTCTTTATCTTTTGGCACATTCTTTTTTACTTGTGCCCCACCTCCTGTCATCTGAAATATTACAATACACCTAAAATGTGTTTACTCTGAATACTGAAAATCAGTTTACTACAGTATACCATGCAACTTTGAGGGGAAATCAGCAGTAATCATCTGCTCTCATCTTCTCTTGTTTAAAATTCCAGGTGGTTTTGTGTATTTTGGGTCTCTGTAGTCATTGAAGGCCTCTCACACTGCAGTCAACTATCACTATTACACTTCTTAATAGAAACCTCAGGACAAAATTAAGTCCGTGGGGTTTGCACAAAGCATTTAGCAAAGAGTGCTTATACTGCTTAATACTGTTACTGTGACCTCTGCTTTAATTTGACTGATGTGAAATATTTTTAAATGAACTGAGAATTCTTCAAATTTGGAAACATGGCAGGAGAAGGATGGAGTGTTGAATAAAAATTACTTCAAACAGCAATTTGATCTTGACTAGAATAGCCTTCTGGTATTTGCTGTATTTGCTCTTTCCTGTGTTAAGATTAGCAGATTTGTGTGGCTTATTTTGTCTGCCTTGTAAATAAAAAGGAAATATGTGTCACTTGAGAGAATATTACTTCTTGAGAGAACATTACTGGCCAAGGAACAATGACCTACATATTGATGATGAATAAGAGTAGCCAAGAGATGGACCGAGTTATCTCTGACTTCCCATTTGAGACTGGTAACACTGAATCATGTATGCAAAATCTAATTATCAATCTACATCATTTTTGACTCAAATTGTGTTTAAATTCTAACTGCTTAACAGATTCAAAATTATTGTTCTTCATATCAACTTATAAGTATACCTAAGCTGCCCTTTAGACTGAGCATCAAATCTTGTATCTCTTCCTATGCAAGAAATAAAGGCTTACTTTTTCCCTCAAAGGTTCAAGAGAAACAGTTGGAGACACAGGAATGGAAAAAGAAGTATGATAAGCTTCATATGGAATATAAGGAAATGGGGTATGAATCTGTCTTGATTTTTTTTTATATCTACTTACTCCAGCTGCTTTTTCTAACTTATGTTCAACGTTGTTTTTCATGTTTTTTTAGAAAAATAGTTGCTGAGTTTGAAGGTACAATAACACAAATGATGGGTAAGTTCCATATTTACACTGTTGAATGGCTTGGAGGGCATGGGGCATGCTTAACCTAAGGTTACTAATTGAAGTTAGTACTCTCTCACTTCTGATGGCATTAGTATTTCAAGAGCTTCCAGGGTGAGTGTAAGGTTTCAGACGAGGTAGAGTAACGCTTATGTGTATTCATACAGACATGTTATCACTTTGTAGGTAATGATGACTTCCTGAATCAGGTGTGAATACATCTAACTTTCTTATTCTCCAGTGGAGTGTGAGCTGTGGGTTTACTAAAACTGGCAGATTCAGTTATCTGCACCTTGTGTTTAACTGTTTATTATCTGACCTCATTCAAGTGATGTCAATAGCAGTTCTTGCTGGACACATCTGGCCTTTGCATCAGTCAAGTTTGTGGCTTCAAAGATAGGAAGACATTGAATGAAATTCTTGTATAGGTACATTCTCCTAGTTCAAAGCTGAATAGCCAAATCTGTGCATTGCTTAGTCTCCTTAAAAGAACTAAATCTATGTCAGCTTTTTTGTGCTTCTTTAAACCTATGGGAAACATAGCTTGGGTGTGCTAACAAAAATTTGTCCTGAAAGAGTTTGCTATGCTAGTTTGGCTTGTTATCCCAGACTCCTCCAGATCTTCCAGCTATTCTGTGTATTTAATGGAAACAAATATTTTCTTGATTCCTTGCTTCTATCACAATGAGGCTCCTGTTATGGTAGACTTAGGTGTTGTATTTTGACTACATTGCAGGAGAAACAGTGCTTTGGACAAGCACCTTATAATTGGTCTTTAATGGCCTTAGGGTTGGTGTGAGGTAGTATGTGGCAAAAAAAAGAGACTATGACTGTTTCCGTAAAAGCAAAGATACAGTGTCCTTGCGGAGGAGAGGCTACACTATGGAATCCTTTCTTGCTTAAGAGGAAGAATTGAAGGTGTGTGGGTTATCTGTCCATACTGTGGAACTAGTTCTATGCTAATGCAATAACTATCATGACTGTAACCCTGTTAACTCCACTTTCTTTAGAGGATGCTCAGAAGCAGAAGGAATTTTCAAAGAAAGAAATGCAGAGGATGGTGGATGAGAAGCAACAAGTTATTTCAGATCTGAATTCTATGGAGAAATCTTTCTCTGAACTCTTCAAACGATTTGAAAAGCAGAAAGAAGTGCTAGAGGGTTACCGCAAAGTAAGATGCTATAATGCAAATAATATTCCAAGATAAATGAGACTTAGTGGAGAGGAAATGATGAATTTCTAGAGCAACCATTAATTAGCTAGTATAGGCAGTACCTGTAAAACCAGGTGCTAAGTTGTTGTTTATTTAAATATTTAAAGAATTACTGGTTTGTTGTATTTAGTGGCTGGCTTGAAGTATGATAATGATGTCTCTGTTAAAAGCCAAAGTTTCTTCAAACAGAAGAATGTGCTGTTTCTTGCTGCACACATATAATTTTTCTGTTGATAATGGAGACGCTCAGGTAGCAACTGCTGAGTAAGGGCAGCTTGTGCCCTACATCATGTTGAATTTATGCTGAAGAGGATTTGACTATTACAAGTCAAAATGATAATTGGGTGTTTTTTAGCTTAAAAAAACCCCACCTTGGTAAAGTCAGGCCTCCATTTTGCAGCATCTTCAGGGACTGGAGGAATGAAGCTAATGAGCATGAGCTATGGTTTCTTATTGCATGAAATGCATAAAAATTCATTCAATTGGTGCTTAAAAAGATTGCCTTCAGATATTCTTTCTTCAGATTATCCTTTAATGTTCCCTATTTACTCAAGCTTATAACTAGCTTGTTACAAGTTTCATGGTAGCCTAGGTTTGAGAAACAGGTATAATGTCTGTCTTGGGACTTAAGCTTCTGTTTTACTAACGTGTCAGACTTTGTTCATCTTGTGTCCCTTCTATCTCTCCACCCTAAATTAAGAAGCCCTTTCCTTAGCATAGAGTTAAAGCATCACTTGGAGACAGAGTTGCTAAATTCAAGAGCTGGAGTTAGTAGGGAATCTTAGTACTTGTTTCAAACAGTTCCAACTTGCTATAATAGCTAATAAAATAAGGTGTCATAGTGTCTGCGCCTACCAAGGTAACTTTCTCATGGTTAATGTTGGATTCATTTATGTTAGGGTCCAAAGCCCGAATCTCTCCTTAGATTCTCTGATGTGGATGGATTTCTAGCTATGCTTAGGACAATTGCAAGCTAAGACAAAGCTGATTAATGACCTTAGTTTCAGTGACCTTTCCCCTTTAGCAAAGTTTGCTACTAAATAGAGTATATTGGGAGGGATAATGAGGTGAATAAATGTTTGTAAAGTTAAGAGAGTTGAAAGGAGGAACTTTAGTTCCTGTGTAGGTCTGTGGGACTTCACAGTTGTTCCTGTTGTTCTGATGAGCAAATACTGCCACATCGGTGTAGTCAAATATCTCCTTTGTGAAGTGGAAAGACTCTTCCATCTACTAGGCCATAAAAAGGTAACTAAGCTTCTTGTTCTTGTGACAGAATGAAGAAGCTCTGAAAAAATGTGCTGAAGAATACCTGGCCAGAATTAAAAAAGAGGAGCAGAGATACCAGGCACTGAAGGCACATGCTGAAGAAAAGCTGCATCAGTAAGTACCATGTCAAGAAGCCAAGTACTGGGAGTGAAATACATTGTTTTCACAGTTGCTCTAAAATGTAGTTCACTAGTGCCAAAACTTGGCTTAAAAGATTTTTAGTTTGGGGATTAATCCAAAGTACAAGAATCTAGTGTGACTCTATAAACAGTTTTGCTGTGCTGCCTGAAGGGAGATGTAAACACCATCTTGCTTCCATTTCAGAGCAAATGAGGAAATTGCGCAGGTACGAAGCAAAGCTAAATCAGAGACTGCAGCACTACAAGCCAGTCTCCGCAAAGAACAAATGAGGATCCAGTCTTTAGAGAGGAGCCTTGAACAAAAGGTTAGTCAAAATGCCATGAGTAAGTCTCTTCAAGCTATTGCCTTTGACTAGGTCAAGAACTGCCTTGTACCAGTGCTAGAAGTAGCCATGCTAACTGTGCTGGTTTTAATGGCTCCTGTCCTGGGAGGCTTTGGGAAATATGCATTGAAACTTATAGCACAACCCTATTATGTCAAGACTCTTCTGTGTGTTTAGATTTTTTTTTTAGAGTTAAAGGTTTGTTCCCATTAAATGGGTTATAGCGCTGATCAATCCAGGCTACTGTGTAAGGTTATCTGAACTACTGAAGGAGATGGTGGTCTAAAGCTTAAATTTATGTCCCAGAACAGAATCTGAGAATGAATCTTGAATAACTGTCTGGTTCAGCTTGTTCATAACCATGTGACTTGTAAGCTATTATCACTAATACAGACTCTTTTTTGTACTGATTGAACTTTTTCAATATTGTTCAGCCCATTAATCCTTGTATTTGATTGCAGCATTTCTTATTGCATAGATAAGGTCTTAAAATGTTCTGTAAAGGCACATCAGTTCCTTTTGTTAGAACCTTTCAAAGGAAAAAGCTTTTTGAGGTTTAAAAGTCATATTGCTGGAAATGCATGCTATTAGTTTTACTGCATCATGGTTGTATCTCTGCCAGCATTGAAGACTCAAAAATAGATAATTCTGACACATTTTTGTTAGGGAAAAGTCACATGTTTGTGGTAGTCTTCAGGCTTATGGCTAAGGTTTGCATAGCTGGGGAAACAGTAGGCCTGTAACTCGAGAGATGAGACAAGCCATTTAACACAGAACTAGTTTTGTTCCTGTTATAAATACAGTAACATTTATGTTAAGAGCTCTTATTAAAATGGTTTGACCATGTAAGGAATTATACAAACTAGACATTATTGCCACATGTCAGTAAAAGTATCAAAGCATCTTACAGAGTTGTCTGTCTTGTGAAAGTTAATCTAAACTGTCACTATCTCAAATTTCAGTGTGTATATAACACAAAGACTTTGAGTCTGAAAGTTATGTGGAGACCAATTCATCTAGAGAAATATTATGGGAAAATGTGTGGAAGTAGTACAGACAGTGTAGTGGATTCTGGCTCACTTCCTGAGGCTCTCATGGTTGCCATGTGACCTTCTACAAAGTAGCTTGTCCTTTAAAGTAAACTGGCATGAGTCACTACCATGTAAATGGACTTCCTATTCCATGTGTTGGCAAATGTGACTTGTTGCAACTCAGCTCACTGCATGCATATAGCATAGCTTAGGCATACCTGAAACTCACTACTTTTTTTTTTGTCTTCAATAGACTAAAGAAAATGATGAACTAACAAAAATCTGTGATGACTTGATCCTGAAGATGGAAAAAATTTGATACCTTGTTTGTCTTGTAAATATGTCTAGTCTCTGACTTCCTGTCTTGTTGTGTTCACTCTTTTAATTATGTATGTGGGGAAAAAATAAAACTTTGATTTGCACTTGTCTTGCATATTATTTGCTGTATCTTTTGTAGAAAATGTCAATAAACTGACAAGTTCATGAATACTTAAGGTCAGTTGCTGCTTCTGGTAGGGAACAGTGTCTTGTGTAACACTTTCATGTGTCACTCAAAGGAAAAAAAAAACCAACAAACCACCTTTTTCTTGTCTAAGAAAACCATCATCTGGCTTTGCTGGTGGGGGTCAGCATGGCCCATGTCTCTGTTTTGCAGTCCCTGCTGTCTCACTTGAAACATTCCAGAGACACAAGATTGTAATAAAACTTGACCTGTCACAAATGCTATAAAGTAAAAACTAAAAGTTTAAGCAGACTAGATGTCATATCCTGTCAACAGCCACCTATAGGCCCTCCTTGTAGGAGACATTTGCTTTTTGGTGTGAACTTTTAGAGGACTTCCTAAATGTTGGCAGTAAACCAAGCCAATTACTAATCTTGACAGTGAATAATGAGCCAGTTTTTATGGTTGTTTTGTACTTTATTTGCAAATGGAACAATCTGATGATGAATTTTTAATTTAGTTATACAAAAAAAAGGAAATTCAGGTTTGGCTTTTTAAAGGAGCTGGAGTGATTCTGTTCTTGCAGACAAGCTAAGCAGCATACTCAATAGCAGGACAGGTTGCTTGCTACTCTTATCTCTGATTTTTTTTTTTAATGTCATTTGTCTGATGCTATTGACTTTCCAGTTACCAGTTGAGAGCGCCCTGCCACTTGCCTGTAATGGAAAGCCTTGAGAGATGGAGGCTGCAGGTCACAGGTTATGATGAAGTCAGCTTTAATTAGGGCAGTAGTAGACATCTCAGATAAGCTGTTATTAACATTACCAGGGTTGTCTCCTTACAAGCTACAGCTTTTTATTTCTAATATTGCTGGGTGGTCATTCCCTTACTTGCCTGATGCCAGGACCTGCATCTTCCTCTCAGGGGGGCTGTTGCTGCTGGATGTGCTCATGGCTGTACTTGGAGCCCTTCCCTTAATATGTAAGGATAGTCTGTTGGGGCAGATAGCAAAATGAGTAGCAGCACTTGGGAGATGTGGGCTTTAACTGATTAGTATTGTTATGTTTATTGTCAACTTTATGTAGCAGGAAGACCCTGCAGAGCAAGTCTACAGTTAATTAACACACTTCAAGTTGTTTGTGGTATGTGGTGTTTCTTTGTGATTTCTGCACTATCCTGAGAGTGTCGGTATGAAGTCAGCAGCAATGGTATCGAATGCCTAGCTCCTGCAGAAGTTGCCTGGCTGTATGTTTTCCTGAACTTATTGCTTAGGAAAGTGACAGGTGGTAGCACAGAAAAAAATAGTCAAAACAGTGTATAAAACCAAAGTTTACTCTCTGTGTCAACTTCAGATAGCAGTGATTATTCAAGGCTGTGTCTTGGAATGTTCCTTTGTAACAGACTTAACCATACAGATGAGAAATCTGGTACTTGATCTAATTTGTGAACTCTCTTGCCCATGTGCATTTAATTACAGAAACTGCTTTCTATTAAAGTCCTCAGAGAATATTGAGGTTGTAGGCTGGCATAGCCTACAGTTAGATAAGGTTATGCATGCAGCCACCAAGGGTAGGCCTAGGCTTCTGCCACCAGTGTTGGATCATCTCAGTCGTGTGAGGAGCTAAACTGGTCTCATGCTGGGGCAGAGGTGTCAACCAGTCGGAACTGCTGCTTTGCAAGTGGGTTGGCATGCTGTGCGGGTTCACTTTGTACACCCTGTGCAAAAAGAGGGGTAGAAAAGGGCAGAGCATTTCGGCAGAATCCCTGGCTAGATTAATATAAAGCTGAACTTGCGTTCTTAACTTTATAAACTCACATTAGGAATAAGCCTGCAACACTGAATCTTTCCACAAGATGTAGCTGCTGCTTTTTGAAATATTGGCTGTACCAGGCTGGGCTGTGCTTCAGCACATGGCAGAGGTGGAGATTGTCCCTCTCTTCTCTAGTTGCACTTAATGCTAATAAGACAGTTCTGTTAAATTCCTGGCGGAAAGGATAACGAGCTGCGAAGTGACTGTATGCCAACGGACTGCATGGAAATAGTAATGATGCATCTCCAGTTTTTGTGTTGTAACTACTAAAGTAACGTTGTCCCACTGTGTGTGCCTCTGGGCAACTGCAGCATAAGGGAGCGCTGGGGTCTTCCTTACCTTCCTTCATTCCTTCAGGGCAAAATGGCTTTCTGCTATTCCCTCTGGCTTTCTCCTATGTACTCGGAATATCTATGGCCTGGTAGCTTGCTGGATGAAGGGAGGAGAGGTGTTGGAGAGAAGGGAGACTTTCAATGTGTAGATGTGGCACTTCAGGACATGGTTTAGTGGGCATGGCGGTGTTGGGTTGATGGTTGGACTTGATCGTAAAGGTCTTTTCCAACCTTAATGATTCTGTGATGATTGTTCTGTTGCTTGAACAGACATCGCTGTCCCCAGTCCGCTGATGGAGGTGGATACAGAGGAAGTGCAACAGAGACCACCATACCAGCCATAGGTGCTGCGGTAGTGTCAGTGCCTGACAATTCTTATTTCCTCTATTATCACCCATGTTATCAAGAATCACACCTTGTGTGGCCACTTACTGCCTGTTGGTAGTAGGTAATGGAAATCGCACTTCAGCGTAATGTGGAGAGACAGCACACCACACTCCTGCTGTCATCTGTGACCACCGCCTGTGAAATCTGCCCGGGGCTCTCCTGATTATGTCGGTACTTAAAAGAAAACTGATGGTATGTGAAAACCAATGCTTGAATGGAGATTGCTATAAATGCCAGGGTACTGAAGAGGATGAGTGAGCAGTTTTTGAATGTGTGAGCCCCCCAAGGCTTAACTTCAAGGCATCGCCTAGCTTTCAGCTTGGATAACTATATTTCATTTGCCAAAGGTTGGGGGGCTGGGGGGTCCTCTGCATTTTTAAACTGCTCGGGAGGCATGGCTTATTTTTTTCTGCAGGTGCAATATATACCTCCACTGTATAGTAGCTGAAATTCCTAGCTGAAAAGTATTGTTTAATGTTTAAATGTTACCTTCCTTATTTTAAAGAATCATTCTTGTTACTATGTTGGACAGTCCCCTTCAGAAGAATTCATTTTTAGAGCATACAATATAGGTGGCCAGATGCACATTAACGAACTTGTTTGAGCTGTTGTATGCAAAACCCATGTGTGTTTCAGTGGGATTAGTTAGTGTATGCTGAGATAAGAAACTGGCTGGTTTGTTACCGTTTACTTACTGAGCCTCATCTGAAGTGAATTGGCCTCTCTGCAAGCAAGTAATAGGAGGAAAAACTGATACTGCTTGATGCCTCTGCTCTCCTGGTTTTATTTATTATTTATATGAACAATTGCTAGGTGCTGTACAAACAGAGGATGACAGTTCTTGCTTCAGACAGCCTGTTCCCGGTTCAAGTATGCGTGAGGATGTATTTTATTTCAGAGCTGGTCGGGGTGGATCAAAGATACTGAACTTGCTTGTGTGATCTGACAACAACAGTGTGTTTATATCGCAGGCTTCCACATGTCTGTACTTTTAGCACCTTTTCACAGAATTTCTTGGGTTCTCCAGGCAGTTTTGAGGATACACATCTGCGCTTGGACTCTTCTTGACTATACTACCATGCAGGCAATTCCTGCCATACACCTGCCTTATACTGATGTTGGTCAATCTCTCTTGTAATGGGACTTTTTCTTCTCTTAGGCTTCCAAAGTAAACATAACTGTGTAGCCTTGCATATATGGTCCAAAGTTGCCTTCTTTCCAGCCATTTTGCTCCTGTTCCACCAAAACCAATTTTCAGCAGAACACTTGTCATGATCTGAGCACAGCTTCTTACATAGTTAAAGACTTTGGTTCAGAAGTCATGGCTTAAACCCTGCAGGTCTCAGGGAATGTCTCCAGGTTGATTCTAGAGTCGGTGGGTTGGATTTTGACCAACCTTCTAGTCCTTTTGCACTGCTCTGACCGCACAGAATAATTAAAGAAATGCCATAGTTTGACATAAGGGAATTTCAACAGTTACCTCAGTGTGAAACTGGAACCAGGCAAGGGCTGAATCAAACTCTGTGACTTCAGCTGGACATTTAAACATAGAGCTTCACTTCTGAGGTTGCAGTTTATACCTCCAAAGCAGGTATAACTCATCTGTTTTCTCCTCCCTGTTACAAAAATTTAAATTGCACAGAAGAAAACCAGAGAAACAATGGACCATCTCCTATTTTTCCTTGGATTTATATGTGAACCAGAAAACAACAGAGCATTTTAAAACAGAAAAGGGAAATTAAAACTGCATTTTTTTCCATTAGAAAACAAACTTGTAAGGCATTTAACTTCAGCATGCTCTCTTTGGCTGTATGAGGAGCTCTCAGTCTTTTCAGAAGTCATTAGACCATGACATGACTAATCTTTTTATGATTTTTGAAAGACCTTTGTGGGTTTGACTTTGTCAAAAGGGTGAGACACAGCATCTACTTTCTTACAGATTTCTTTCCAGTACACCTAATGCAGGTAAACTAAACTCTGCAGGAGTGAAGGGGAAGGAAGCTTGTTGTGAGTTTTGTCCTATTTTTGATGATAATGCCAGTAAAATTAACTGCAGTTTACATCAGATACGTGCTTTCTGGCACTTGCTGCCAATGATGTCTTGCTGTTTGAAAGTTTCTCTAGTAGTTTGGAGACTCGGAACCTGTGTCAGACCCTGATTTTTCTCTCTGTTAGGAGAGAGTTTCCCATCGGTGAAGTTCTGCTATACTTATTCATCTTATTCATCATTCATATGTATCATCATACATAATATACTGTAACAACATTCATAATGTATTCATCATTCATATGTATATATGATGTACATATTCATCAGCGGGTTATGGTGTAACTTTATCCATCTTCATGGAGTCTCTCCTGGCCATTGGTGTGCAAGAGGACAGTCCCTGGGCTAGTGTCACCTCTCAGAGCACTACAGGAGTTGATGGAGCTGGGGACCAGCTTGTCTGAATATGTTTGTATGATAGACCTCAGTGGTCCAGAAGCAGCTGTGCCCGTTTAACGGGGCTAACACATGTTGTGGGTGCAGCGGAGCACCAAGTGTGCTCATATGTGTCGTACGGCTTGTTAGGCTTAAGTAAAGAGCCACTGGGGACACAAACATGTAGTGAATCTTCCTCCCTGCATCTCTTTAAATCCACTTAGACTTGCAGCCCAAGACTTGGGGGGGATCTTCAAACCCTTCCAGTACTCACTTCTATATCGCCTCAGTCCCAAACCTGGTGTCTAACCCTTTTGTACAAAGTCAGTGTTGACTTCAGATTCTTCTGCAGGGTGGCATGGAACTATCTAATGAATCATTTAAACAACTTCTTTTCTTTCTGTTTTCCAAGCTTACTGAGCTATATTGCATTCTGGAGCCCAGTTAACAACTTTACATTTTGCTTCTTTATTTCTTTTAATGTCTTAAAAATAAGATTGCTTTATATTGTCTGATTTGAAACCGGGACATGGTTTAGTGGGCATGGTGGTGTTGGGTTGACAGTTGGACTTGATGATCTTAAAGGTCTTTTCCAACCTTAATGATTCCGTGATTTAACTTGATCTTCAAAGAAATAGTTTCACTGCAGTGCCATGTAATTTTTGTTTTAATTTTTTTTTTTTCCAAATCAAGAGCCTGTATCCCTCACTCCTGATACAAGTAAATGTGCTTTGTCAAAGTCAATCAATCAATTTCCTTCTGTAAAAGTTCTTCAAGCCAGTTCTCCATTATTTCCTCTGAGGAATGCACCAGCCAAAAAGAGGACAAAGCTAACAGAAAGGTGATGCTGGCTTTGGGGAGCAAGCAGCATGTATTAATCAGTGTGAATGGGCTGTGCATCCTGGAGTGTAGGAGCGTGCCAGTCAAACGCAGGTGATGAGGGAATCCAAATGTTTTCCATTAATTTCTTGACTGGAATTTGTCCCCAGTTTAAGTGAACTGGTACCAGTAAGGAAAAAAACCAGCAATGGATGGTAGACCCAGGAACTGAACTTTTTTCACGAATGTAAGTTATGCACTGGTTCATCATGTGGAAGGTTCCACCGCTTGCCTGTCTTTTGGCATTTAAAACAACATCCCCTGTCTTTCTTTCCATTAGCGAAGCCAACTGGTCTGTATTTGGGAGGCAAGTGACAAGTGTTACCCCGGCTTGCACTGAGGAGCTCTGTGGGAGCCTGTGTCCAACAGCTGATAATTTTATTTATAATCGTGGCGCCACTAGTCACTGTTCCATTTGAAAGCATCATCGGTATTACAAAGGAGAACTATGTTTGAGTTGGAAGAGAGGTAAATGCTGGTCTAAAAATAAATCTTCAGCCTAGCTCCTAAACTGTGCTCAACAAAGCTGAGGAGACAGGGATGCGATGGCTGCTTTGCTTTTCCCAATCAGAGTATCATCTGCTGATACCCTGATTTTATTGCTGCTATTCACCGTGGCCCCCAGAGCCTAGATGCAGAAAGTCATTGGATATAATCCATAATATCAATCAATAATATTGTTTATTGGATCTTGCAGTAAAGATGGGGCTTAGTCCATTGCAGGGTATAATGGTCTAGGTGACAGGAGCTGAATTTGAGTGCTGGGATCTGAGTGCAGAGTAGTAGCGTGTTCTTGGAGAAACCACTTTGGTGCTCTGCGCCTCTGTTTCCACAGTGGTGGCTAGAGATTAACAATGTCTGCTGCTTTTACACAATGTGCTTGGAGGTTTTCAGTTCCAAAAGCTGAGTGTGTTACTAATATTTTCCATCTGATGGGCGGCCTGGAGCTAGCACTTCAAATTTTAGCTGCCCCCATCTCGTGATAGGAAAGCTGTTGTTCCGATAGATGAACTAATTAACAATGAAGCATCACATCTGGCCGAAAAATGTCTGGTGTAGTTTCTATGGAGATTTCTGTAAATAAATAAAATCCTTTCCAAAACAGTGTTTCGATCAGCAGTTGTTTCCAAACAATGGAACTTATATCTGGATCCCAAATCTGAAGTCTGCAGCTGAGATCTAGCCCCACTGGAACCTAGGATATCAGGGCTGGAGGATTTACTGTGGATTTAACTCTTTAGTGTAGGTGATGTACAAGAACTCCTCCTTCCAAACAGAAACCCGGTTTAAACTGATCTGGTGCTTTTTGCATTGCCCGTGGCGAGCGATGTAGGAGCCGCCTCCGCTCATAGCGCAATGGTACCTCCAGACCAGACAGCGCAGTAAGCGTCACCCGTTTATAATGAGAAAAATGTGCTGCTTCTAAGTAAAAATGGCAACAGCCCCACATTTTCTGTGAAACAAGGGCTTCTAAGGAGTCTGGAAGTGGTGGCCGCTGCCAGGGTCCCGAGCGTTACCGCACACCGTTCATTTACCTGGCACCGACACCGTTGCTCAAAGTCGTGACATTTCAATGTGTGGAGTGACACAACACACGCACTGAGTGTTATTAACCCCCTTCTGGTGCCCAAGGTCCTTCCAGTGACAATTACGCAAGGTGGAGCCTGGAGTCAGTTTGTCTGTTGGGGAATCTGTGATTCCTTCCTCCCGAGCGCTGCTCCCGTCTGAGCAGCCCTGGGAAAGCACTTGCGCTTCTGGCTTAGATAACAACAGAGCACAGAGGCCGAAGGAGGACGCTGGTGGTGACAGCAGCAGGTGATGTGGAACAAGGCGACTGAGAAATGTGTGTGTGATCAATAACTGGACCAGGTGTGAATGTACCATGAAGTGTCCTTGGTATGGACTGAGAATATTATGTCCATTCGGACTGCACAAAAGAAAGTTAGGAGGTATCTCTGTATACTTGGGAGGACAGAGTCCCATCTGGAAGGAAATGAGTCTCCCAGGGTCCTTTGGAGTTAGGGGGACCTAATCTTAATTTCCAGGATTAGGTCTAATCTGAGCATCCATGCTCACCTAAGCAGGAAAAGAACTGCAGTTGGAAATGTTGGCAGCATATTTGTCTTTTTCTTCTCACATATGTATATATATAGGTATACCTGTGTTCGTATGTATATGCACATCTTTATAAGTTTCACTCCTTGCTTTCTGATCAAAGCTACCTAGGACATCAGCAGCAGATGGTGTGTGCATATGTCTGTTGGGATGCACAGCTAAGGGTTGTTTTTAATATCCATCTATTCATTTTTATCCTAGCACTAGCTGGACAAGCTGCCACTTCTTGTGGCAAGTGTTAGGCAGAGCTGGAGCTGGTGGTTCCTGGTATCTTTGTTGGGGGATTTATGAGGATGAGGCTGGCTGCAGAGAATTGACTATTCCCCCTCACACAAGAAGCTTAAGTCACTCAAAATTTTCAATTAGAGTCAGGGTCCAACCATCTTCTGAGTACAGGTGGCCAACCTTCTTCACCCTACAGGTGATATCCCAAAATCTTTGTGTGCTGAAAGCCACCAGCCTTGAGCTGCATACTGTGGAGAAGAGGAGAGTAGTTCACAGGCAGGCGATGGTAAGTTTATCTCGGAGGTCTCTTTACACCAGGCTTCACGCAGCCTGGTTTCAGCTACCAATGTCCTCCACTGCCAGCGATGGGGCGAGCCCCTCGCAGCCCTCCTGGGGCTTACCAGCTGGGAGAAGTCCTGCCATAGCTAAACAAGAGTCCAGATCCACCGAAAGGAAAGCCCTTTGCGTGGCTGCCAGGTGTTTTTCAGCTGATTTGTGTGGCTGGACAGGGAGCAAAGCAGCTTGATTGCTGTAGACAAGAAATTAAGATACCTGTACTGTCTGTCCAGGTGTGAAGATGCTGTGCACTTAATTACTTGCTTTGCTCACAGTGATATTCACTTTCTCAGCATTGCAAGGAATATTATTCACGGGAACTTTATCCTCCTGATAACCAGCAAAGTAATTACTTCAGACTCCATCTTTCAGTTGGATTTTGCTGTGATTTGTGGCTGTGAAATCCAGAGAATATTAAAGAAATGGATATAAGGGATTTACATTTACATTCTTGCAAGTAAAACAAACTGCAGCTTGGGTTTTAGTTAGATTAACAATGAATAAAATATAAAGGAAAGGGCTGTAACCCAGAGATTGCAGGGGAAATTAACTGGATTGTCCAATTCGAATTCCAGGTCATGGTATGGCTCAGGCAGGGTTGTGGGTCCCTGTGCCAGCAGTGAGCCTGTCTCCAGGTCCATACAAGCATGTCGAGAGGTATCTGAGCCGTGAATTCATGGTAGACGATGATGATAGACCCCAGAGCACAGGGAGGGCCACTGACAGCATGCTGTCTGTTGGACACTGGGCAGAATGAGCCAGCATGGCTTTCAGCATGGTTTGCAAAAGATTGGGGCTCCATGAGAGGTAAGTACCTGCTGCAAGTGGGTTTGTATTCTCCAGGTACTAGTTCACGCCTTCTTTGGTGTGAGGACTGCTGGTAGAGGTCTGCAAGTAAGAAAAGGTGAAACCATCATCCTTCTCCCTTGGAACGAGCCAGACCAAACTGCAAGGCAGCGTATCCACACCGTCTGCAGCAAGGTGTGGGAAGGAATTGGGTTTTTGCCTTGACTGTAAAACTACATGCTCTCAACTTGCTTTATTCCCACTGCAAAACTTACAGGACTGAGTTAGCACCAACAGAAACCAGGTGGGTTTTAAGGACTGTGAATTTTAAAGACCGGCAGGTTGGGGCCACGTTAAAGGTCTGCAGAACCCACCCTGGACATTTCACTCCAAATGGTCTTACCTGACTGAGGGTCTGACGTGTCAACCATGAGCTCCATGGGGTGAAGTCTCAATTCTTTCCCTCCATCCCATCCCGAGTCACATCCATCCTGACAAAAGCAACTAAGAGCCAAGACCTCCTTGCACAGAAATAAACAGTTAAGAATCCTGCCTTGCTAGAATAAGCTAACAGCATCTTCGTGAGCCACAGGACGGCTCCATAGAGCCATGTGTGTCCTGGGGCATGTCCCTTGCAGAAGACACCGCAGGTGCTGGGCTGTTTTGTCTCCAAGAGCGGAGGAAGCCGAATCGCAGCAGTAAGGGCCCAAGGCGCTGTGGTCTCCAGCCCGTGTCCCCAGGACCCTGTGGCTGCCCAAAGCGCACGGTGTGTCCACGGGCAAAGGCAGTTTGGGGCGGGTGGCTCCCAGCCCGGGCAGGCTGGCCACGTCTGCTCTCCACAGGCAACAGCCACAGGTCCTGCTGCAGCTGGATGTGCCGAGCCAGCGTGGGGTAGAGGCGGGGAAGGTGGCCAGCAAGGAAGCAGACACCTCAGCTCCCACTTTCTGTTACAAGTGGGAGTTCAGGCATTTCCCGAGCCCAAGAAATTCCTGCATGTGAGCTGAATTTTAGCTAGATTTGGAATTTTCAAGCTTCTTAAACGGGTTTTAAGAGGCGCTCTCAGACCAAAACTTGCTGAGCGAGAGGGAGAAGCAAAACAGGGATTTTGTTTCCTCCCTAATCTCCTTTTTGCAGCCACTGGTGAGGAAACAGGAAGCTTTTTTTTTTTAGCCCTTTTTTGCTGTCAGACTTTTCTGGGGGAGAGAGGGCGGGTTTTTTCTTACGCTTACTGTGGCGGGGGACTGTGCACACCAGCAAGTGACGGACTCTGCATAATAAATGGGAGGCGACCCGAAAAAAAAAGGATAAGCTGTGGTTTCTTGGGAGTTCAAAAAACATATGCTCCAAAACCTGTTTGTCTGTATGTTGATGGCTATTTCCGATTGCCAAGGAACTGCATGTACGCTTCTGCTTTTTCAAAAGCACATTGTTTGTGCTGTTGACGGGAGGCACTTTGGCTCCAAAATGCTGCCAAATAGCCTTGTCCGAGAGAGATTTTCCTCTCCCTTTCCCTTCTCCTCCTCTCCTCTCTCTGTCCCTCTCCCCCCTTCTCCCTCTCTCCCCTCTCTCCTGCCCTCTCTGCCCCTCTCTCCCTCTGATACGGGGTATGGGGTGAGAGGCTGCTCCGTGCAGAGGGATGAATTTCAGCAGTGCTGTTTGCGTTTCTGACCCCCCCAGCCGTTGAAGGGCCCAGCGCAATGGCTGTGACCTTGACAAGGTGACAACGTCCTCGCTGTCACGCATGAGCAACGATTGCCGGCAAAATGCCGTGGGAAGGCGGCAGCCCTGATGCAGAAACACCAAGGGTCAGGAGATCAGTGCATGCACCTGAAGACAGGCATTGTTGATGGAAGCCTTAATCATTAATTAATATTTTTTTAATTAATGTAAAATGTTTAATTAATATAATATCCTTAATATAATTGTGCTTAAATAATTTAAATACACATTTGTTTTGAGTTGTGATTAGAAGCAACAAATGTTACTCAGAAAGACAAGGAACTGAAGTTGTTATGTTGGCTCAGGAAGTGTAATATGAAAGACAAAGGTAAGTCGCCTTTTCCCTCTGGATTTTGTGCTACTGGTTGTAACATTCCGGTTCAGGAATGTCTATTAATATTAAATAATACACTTGGGTGACTTTTGTAGGTGGAAACCAGAACTGGTTTCAAAGGACTCCAAAGGAGGCCTTTCATAAAGGAGACAAATAATGTTTTTTATTTTGTTATGTTTTTTATTTTGTTATGCTTTTACCTTCTTTGCATCCAAGAAACTTTAAATAGGCTTTCTTTGTTTGTCCACACCAGAGCAACATAACCAGGGAATTTGGCGGACTCCCAGATCCTGGCAGCAGCTGCCAATAAAAGCTCGCTGAGCAAGCACAGAAAATAAAATCACACAGTATCATTTTTAACTTTGATTAAGTTGTGCTGAATTGCTCCAAGGGAGGTAATGGCGAGCTCCGAGGGGTTAGGACCAGCATGGGATGTGAAGGATGTTTATCTTGCAAGTGTTTGCTTTGTGCTGTGTATGTAGTTCCCACTGCTGGGGAAACACTTTGTCAAAAGCCAGCCCACTATTAAAAGAGTTTAGGGAATAAACATTGCAACAACAGGAACAAATAAAAACCCTTGTACCATAATGTGCGTAGCAAGCCACTGTCAAATAACAAAGCTGAATATGCTTTAAAATGCTCCCTGCCATCCAGCGAAGGGGCTGTCCTGGGTTTGCCAGCGAGTAGCTGAGCGACTCCGGGGACGTGGCCCTCGGTCCGATGTGCCGCAGCTGATGTGCCACGAAGAGCAAATGGACGAAGGGCACGGTCGTACTCTTGTTTTAGGGTGACCACAGTAATGCTACTGCTCCTCTGTGGTGTGGTGCTATTTAGTGTGGGGTGCTAGGGAAATTGGCACCTGCTATTTTGGCCTTGCGTGCTGTGAAAGGTGGGGGTTTGGGAGGTCTTCTGGAGCAGGCACGTCTGAGAAAGGAAGGAGGAGCCAGCTGAGCGATGGAAACCACCACCAGCTCCTTAGGTGGTTATCTGTGGGCACCTGAGGACCAGCGCCTGGGACATTTGTCTAGTCGGGTCAGCCAGACTCAAGTCTCATGTTTGGTATGGTGGAGAGTTAACGTGGGTCCACGTTCATGAAGCCAAAGGGTGGGACCCCTTCATGGGGATGTCTCCCATCCTTGCCTGAGGCCCTGGGGGCTGCTGGCTGCGCACTGAGCTGTCCTTATGCTTCTTCCCCACTCTGCTCCTTGGTTGCTCTGCACTGTTGCAGTAGTTTAGGGCTGTTCTCTTGCTTAGGACGTTCTTTGCTGGTTCCTGACTCTCTCTGTGACACCTCTTTGTGAGTTACCTCTGAGTATATGTTCAGAATAGCCTTCAGATGCTTCACATTCACATTTTCTTTAGGGTGCAGGCTCTTCACTCAGTGCCCAGGATACCAAGGGATGCTGGGGACATCAGGGCACCAGGGTCAGCCTGTCCCGCTCTGCTACCTCCCATGGAGGAGGCAGCACAGCTTCGGGACCACAGCTCAGGATTGCCTCTCCCTTGAATTATTCTTGTCCTGGAGTAAAAACATCTTTACATGGAGGGGAGAGGACTGGAAGAAAAAGCCTCTAATCCCATCTAATTCCACCCAGCCTTGAGACCTGCTGGGACACCTGCTGTTACGCTGGAGAGCCCCAAAGCCTCAATTACCAAAACTGCTTTTTTCTTGCCTGACTTCTGGCAAGGAAGGACTAGCTGGGCACAGAAAGTAAGCCTCTTTCCCCCTGCACTGTTATCCAGAATTTAAGTACTGTTTTCTTTTCTACCACACTGAGCTGCCCTGTGATAGACGATTTCCCCATTCCTCTCCCCGTCCTGATTCCCAACCTCCCTTCGCTCCAAGCTGTGCACTGGCTCAGCTCAAGCGGTTGCCGACTGCATCCTCTCCCTGGACATTTCTGCTGGCCTTGTTGTTTGGAGGTTTAGCTCTGCTGCCCTCAGTAATTCCTCCTGAAAATCTTGGGTCCCAAAGAGCTCTCATTTGAGCCAGGAAGTGTTCGTGTTTCCCAGCTCATACGCAGATGCCAAAGTTCTCAGCTGTGGAGCAGAAGTCTCTACTCTGTCCTCCATTACTTGGTTTCCAGTGGGGAAAAAAAAAAACAAAACCAAAGCCCCAAACAATTGTATTTCTTTTCATTCTTCCAGTTGCTGAAGTCCCAGTTGCTCATCAAATGACTCCTCAGACTTTACATTCCTTTGGACATCACCCTCCAATGCCCCACTTGATTCATATGCTTTTCAGCACAGTGGAACAATAAAATTGGTTGTGTTTTTGTTTCCTCCACTTTATCCCATCATTAGCCTGTTATACACACTGCACTTGCTTCCATAGTGGT
Source organism: Phaethon aethereus (assembly GCF_964289735.1). Lineage (NCBI taxonomy): Eukaryota > Metazoa > Chordata > Aves > Phaethontiformes > Phaethontidae > Phaethon > Phaethon aethereus. Next base: position 76,788,005 of record NC_138578.1, on the reverse strand, counting down.
CTGAAGGTTTTTTTTTCTCTGGAAATCCACCACTCCCAGGAGTCCTGGCACTGGTTTGCTTCATTCCACATGGTTTGTCTGCTAACACACTGCTCCAGACCATCTCTGGCCCGACCTCCATCATCACATCTCACAGACACACGGGCTGACGTAACTTATGTACTTTACAGTGTAGATTTTTCTTTTCACAGAATCACAGAATCACTAGGTCGGAAAGGACCTTTAAGATCATCAAGTCCAACCATTAATCCAGAACCACCATGTCCCCTAAACCATGTCCTGAAGTGCCACGTCCACATGTTTTTGGAACACTTCCAGAGATGGCGACTCCACCACCTCCCTGGGCAGCCTGTTCCAATGCCTGACCACCCTCTCAGTGAAGAAATTTTTCCTAATATCCAATCTAAACCTCCCCTGGCGCAACTTGAGGCCATTTCCTCTTGTCCTATCACTAGTTACTTGGGAGAAGAGACCAACACCCACCTCACCACAACCCCCTTTCAGGTAGTTGTAGAGAGCGATAAGGTCTCCTCTCAGCCTCCTCTTCTCCAGACTAAACAACCCCAGTTCCCTCAGCTGCTCCTCATAAGACTCGTGCTCCAGACCCCTCACCAGCTTCGTTGCCCTTCTCTGGACACGCTCCAGCACCTCAACATCCTTCTTGTAGTGAGGGGCCCAACACTGAACACAGGATTCAAGGTGCGGCCTCACCAGTGCCGAGTACAGGGGCACAATCACTTCCCTACTCCTGCTGGCCACACTATTCCTGATACAGGCCAGGACGCTGTTGGCCTTCTTGGCCACCTGGGCACACTGCCGGCTCATGTTCAGCCAGCTGTCAACCAGCACTCCCAGGTCCCTTTCCCCCGGACTGCTCTCCAGCCACTCCTCCCCAAGCCTGTAGAGTTGCATGGGGTTGTTGTGGCCAAAGTGCAGGACCCTGCACTTGGCCTTATTAAACCTCATACAGTTGGCCTCAGCCCATCGATCCAGCCTGTCCAGATCCCTCTGCAGAGCCCTCCTACCCTCCAGCAGATCAACACTCCCACTCAACTTGGTGTCATCTGCAAACTTACTGAGGGAGCACTCAATTCCCTCATCCAGTTCGTCAATAAAGATATTGAATAAGACCGGCCCCAGAACCGAGCCCTGGGGAACACCGCTTGTGACCGGCCACCAGCCGGATTTAACGCCGTTCACCACAACTCTCTGGGCTCGGCCATCCAGCCAGTTCCTCACCCAGCGAAGAGTAAACCCGTCTAAGCCACGAGCCGTCAGTTTCTCCAGGAGAATACTGTGGGAGACGCTGTCAAAGGCTTTACTAAAGTCCAGGTAGACAACGTCCACAGCCTTTCCCTCATCCACTAGGTGGGTCACCTGGTCATAGAAGGAGATCAGGTTGGTCAAGCAGGACCTGCCTTTCAGGAACCCATGCTGGCTGGGCCTGATCCTTTGGTTGTCCTGCAGATGCCCTGTGAGCACTCTCAAGACCAACTGCTCCATAATCTTCCCTGGAACAGAGGTCAGGCTGACAGGCCTGTAGTGCCCAGGATCCTCCTTCCGGCCTTTCTTGTAGACGGGCGTCACATTGGCAAGCCTCCAGTCTTCTGAGACCTCCCCTGTTAACCAGGACTGCTGATAAACGATGGAGAGTGGCTTGGCAAGCTCTTCCGCCAGCTTTCTCAGTACTCTCGGGTGGATCTCATCAGGCCCCATAGACTTGTGGGTGTCCAGGTGGCTTAGCATGTCCTTGACTGCTTCCTCCTGGATTATGAGGAGTACATTGTGCTCTCCATCCCCGTCTTCCAGCTCAGGGGGCTGAATACCCTGCGGATACCTGGACTGGCTATTAAAGACTGAGGCGAAGAAGGCATTAAGTACCTCAGCCTTGTCCTCGTCCTTGGTGACAGTGTTCCCCGCCATATCCAGTAGGGGATGGAGATTCTCCTTGCCTCTCTTTTTGTTGTTAATATATTTGTAAAAACATTTTTTATTATCCTTTACGACTGTGGCCAGACTGAGCTCTAGCTGGGCTTTTGCCTTGCTAATTTTGTCCCTGCTTGACCTAACGAGATCCTTGTACTCTCTTTTTTAACCCAAAGAGAGTAAAAACTGTGTTGAAGGCATGGCTTTTACCGGGGTTATGTTTCACCTTTCTGCATATGTCCTAGGCACAGTAGGACCACTCTGTGTGCGCTGCGGATCCGCCTTTGCACCAGGAGCTTCCCTTGTGGTGGTGAATGCCCTGTTGACAGCAAGGGAGTGACCCTATGCCCAGAGAGCGGTCAGGCATTGGAACAGGCTGCCCAGGGAGCTGGTGGAGTCACCATCACTGGAAGTGTTCAAAAAATGTGTGGACGTGGCACTTCAGGACGTGGTTTAGTGGGCATGGTGGTGTTGGGTTGATGGTTGGACTTGATGACCTTAAAGGTCTTTTCTAACCTTAATGATTCTGTGTGAAATGTGGGCATCTTGTGCTGGTGAGACAAACTGGAGTTCCAGCAAGGTCCTGAGCAACCTGCTCCAGCTGACTTGGCTTGAGCAGGGGGTTGGATGAGAGGGTGTCCAGAGGTCCCTTCCCCCCACAGCTGCGCTGTGACTCTGTGATAAGCAGAGGTTAAGGTGGGGTGCCAGTGTCTGAGCCTTGCCCAAGCTTCAGGGGTCCAACTGTGAGGAGATGGAGTCCAACTGCAGTGTGGAGGTCTGGGCATGGACAGGGGGCCAGTGGGAAGGACACTACTTGGGGTAGAGCTCACACGCATCAGCTCGTCACTCATATAAACCTGTGTTATTGCAAATACAGAATGGCTGTACTTATCCCTCTGTTTCTGGGCAGAGTCCATTCTTATTTTACCTTAATATTATATCGCAGGCTACCTGAACTGACCTGACCTTGTTTTGGGGTCTTTTTTAGCTGTGGAGGTGGAAAACTCATTTTTGCCTCTGCCTATAGCCATTTTCTTGACACTTCATCCCTTGACCTCTCTTTTTGACCTAACTTAAAAAGTAGGTCTATAAAATTTTGTCACCATTGCTATAACCTGCTACAGCCCCTGTGTTCACTTCCTCCTTATTCTCTTTATTAGGAGCAATATTTTTACTCTGTTGGTGCAGCATTTGGTCTCATTGTGTTCAGGACAGAATAGGAGAGAGCTCTGTGTGGTTGCACCACGTTCCTCTGGTTTGGGGTGGTTTATCACCCAGAGGTAACATGGCACAGAGCGAGGTGGCCAGCTCTGATGTGGCCCCGTGGCTCAGCGGGTCGGTCTCCAGGGCTCTGCAATGATGCCGTCAACTTGTGACTGTAGGCAATGACATTGAAGGACTCAGAGCTGTGAAAAGATGCTGCCGAATCATTATAAGGAGAATTAATTAGAGGTGCTGGTCGTAGCTACAACTCAAGGCATGGACACACTGAATTCCTGCTCCTTTCTCTGGGCTCTTCCCTTGGGAAAACTGTGATCCTCCTGCCATTCCTGGGTAGATGGCTGCCGTTTGCAGGATCTGAATGTCCGTTTGCTACCCAAGGCTGCTGTGGCCATCATTTGGTGACACCTTTTTCCTTTCCCAGTAATGTCCCAGTTCTGTCAGATCATCTTTCCTGGTTGGTTATCTCCAAAACCCACCGCTTGCAGGGCTGGAAGGGGGCTGTTTCAGGGTAAGACCCCTCCTCACAGACACACTGCAGCAGGGTCATGTCTCCATGCTTCTCCCCCTCACCTATCTACAAGGTTGTCACAGCAGAGAGTAAGCTGTTGCCACACTGGTGACCTCTGACTTTGGTCTGTCTGTGCTGCAGTGAGGGTACAGCTTTCCAGCCCTCGCACGGGGTGCCCCCAGCTGCATGCTGAGCAGGTCTCCTCCTCCTTTCTTCTCCACCACTCACTGGATTTTGCTTCCAGACTTCAAATCTGTTGTGTTGATGTATGGAGTTGATCTTCCCTGCCAGGTCAAGAGCAACACACCTAGTCAGGCATCCCACAGGACCAGTCTCTGTCAAGGCGTGTTTCTGTGTCATCTGTGGCACCTACTAAGCCACCAAAAAGCACAGAGCCAGATCTCCACGTGTCGTAGCTAATGCGGAGGCATCTCCATTGCTGTAAGCCCACGCTGTGAATGCAGCTGGCAGATCTGGCCAAGGAGATTCATTACGTGTGCCCAGAGAACAAGAGGACTGACCCAGGAGAAAGCAGAGAGCACCCAGTGTCCATGCATGTTGAGTGAGAGCTCCCAGCCAGGCAGTCAGTGGGTGCACAGCTCCAGGATAGCCTGTGATGCCTCTTGTCCATTGAACCTGGACAGGAGAGCAGAAGAACCTGATGCTAGTAGTTTATGGCTCAGCAGATGCCCATTGTTCCTGGACTTGAGCAGCAGTTTCTTTTTAACCTTCACCTGGGACTTGTTTAGACAAGATGGGGCACAAATGTCTGGCTAGCTTGATGTCTCTGCAGGCAGCCTGGCCGGAGATCTGCCAGCCAAAGGGTGAAGGAGGCACCTGACATGAAAAATTTATGACAAGGCTTTGGATGTGAAATTCTTCTCATGTGAGAGCACCAAGGAGATGAGAGACATTTGCTCTCATTGGCTTTCTTTATGACAACCCACAGGTTTTCTTTGGCTGCATCTATAGCACGTTTGAAAACAGAAGAAACCACTTCTTAGGGAGCCGCCAATGTTGGGCAATGAGCCCTTCAACTCCCAATGTGTTTCCATTGACTTTCACATATTTTTGTCGTATTTCTGTTGGCCTGTGTTATAATTTAGGCACTTGCTTCTATACCTCTTTGGTAAAGGTTTAAACAGAAATAAAATCCCATGGTACGTTGCTGTGTAGACTTGGGCCTGGATAAATTTTTTAGGATCTTTAGCTCTGATGAATTTTTTTGTGTGCTGCATAGTACCACTGGTTAAAAGCTCTGTTTTTGCAGTAAATGGGAATAAATAAAATAAAATATTAATAGAAATAATTTATATTTTATTTCATATTATTTACATAATAAAATATAAAATAAACACATGTTTGTATTTATTGTGTTTCCTCTTGCAGAAATGCCAGTAGTCATGAGAAAAGCTTCACCAGCAAAAGTTTGTGTGACTTATTTTTGTATGTTCGTACTTCTGCTTTCCGGACCAGTGGGTAGGATGTGTGTGTGTTCATATGGCATCATCCCTGATCCCCCTCCAGTGTATCTGTGGTAAAATGATAGCAGTGTAGAAATCATAGAATCATAGAATAGTTTGAGTTGGAAGTGACCTCTAAAGGTCATCTAGTCCAACCCCCCTGCAGTGAGCAGGGACATCTTCAGCTAGATCAGGTTGCTCAGAGCCCCGTCCAGCCTGACCTGGGATGTTTCCAGGGATGAGGCATCTACCACCTCTCTGGGCAACCTGGGCCAGGGTTTCACCACGCTCATCGTGAAACATTTCTTCCTTAGATCTAGTCTAAATCTGCCCTCTTTTAGTTTAAAAACATCACCCCCTGTCCTATTGTTACAGGCCCTGCTAAAAAGTCTGTCCCCATCTTTCTCACAAGCCACCTTTAAGCCCTGGCAGCTGCAGGAAGGTCTCCCCGGAGCCTTCTCTGCTCCAGGATGAGCCCCCCCAGCTCTCCCAGCCTGTCCTCCCAGCAGAGCTGTTCCAGCCCTCGGAGTGTTGCTGTGGCCTCTTCTGGCCCCGCTCCAACAGGTCCATGTCTGTCCTGTGCTGAGGGCTCCAGAGCTGGACGCAGCACTGCAGGGGGGTCTTCCCAGAGTGGAGCAGAGGGGCAAAATCCCCTCCCTGGCCCTGCTGGCCACGTGGCTTTGCGTGCAGCCCAGGACATGGTTGGCCTTCTGGGCTGAGGGCACACATTGCCGGCTCCTGTCCAGCTTTTCATCCACCAGTACCCCCAAGTCCTTCCCAGCAGGGCTGCTCCCCATCCCTTCATCCCCCAGCCTGTGCTGATACGGGGGGTTGCCCTGACCCAGGTGCAGGACCCTGCACTTGGCCCTGCTGAACCTCATGAGGTTCACGTGGGCCCATTCCTCGAGCTTGCCCAGGTCCCTCTGGATGGCATCCCGTCCCTCAGGCGTGTTAAATCTCAGAGGGAAACCCTGATTCGCATCGCAGGTTGATCAGAGATCATCATCACAGGACACAGACGTACAAGCAGATAAAAATTAAACTGACTTTCATTTAAAAAGCTGTAATATCCTCATGTAAGATATATTACCTTTGGGTATGTTGAGAAAGATTATATACAGCACCTGGTCAGGTCTGTGGCTTTAAGGAATCCAAAACTGCCAACCCACAAATATTTAAAACTGAAACCTATGGCAAAAGTGCCCTCTTTGCATGCATGCATTTCCCATCGCTGCAACCAGGATGCAACCATGACGCACATGCCCTGGTCCCTCTCTCAGCCTCTCCCCAAAGGGAATGCTGGGCACACCAGTGGGGGTTTCATTCCAGGAAAGATTGCCGATTTCTTTAAACCTGTATCATGGCTCAGGAAATTTCTGGATACATTTGAAAACTCCTAGAGTCTAAAGAAATAATCAATTTGGGATTCTTACTGTGTATTTTTTTGAGCCTTTCTGCCCCACTGTGATGTCTTGAAGCTTTTGTTGTTCATCGCGAGCTGAGCATCTCACCTGCATACTTGACTGCAGGGGCTACAGCTTGAGGAGCAGAGCCCATGTCGAGGTGCATGGTAAACTAGTGAGAGCTGGAATCAGTGAGTGGCCGTGAACTCAAAATAAATCTGCAAGACTGAAAAGCTGGTGTGTTAACCCACCTTGCCACCCCCTTTTATAACAGTGGCTGACAAAGCTTGAAAGGATGTTTATAGAGGAGCCAGCTCCCATTGTGCAAATTGAACTTCTCTTCCACCCTGCCCCCAAATCTGGCATCAAAACGCTTCAGCAGAATAAATATAACAACTATATAAAACCTACTATTTACTTTTGACCCACTTATTTGCTACTTTACAGAATGTTTGCCCAGTTAAAACACCGTCCACTTGCTTGGGGAGCTCAGCCCATGCTGTGCTGGCAGAGTGCTCGGGGCTCGTCCGTGCTGCAAACTGGTCCTGAGCTGTCGGGGCTGTGGGACTGGTGGGCTGAGTACGGGAGGGAGCCTGTTTCCCAGCTGTGCCTGTCGCAGGGCGAGCTCTGGAAGCCATGGCTGGAGGGGAAAGGCATTTCCAGAGGGGGACTCATCCTGCTCAGCATCCTTGTTTAGGATGGGGTGAAGCACAACCCCAGCAGGGCTGGTTTTTGCAATCCCATGCTCCAAGACAGGGCTGACTCCCATAATCATCTGAAATATCCCCTCCAATAGTTCTCAGAGGACGTTAGACTGGTGGTGGGGACTCCAGAGGCATCCCAGCACTCCTCATGCCCTCTAGCCTTTCCCCTCTCATGTCCCCATGGGGCTGTGCCCCATATACCTGCACCAGTGTCACTGAGGAACACTGTCCCAGGGTCCTTGGGGACTCTGAATGTTTCTGGATGTTTCAGCCAGCTGTAACATTTCTGCAAAAGAAACAAAGCCAGATTCTGCATATACCTGCATATCACAAAACTGAAGAGCAAGTTTTCCTATGCATACATATCTAATGTGTCAGAAAATATGCGTTTCCATACACGGCCATCAGCAGTGCTATAACTTCCCACCCTGACTCTACAGCGGTTCTCCTGGAGGGATGCGACTTGGTTGATTCAAGTGCACAAGCCCGTTCATAGCCCTGTGTTATTACAGCTCCTCCTTACAGGAGACGATTAGTACTCCATTTAACAGCTCTTTGTATGACAACACACCATAGATTAAATTCAGTATAGAAGGAAGTATGTGCATGGCTGGGCCTAGTCTCTGAGCCTTTCTATTAGGAGTAGAGTAATATCCCAAATCAAGATGCTATAAGGGCTCTGGGCTTTGCCACAATTAAATCATCTTCAGTTTGAGCTCTGACCCAAGGCAGAACCCCCTGGAGACTTCCACTCTCTCCTGAACAAAGCCCCAGAAAGAAGTGAGAATAGGCTATAATGGGGAAACTTGCTAAACTGGTTATTTTCCCTGCTGGGATAGATGCAGGTATGAAGTCTCCATGGTGATACAGAAAACCATGAAGAAAAGACCACATGTGGATGAGAGAAGGATGGATTTGGAGCTGCCTCTTGCCAGTGGCATTCTGGAGACATCAGAGGGTGTAGCTTTGGATGTTGCTCATGTGCCAGTGAGACCAGCATCTGGCCTTGGGGCTGAGACCTCAGGCAACCAAAGGCTGAAGAGGACCCAGGTGAGGTGTTTTTGGGACCTATGGAGGGCTTAATGGAAAGACAGTAGAAAAAGAGAAAACTGTGTGATTAATCAAAATTATTTCCTAAGGGCTATTGCAGCTTCTCTGTAACTGGAAATATCTCAAGTTCATTAAATACTCAGTTGACGCAAACTCTGAAATACTGCATTGACACATGAGACTCGGGTGGCTTGACTAGTCTGCAGAGATGTCCATGCTTACTCCTTGGAGAATGGTGACCATAACCAATAAAGCGGGGGGAAAGCTACTGGCAGGAGGATGGACTGCCAAGAGAAGGCAGACTGGACACTTACACTACACTAAATAACCAAAGCCTAGGGATTATTCATACAAAGTAGTGGACTGAGTGAGGACTGCTGGTATGACTCATTGCTGCAAGACACCGTGAGGGCTGGAAGCTCAGCCTGAAGAAGCAAATGAACAGAGCTTGGAAGGAGGTGGGGAAGATTCAGAACCTGGTTTCTCACCTCTCCTCTTGCCCTCAAAAGAGTGCTATAAGAGACATTAATGTTCCTAACTGTGGCTGGAGACAGACTCCCACAAGGGAGAGATCTTTGATATTGGTTTGCTCATGCTGTCTTCAGTGGTAGTGGATGCAAGACAAGGCTCTGGGCCATTTATAACACTGTGAGTGCAAGGGAACATTTCAATTCTTTTAGATGTCCTTCATTAAGCTGCCTAAAAAGAAAATAAAAAGCTAAATGTGCTTAATCCCCATTGTGAAGCTCTCCTGGGCTGGGGAAATTGGAATGGGAAAACTGGTAACCCCCCCAACTCCTCTGCAGAGGGAGGAGTTGTTGGTCTCTTCTCCCAAGTAACTAGAAAGAGGATGAGAGGAAATGGCCTTAAGTTGCACCAGGGAAGGTTTAGACTGGATATTAGCAAAAAATTCTTCACTGAGAGAGTGGTCAGGCATTGGAACAGGCTGCCCAGGGAAGTGGTGGAGTCACCATCCCTGGAAGTGTTCAAAAAACATGTAGATGTGGCACTTTGGGACATGGTTTAGTGGGCATGGTGGTGTTGGGTTGATGTTTGGACTTGATGATCTTAAAGGTCTTTTCCAATCTTAACGATTCTGTCATTCTGTGATTCTGTAAGTGGTAACAAAGCAGCACACACACACATACACATCTCTCTGTCTCTCACACACACATATATAAACACACACATATACATACCAATATGTAGGGGTCATAGTTACAGACACTTCACAGGGCTGTGCTCACTCAAAAATACGGTCACGCACACAGACATTGAAATGCCAATTACTTATCACTGCAGTGTTGCTCAGCCGAGGAGAAATGGAACAGAAGTTTATTTCTGCCTCTTATTAGAAAGGCACTATCCTGACCTCAGTTACTGTGAATGGCTCCTCCACTACAAGGGAGGTAGTCTGGATTATGCTGTGATATAGAGAAATGGATCTGTCCTGTTAACTGCCTTTATATTTTATTCTAAATATCAAAACCATTGAAAGGATGGTTGATTTTTAAAATAATAGTTGTTCTCATTAATTGTTCCAAGTGTGGTTCAAATTGGGCTGTAGAATTAATAATTAAAAGGAATGTGCAGATTTTAGTCCATCCCAGATTCAGCTGCAACTAGTATCCCCATGAATATGCTGATTTATTCCCATAGAGTCCTGTGTTACTCAAAGAGACACAGAGTGAACGAGATCAAAGACACAGAGTCCTGGCACTTCAGCATGTCCTGGGAAATCTCTGCTCCCTCCTGCCAAGAAGTTTTGCTTTGCAGTTGTGGCTCTGGGACCTGGTTGTTGCTACTCCTGGGTACCCGAGACTGTGGTGTCCTACTGCATATAGCAGCTTTCTCCAGAGTGTTCAAAGAACTCCTCAGGAGTGCTAGAGGGTTTCATCCAAGCCTATTGGGAAAGCAGCTCCTGGCCCATGCTGCTTTGTTGTGTCCTAGCATCCTGTGGGGGCCACAGACAACCATGGGACTGTGGACTGTGTCTTGGTTCCATCTAGGTTACTAGTATGGGTGTAGCCCCAAGGTACAATCTGTGCTCCAGAGAGCTTTGTCTAATGAGTGCCAGTGGGGTCTAGCTCAGATGCTGCCACTACAGCAGATCCTGCTTTCTGCGGAGGAAAGGAAGGAAGAGGAGACGAGGGACAATTCTAGCATTCGCTTGGATTTCCTCTAACAGCAAAGCAAAACATAGTTTTCTTGCAAAAACAGACAGGATAGATTAGGACATTTTATTCCATTTTTTTGTGCACCCAGTTCTTCTTCCCAACACTCTTTGTGTACCATGATGAAGATGTACACAGCTGCTGTAATGTCCTCAGTGGTGACCTGTGGCACCGGGACCATGCAGGACTGTCCTTTCCTTTCCTTTACGAACCTCAGTGCTTTGGCTAACCCATTTTCTGGGATATGGCATTTCCAGATCATTTTGGGGAAGGCAACACACTACGTTCATTTCTGGTGTCCCCTATCCAGCTGAGTCCTTCAAAGGTTAGCCTAGTGAATTTAAAGCGATGGGGTGTGAGGAACGGTTTTCCCCGAGACCAGCAGCCAGAGCGGGGCATGGGAGCATGGGGCATACTCTGCTTGCATTATCTCAGAGCTTTATCTTACAAATTCCCTCCTACTGCAGGAAGCTGGAAGAAGCTATGCCCTGGGTTTCCCTGCTCTCTTCCAGTAGCGTGTTAGAGTGATTTCATAAGGTTTTCTGCTGCAGATTATAAGTTTGCCTCGTAAGTGGCCCTTGGAAGCACTGCCCAGCACCAGCACATGTCAAGTTGCACGGAGGGACTGTGCCATGGGCCCTTGTTCTGAAACAGTGTCCTTGCTTTCAGGACACTGAAGGCAGTGACCCTCTTTCTTTGCCTTTGGAAAAGGAGCAGCGACCCTGCTGTTGGCTGGGAAATTGTAAGCAGCAGCCGCAGGCTCCCATCCCGGCTCTGCCACCAGCTGCTTTTATAACTCTGCCCAAGTTCCGTCCCTGCATTCACACCACGGAGGCATTATAGAAGGCTCGTATAACCCCTGGCTGAAGAGCTTTCTCCTCCAACATGTGCAGTGCTACCTTGGACCAGCAGACAACATCTTTAGCTACAAATCACATCTTTTTTGCCTCTAACTGTACAAAGCCTACCTCCCTTCTTTTAGCATGATACACCAGCTGTACACGACTGGATATTAGCTTTTCTAGCCCCAGAGGTGCTGTTCAGTCTGCCACCTTCTCTTTTCCACCTTAACAGGTGCAAATTATTTTTCTCTCTTTTTTTTTTTCCCCTCAGCTGCCGGCTGGGAGGAGGAGGTACGTTCCCTCAGGCAGAAGTACCTGCACACGTCGGAGCAGGCTGCAGATGGTGCTGCTGGCCCAGGAAAGCAAAGCCGGGCTCTATTCGCTGCTAATAAAAGCTCCAATAAAAGCAGCGTTAAATGAGCAAGTCAGAGGGATCAGGGCGGCTCAGAGCTGTGGGAGCACCTTGACGGGTAAATCCTGAGCTCCGCTGCCAAATGCTGATGCGTCAAAAATGGGATGCAGAGAGATGGCATGGAGCGATCGAGGACCACCGCGGGATTCACGGGGACCAGGCATTCTCCTCCGGCTGCTCTCTGCAGACTCGTCGCTGCCGATGGTGAAGGAGGATGGTGCTTTGTCTAGGCCAGTACTTCTTGGGCAAAGACTAGAGGCTCTGGCAGGAGATGTAAGAAGCCAGAAGAGATTAGGAATAACTGAACCTCAGAGAAATTTCTTCCTAATCCCCATTCACTGGTTTAAACCCTGAGGATTTTTATTTCTTCCAAACCTCTTATTTTTTGTTTGTTTAATATTGGCTCTTATGACCAGCTAATCACGCTAGCCATAAATGCAAGCAATTCCTTTTGGATTCCTGTTAGATCTTTTGGTTATGGGAAGAAAATCATAAGCAATTGAATTATCATGGCATAATGAATTACCACTCCTCCACTGAGCTATGGCAACTGGCCATTTGTGAGCTCTTAGCTTTTGCAATTGCCCAGTGGAGCTCAGCAGCAGTTTTAAGTGAGTTTTACCCTGCATTTACAGAAGAGTAGGATCTCCCCCAGCACCAGGCACTGTTTCAACATCATCCAACATGCTAGAGAACAAACCATCATCTGCTTATAGCCAGAGCCTTGGTAACACCTTGTAGCAGAGAGTTTCACAGGTCAATCGGACAGTATGTAAAGCATTTCCTAATGCTGGTAACGTGTCTGCAGCTGGCCAGGAGCCTCCAGCTTTCCTGTACCCTTCTAGCCCACGCAAGAGAGAGCCAAGATGACCACATGGAGACTGGGACTTGACTGCTGTGACCTGCCAGGAGGTTTTCTGCCCCAAAATTCTTGCCTAGCACTACACACCCTCAGCCCTTTCTGTGTGGAGATGCTTATGGAGCAGCTTTCTGAGTCGTTCATCTGTCCTATGCACAGCACCAGTATTCGTGCCACTGTAGCAACAGTTTGGGATGGTTTATATTGTGCATTTTTTTATCCCATGGCTCAAGAAATGCTAGGTAATGCTGAAACCTCAGGGCTGAGTTCTTTAAGGGCTGGCAGGACTCCACAAATCCTGAATAAACACCTTCATCAGTCCCTTCAAGTAAAACAAGAAAGCCAGCCCTCCTCAACTCCATTTCAGGCTTGCAAAGACTTTTTCTTCTTTGCCTTCCCTCTCTCAGAGGAAGTTTATATCAGAATACTGCTGAAATTCAAGATTCCTCATCGCTCCCCCCACAACAGACACACAAAAGAGGCATTAAAGACACTGAACATGCAAATAATTGAATGTTTTTATATGCAGAAAAACGGTTGCTTTTAGTAAGTCATCCTAGAACACGACCGCATTAGAGGTTTTGGAATGAGGGCCTCCCAACAGCATCAATAAAGGGAAAAGCTCCAAAAAGTAAGCTAAACAGTGCTGCTCCCTGAATATAGCCTTTCATTCAGCCGTCTCCACACTGTTTTAGGCCCATTTTGGAGTTTTTTTGATAAATGATGGAATTTGTGTTTTTTGGCTCCCATTCAGGAGTTTATATTTTCGTTCTATAATTTCCTTAAACATTTAATTTCCTACATTAGTTGACAGTCTCTTGCATCTGCCGGAAAATTAGTTCTGGTGCTTCTGTGCCTGAGCTGGGAATTTATTTTTTTATTTTCATTTTTGAAGCTGCAGAGAGAGAACCCACCTGCAGGGTTGGTATACAGACTCGCAGCTTTGTGGATAATATAGGAAGACATGACAGATAAAAAGATATTTGAGCCAAAGGGCTCCATTTTTAAAGTTACTGGAGGGTGTTCTGTTCTGTTTAGCTGTACTGCTGTGTCCATCTTCAACGTATCTGAACTCAGAGGTGACAAATACATGGGAAAGAGGCTTTTCTTACAAGTGCTGCCTTTGACCTGTGGAAGTTGGTGACAACTTCAACCATAGGGCAGCGTTTCTGCGACGTGTCCCCATTCCTCCTCCATCTATGCTGTTCTTGATTCCCAGTGCTGCCTCTGCAAACGAGGTGTTTTCAGACCATTTCAGGCCAAGCCTCCATACAATGGTGGAGCCAGCACAATCTGAAAAGTGGCAACCTCAAAAACCAATATGAGGAAATATTGCTTTCTAGTGTCATTTAGGACTCCAGGGAAAGAATTCATTTAGCACGGGGCATCAAAGGTGGCACTCAGAATCATTGGAAGAGAGCTATGGTAAGGTCTAGGAGCAGAAGTAGGCAACAACAGTGCAGAAAACAAATTAGTTAGGGAGAGCAAAAAAAGTGAATGGTAAAATTCTGTTGGAAGAGTGTAGTTAGGGAGCAGATCACAAGAATGATTTTTACCTAATCTGTCAGCCAACATGGTACCCTTCTCTGCATGAGTGGGTACCAACAGAGTTGGGCTCAGCAGGCAGGGTTGCTTAGGCTGCTGTTGCTCCTGTCTGGATGTGTGTTTGGGCATTTTTTCCCTGGAGCTTGTGAAGGGACTTTGCCTCTGGAAATCCTGATTCCCTGAGGAATCACATACTTTGAGAAGCATCATTTGACTCTCTGGTGTCTTCACTCACTCCCTGTGCCTCAAGCAAACTAAGACAAGAGTTTTTTGGAGCCAAAAGCCCTGAACCCATTGCCACAAATATATATGTTTGTGCTCCTGCAGGAGTGGGCAGTAGTCAGCTCTATTGCCCTGACACCAGCAAATAACTCCCAGATGGAGTGACTCCTCATCGATTCCTACTGGGCAGATATAGGATGAATTTGCAGTGATGCAAAATGACAGGATCTGTCCCAACTTAGGTAAGTTGTGCATTATTTAAATGTTACTGAAAGGTTGAGAAATTGTGATTTCCTTGATGCTTGGCTGGAAAGAAAGCCATGTGCTTCAGCCTTTTGCAGCATGGAGGATTGAGCGTTCTTGGCACTATGGCAAGGTGAAATCCTGGCCTGCCATGGGATCGGACATCTCAATGGGCACACCTCACAGCAGTGGGATCAGCTGAACCTACCCTGTCAGCAAGCCGGGTGTTTTCTGGCCAGGTTATTGCGTTTCTAGGGTTTAGGCTGGGTGAGGCGAGTCTGCTCTTACAAACCGTCCTGGTTCTTGTAACAATCTGAGCCTGCCACCATGGTGTCCAAGGAAATCTGATCTGATTTCAATTAGCATAGCGTTATAGGAGGTAAAGACTCCCTCCCAATTAATATCAGCTGATATTTGCTGCAACAGACATCTTTCCCAGTCTTTTCTTCAGGAAAACTTCCACCAATTGGACCTGAGAACATGTGTCCTGGTTTCAGCCTTTCTAATTCAGAAAATTAATTTTCTTCACAGAAGCCAGTGTGAGCCTGTGTTTGGGATTTGGGATGAGAAAATGTTGATAATGTGCTCATGTTTGGGTTGTTGCTGAGCAGTCAAGGACAGTCCAGCTCCTCGTGCTGGGCTGCCAGCGAGCAGGCTGGGGGTGCACGGGGAGCTGGGAGGGGACACGGCCGGGACAGTGACCCAGGCTGGCCAGAGGGATATTCCATACCATACGACGTCATGCTCAGTATGTAAAGCTGGGGCAAAGAAGGAGGGAGGGGTGGAGGGACATTTGGAGTGGTGGCGTTTGTCTTCCCAAGAAACCATTACACGTGGTGCAGCCCAGCTTCCCTGGAGATGGCTGAACCCCCGCCTGCCCATGGGGAGTGGGGAATGGATTCCTTGTTGTGCTTTGTTTGCGTGCGCAGCTTTTGCTTTACTTATTAAACTGTCTTTGTCTCAAACCATGAGTTTTCTCACTTTTACTCTTCCGATTCTCTTCCCCATCCCACCGTGGGGGAGCGAGTGAGCGGCTGCGTGGGGCTTAGTTGTCAGCTGGGGCTAAGCCATGACAATGTGTCACATCTTGGTGGAAATGATCTGATGGAAAGCATAACAAATTCTCTTTGTTTATTAAGCCACAACATGCACAGTGTGTTTGTGACCATGGAGACTGTGTATCAAAAATCTTCCTACACCCTGAAAATACTGGGAGGAGTTGTTTATAAGTAGAGAAAGCGCTTGCTGCAAGAGATGCAAGGAGGACTGTGGGCTCCAAGAAGGAGCTGCATTTGCTGGCAACACCTTTTGCTGGGTGAAGACCTGCCTTTGGAACAAAACAATCCCTTTCTGCAAGAACCCTGTCCAGTGGATCGTTTCCAGCCCCTGGCTAGATGCATCCTTGCAGCCTGTGACGTATTTACTTATGAGTTACAGTGGAAATCAAGCCTTCCGTTACATCAGAAGATAGGTCCACAGTAAACAAGTGGTTATGATGTTAACTCAGCATGGTGTGATTGCTCGGCCTGCCGGGAAACCCACAGGAATGCAACACCTATTTATTTCTAGCCAAGCCCCAGGGACAGCCCCCCACCCCATCAGGAGCTCTGCAAGGGTCTTGGGCCGGCCTTGGGGATTAGCTGGCAGTGAGAAGCCCACCTTTGTCCCTGGCTGCCCATAAGACTTTGGGCCATAGAGAGACCTGCAAAGGCTCTGGGAGAAAGCAATGGGCATGCCAGCCTGCACGGTCTACACAAAATGGAGCTCATACCTGGAGGAATCTCTCATGCACAGCTCTATGATACAGATCATGGGCCTCTGTCCTTATTCTGTCAAAAGCTCCACTCATTTTCATAGATATTTTGATCTGACCGAGGGCTTCATGGTCCTTTCCTGTTGATGGCTGGATTTCATCTCCTTCCTTTCTGCGCAACGTGCTGGTTGTCTCCTCCACCCCCCTCTTGTTCATCAGGCTGGGATATTAGAAGAGCTGTGTGTGGTCCTGGCCAGCTCCTGATCCATGCTTGCTCCAGGAGAAATTGAGGTTTCAAAGGTAAAAAGGGTGTGTGTGTGGAGTGGGGTTTATTTTTCTTGATATCAAAAATGTCTGGAAGAATGAAGTTTGGCAAGGAAATTCCTGCACAAGCCACAGGTCACCTGAATTCCCAGAAAGGCAATGGTTGGAGAGCACAAAACAATATGTGGGAAAATATCAGATGTGGAAAGTGTACAATAGCAGTTCTTAAACCAGACAAGTCTGAAAAATTAAAACACACAATCAGTTCTGCCATCCTTTTCTGCCAGGTGATGTGAAATCTGATGCTGAGATTGGCCAACAGAAAAAGGCACAAGGGCCCTTGTACTTCTGGGATTTTTTCTTACAGCTCTGTGTTGAGAATGGGGTTTGTCCCCTTTCCTCCAAAGGTGACTTTCTTCCTGGTGGCCTCACTCTCTGCTCTGCCCCCTGACCCTGATCTCTGGAAAACTCTGTGAGGCAGGACTGGGACAAATGACGGACAAAATCAGTGAGAGATCTTAAGCAACAAGCTTAATCTTTGATCTCTTGAAGATGGTGATGGAGGGAAGAGATGGACAGATCCAGCCCCCAGGATCCAGGACTGGATGGATCCAGGCCAAGGATATGCTGGTGTGGACAGGCGCTCCCAGCACTGGCCACCACAGCCCCCCTCTCCTGCCCATCTGCCTCATGGAGAAGACAGCAGGGGTACAGTTCTGCTATGCAGTTTGGGGCGGGGATGCCTCTAGAGTGCTGACAGACCAATACACTGTCACATCTGGCTGTGAATTGTCCATCTTTTATGCTAAAAAATAAACAAAGCCGACAATACTGAAATGGAACATTTGGGCTCAGCTGTGTTCAACATCTATGTTTGCTCATCTCACCCAGGATGGAGATCGGATGGCCCATTCTCTTAGACAGACCAAGCCATTAGCTGGACAACATAACCCATGATGAACTACTGCCTTCTGCTTTGTTGCATTTCTGTGCTGTGCTGTGGGACCTGGTGATGTATTTTGGGGTGGGAAGCCTTAGATGTGCTGAGGCTGGTCTGTAAAGGAGCCTGGGACTTGCATGGTGCAAAGGAGCCTGGGACTTGCATGGTGCAAAGGAGCAAGGCACTTGCATGGTGAACTCTCAGCAGCTCAGCCAGGTGCAAGTTCAAGTCTGAAACACATCAAAATGATGTACAAAATACTGCTTCCCAGAACATTTCATTCTATGAAAATGCTTTGCTATTTCAACATTTTGTCCCAAGTCATAACGGAAACAAATACTGAAATATTGGAAATTCCTGTGGGCTGAAATTCCTGTGAAGTTCATTTCTGCACTTAGTGAAAGTAAATACAAAAATGCCTTGTGGGTGTTTTTTTTTTTCTCCCTTAATTAAAGTTTCCTGATTTTTCCACAGTGTCGTGGATGGTTTAAAGAGCTCCAAGAGCCATTGCACACAAATAGGCCTTGAGATTTCCCCATGGTGGGGAGAGAGATGTGCGTGGAAATCCAGATTATCACTGAGTGCAGTCCAAGGGTGGGGAACAAAACCTCCTCCTTGCGTGGTTATGGGCACCTCTTTGCAGGGTGCTGATTGTTGCTCTAGTTCGCTCGCTGCTTTGCATCAATGGGATACTGTCAGGAAGAAACAAAGATACGCATTTTTAATTCATTTTTCTTCCTGGCATATATAAAATGTGCTGCTTTGTTGGAAACCTTTTTGGTTTATTTTTAATAGCAGTGTGGGATGTCAGGAAAAAATCAGGTTTCAAGCCTTGCACAGTGGCAGAATTCACATTTCAGTGAGGTTTGAGGGAAGGCTTCCTTTGGCCAGCAAGGTGCTTGCCAGCCCCAGCGTTCATTGGCGGGCCTCTGCCTTCTCCTCCCCGATCCCCAGCTCAAGTGACGATGGCTGGTTAAGCTTATTGCTACCTTGTTTGGCAAGGGTTTAACACCAGACCGGGGCTTTACAAAGCAACTGGCATTTTTGGCAGTCTGAGTCCATTTGCCTCTTGAGATTCCTAGTTTGAGGTCCAAACTGAATGGCCACATGGGTGGGGAGGATCTCTGGCATCACATCTCCATCTCTCGATATCCCGCTCACACTTCTGCATCTTCGCCATGTTTGGAGTTTGCAGGTACTACCTTGAATGCGGTAAGTTTGGGGGTGTCTGTGCTATCAGGGTGGATCGACGCCACGTGGTTCCCCTGCTTTTGTCACTCTTCCAGCATTAGACCTCCCCAGCATCAGAGAGTGTTTCCCAACTGAGGCGACAATTTAGGACGGTTGGCACTCAACACGAGTGGACTGTTATCCTGAGCACAGACTATTCCCTAGCATTTCCAGCACATTAGAAACCTGCTTATTATGTTTGTCCTTGGAAAGGAAAATATCACATATAAGAACAAAGTCCCGGGTTCATAATAGCTGCAGGGTATCAGCACAATATTTACAATGTGGTGAGCATGGGGAGACGCAGAGGGAAACAAACTTAAGGTTCTTTGTACGTTTGGAGGAGCTGTGGCCCCACACCAGCACAGGTCCACAGAGGTGATGTTCCCCAGTGACTTTGAATCCACTCGCCGCCACTGATGCTCTTGAAAATTGCTGTGCTTCCTGTGTATCTAATTTGGGATTAGTGGGTCAATACTGTGGTGACTTGAGCAAGTGGTTTTGGGTGTACAGCCTTCTGAAGGAACTGGGGTGGCTCCAGAAGGCACAGCTGCTTTTGAGCCCTTCTCTGCAGACTGATAGAGGACTGCTGCTCCTCAGGTGGCTATCGCTGCCGACGAACCGACCATTGCAAAGACAAGTTACTTAGGGGAAAAGCTGGGAAAGTGACGTGTCCGAGCCAAGGAGACAAACCAGAGAGTCTCCTGCGCAGGGGCAATGCCCGCTGGGGGCCAGGGTCTCTGCCGGTGGCGCAGCCTGCGGGGATGGATGGTTCATGGTGGTGTCTGCCATTCGGGTCTCCGCAGCATCCCCCCCTCCAGCAAACTGCAGCCTCTTTTCCCAGAGCAGTCGGAGCAGTGTCCCCTCAGGACCACCACGTCAGCAGGAGACAAAGCTCTTTCGCTGCAGACGAACCGTTTCTCTTGCCTCGGCAGAAGAGCGAGCTAACGGGGTTTTCATGAATGCCATCATGCGCCGGGGAGGTGCTGGTTTGGGAAGTGCACGTCACACAGAACCAGGCCAGGGTAAGTTCGACAACAGCTGACACGATGCTTCAGCACTTTTCTTAGCCAGAGCAACAAACTCAGTATAAATTGAATCCTCCCCATTGCCACCTCAGCTTCCTACAATAATCCTTCCCGCCTACAGCTTATACCTGCCTGCTACAGTCCCTTTGGTTCTAGGGAGGAGTTAACTGTAGGAAATGGCAGGCAGCAGAAAATATTTAGTCATGTGTGATTATTTCACTGCCTGGCAAAATAACCTGAGGCACAGACTTACCAAGCTGTTAGACTTTTTTCACCCTTGATCCCCATTAAAATGCAACGTGTGGTGTTATTTTAACACAACACGTGCTACTAACCCACAGTAGCAATGCTCTGTCAATGTCATGGTACAAAAATACCTTAATGCTAGCTTAAGCACAAAATAATTAAAAGTTTTCCACAGAATAATTAATCTTCTCTGAAATCCCACACGCATGGGGAGATTTCATCCCCAGCTCAGGTGTAGTAGGGCCGGGAGGGCAGATCTGATAAATGAGTCGTCCTGGGCTAACTTGTGTCCGCTGACAGCACCTTCACACACACCCTGAGCTCATTGCTGCCATGGTCCAGCCAGTGAGAGAAATGGCTGTGCCAAGTCCCTGTCAAGTCACTTCACTTTTTTCTACATTTTTCTATTTATGTCCAAGGACTAGTTGGTCTTTTGTGCAAAAAGCAGTGTCTAACGTGGTAAGACTTGATTGACTTCTGGAGAGGTAATGTTAACAGCAATGATATTGATGCTAACTAATGGTTCAGAGAAAGGACACGTTGTAGAGGCGACAACTGTAGATTAATAGAAGTCACATAGATATAATATTGGAGATATTTGTTTTCATAGTTTTCCTGAGACTGCTAGAATTCAGGTTTCAGTGTGCTTGCCAGGCACAAAACAGTTTAAGCATCAGAACAACATATGCATTACAAGAGTAAGAGGAATGAAGAGGTGGCTTTTAAGCTGGATGTGAGATATTGGTATGCCGAGCAAGAAAAACTTGTCAGAAAATTCAAAGAGTCCAGGGGTGGGGGATGGCTGATGTGGCCAACATAGCCTTGGGAACATACTTCAAAAGGTGAATGCATGGGACGCTGCCAGGCACGGTGAGAGAAAACAAGTAGCAGCAGCTATCGCTGTCTGCGAGATTTTCCTAAGGGGACCAGACGGTTGGGAGGCGAACGGCGAGTCCCCGAAGTCTTGCTCGCACAAGCCTTTCCCAGGAGGATGGCCCCCCTGCTCCCCCCGCTCTCACGGGCACGAGGGGTGCGTCTCAGAGGCTTGTGACTAAATGCATCACCCTGAAAACATGTTTTTCTCCCCTGGGTGTGGACATGCCCAGCTGAACGGTGTATAAACCAACTAAAATAAATAAAAGTGGAGAAAGCAAATCTGGCACTGATGACTGTGAAAGAAACTTTTTTTGGGGGAAAAAAAAGAAAAGGTCTTTCAACGTATCTGTTCCTCCCTTGGGCACTGAGGAGTTTGCTCCCTGCTCCGTTAGCTTCCCCGCTGTGCTCTGGTGCAAGATTCAGAGCAGACCTGTCCCGCCACGTACGCTTCACCCTACTCCAGCCTGAGGACTCAGCAGTCCACAGGGTGATGGAAACAACCCCAGGAGAGGCTGTCCCACCCGGGCAGCTGTTCCTGCTGGGCTGGAAAGCTCTGCATCATTCCCTGTGTTAGATTTGGCTTTGAGAAGCCACCCACTGCCTCTCAAAGGTTGCACTGACTATGTGCGTGCATCCTCGAGCTGGAGACACTTCCCAGGTTCACAGATCCCCCTGTGAGAAACCTCCATGTGAATCCAGACCTGGAGCACGCCTGCCCGTGCAGTCAACATGCTTCGCCCTCACCTTCTTCTGCTGGTGGTCTTTAAGCCGTTGGTATCCATCCTGCAAGAGCTGGGGTGAAGGTGTTATTTTTTCACCGTGCAAGGTGCTGTGCAAATGCAGAACATGTAGGACAATGAGCAGAGGTCAGCTGGTGCTGAGCTGGGTGAATCAGTAACCATGCACACTTTATTTTGTGGTTTGTATTTCTTTTTGTCACAGAGAAGGTGGTTTTTGTTCCTGAGGCAGGAGGAGACCGTCTATAGACTGCTGATCTTTGCTTAACTACCTTCCTTTGAGTGTAAATCTTCCCTCTGTCTTTCTCTCTATGGGGATAAAACATGCAGCAAATCCCTTTTTTCAAATCAGGGATCGGGTATATCAGCAGACACAAAATGAATTTTGCATTGCCTTTGGATCTCCTCCTCTGCAGGGGTCTCTGGGTCTGCTAAACTTTCACACTTGATAGCCGATACCTGCTTGTGATTAAAGGAGAAAATGAAAAGCAGACGGCCAAGGTGAAAGGTGCGGATTGCTCCATTTTACTACCCTGGATGTGAAGGGGGTCGGTACACAGGCCGCGGTAGAGAAGCTCAAAAATTTCTTTCCTATTGCAGAGACTGAAGGGAGCACCACATCTTCCAAGAGAGTGTTGACGAGGGGCCATATTCAGACTGTCTAGCTACAGACATGGCTTTAGCATCGTAACAGCTTCTCTGTATAGGGAGCTGGGGCAGAAAAGCTGGGTAATAAGTGCCCTGAATTGCCCATCACTTGCTGGATATTACCCACCGTGATAGACAGGCACCTACTGGGGCACTGCAGGCTAAACCTGGTCTGTACACCGTTCAGACGGCGTTCACAGGTGGAAGTACCAAAAGAAGAGTGGAATGGAAGAAATGGATAAATTGGTGAGTGACGCCTGCCCAGGGTCCTGTCACTTCTTCCAGAGGAGGTACCTGAGACCCTGGTGGAAAGGCGTGATATCTTGCTGACACCAGCAGTCCTGGCAGGAGCCTGGAGGGTACAACTGGCTGATGCAGCTTTTAAGCTCAGGCCCAGGGTGATGGAGTGGGAGCAGCCGACACTGGAGAGGTACTTTGGTACCCAACGAATCGACTAAGCGGCAACATTTGTAAACAGAGGCGGAAAGCCCATTCCAGCCTCCGCTTCCTCCTTTCCAAACCCTTCCCCTTCCAAATCACTTGGTGCACTGAGCTCGCGTCGGCACCGGACCGGCGCTCTGCCTGGGCTCGGCGATTGCTGCTCCGCGCTTCAAACCAAAAGCCAAGCGAACCCAGCCCGTCCGACCGGCGCGGCCTCGCGGCCCCGCGGCCGTCGTCCCAGTTTCAAGTCCTGTCGCATTCCTGAAGGAGCACCTCCAGCTTGGGGGATGAGGCATCGGCCAAGATACAACGGGGAAGGCGGGAAGTTTGGATTAGGCAAGCGAAGCGAACCTTTGCCTTGACTTTTGTGCTATCCATCCGTCAGCAAAGTAGATGAATGAAGTTTTTGTGTGAGTCAGAAATCGTGACCAAACCTTCCCGGACAGGCAGTGACGAGCGCTCATGCAGCACGGTCACTGCTCTTGTCTCAACCAAAACAGACGGGCTCTCGTGCTGACAGGGGATGTCTCTCCAGCTCTTTTCAGCTGGAGGGGATTTAAGCACATTAAACCACTGTGTTTTTACAGGCTCTCTGAAGTGCACAGCCTGAGAGGTCCTACTACGAGGATCAGACAGAAACTCCGTTCCCGTCAGTAGATGAAGTGGTGAGAAATTATTAAGAGGATTAGGTGCTGGTTCAAATGCATGTCTGCTGGAGCAGCCAAAATACTGCTGTTGGTTCATAAGCTTCCTTTTGTACTGTCTATGATTTCATAATTTGGGGATTCAGAGTTCACAGGGGAGTTGAGTTAAACCAGTGAAGCAGCGAAAGGGTAGATTTCTGTAACAGCCTCTTGAAAGAAAACAAAATAAGGAATGTTATCAAAACGTCACTTGTTGTCACTATCCACAAGCCAAATCCTGGTATGGACTGGGAGGGGTCAGGCCAGGACCCTGCCAGCTAATTGCGAGGGGTGCAGCTGGACGGAGCAGCACCCTCTCTTCCCGACCTCTTGCTTCAGCCATTTTTATGGAGGGCCAAACTGATATCGTCCAGCATTTCTGAGGCCCTGAAATACTTGCAGAAAGGGTATTTCGGCTGGGTTGGGAAAAGTCCCAGGCCTCACAGAAGAGGCTTCAGCTCCTCTTTTGCCCACCTCTCCTCCCTCCTGCCAGCAATCTCTGCCTTCAGGTCCTGGGATATATTTGCTCAGGACCTTACCCCCTAGCCCAGCAATATTCCTCTGAAGCCTTTTATTTCTGAGCCAGCCCATTTTTCTTATTTTATGTGATAGAAAACCAAGGGTGCAATGTATTTGTTTCCACAGTAGTTCTTGCCAGAATAAAGAGAGGTGAGAGTTGTCTGCTGCTACGAGCCTGAGACCCCAGATCTGCATTCCCTTAAGGGCAAGTGGAGACATTTAGGTCCCATGCTTTGCTTCACTTGTGGCTACAGAAGGAAAAAGAAAAAAAAGGAGAATCAGATCTAGACTGGCTGACACTCCAGAATTTGGGACTATGGAGACCTAAATGTTTGGTTTCTTAATTGCACGTTGCCTACATATGAGGCTAAGGCAGGAAGCGATGAACATCAATTACAGGAGAACATCAGTTTGGACGTTAGGAATAGTAGAAAGGCAGTTGAAACACTGACAAGTTAGCTGTGGGGTCTGCTATGGGGATCTGTGGGAATAGATTTAGATTTTGTCTTGGGGAAGCAGAAGGTGGTACATGACTCCTGGGATTGTTTTCAGCCCTTTCCTATGATTCTGTACCAAGTTTTTCCCTAGTTTCAGCTGGGTGCAATTTTTTTCTCTACTTCTGGTACCAATGAGTCTGTTACTCTCTCTTGACATAATGTGTCATAAATGAGGCAGTTTCTTTTCTGAGGAAGGTGAAAAAATCTCCATATGTTAATCTGTAATCCTGAATTCCTTTGGGGTGACCATAATGATATAAGTACAGCTATAATTTATTATCTTTTGTGCCTAACACATAGATGTCCCACTGTACTCTTTGTTTGGAATTCATTCATGCCATGCCCATGCATTGATTCCTCCTAACAAAGTTGTCAATTCTGGATTTAGGTTCACAATGTTCAGGGAGATCTGATGCCTTTGCAGCCTTGTGCAGTTTTCTCATCAGCCCTTTGAGTCCCTCTGGATTTATTCTATGGATATAAATAAAGCTCATTCTGCAGTTCTTTTAAGTGTGCCAAATATAAGTTGGGAAAAAAAGCAACAGACATAGAAGCATAGAGTGGAAGGAAAAACCTCTCGTTGAATTGTCAGGACTTCTGTGTGTTTTCTGCTTGTCTGAACTTATGCCCAGATCATGATGGAAAGAGAGACCACATATTCCATGTTTATCAGAATTCACGAACATCTATCACAAAGAGACAGACAATATTTCTTAGTCTTAACCTGGCTGGTGCAAAGTTTTTTTCCAGCTTGTGAGGTGTTTTTGAGTCTGTGAGTAATTTGATGACCATCATCAGAATTATTTGTATTATTGCTATTAATTGTAGCTATCCAATTGCCATTTTAACTGTCTGCTGGGATAACACAATGTTCTGGCAGCATAAGATCATGACAGCTATGGAAAGCTGGAGGAGAAAGCTCCGAGCTCTGAGGAAAAAAAACAGTGGGATTAATGCTGATCCTGTTGAAGTCCACTTACTACTGATTCCAAATGATCTGGTGTCCATGCAGGCCTTCCTTCAGGTCCACAGGACCTTCCTACAAATCTGTATTTGTTCTACAAATGGGTCTACAAACGTTCATTAGCCAGTAGCGAGACATATTAAATTCTTGGGTGTCCAGGGATAGACTTTGCAAGACAATAAATGCTTGAAAATTCCCAAGTAATGGCATTTGGGATTTCCTCTTTCTCCGGAAAAATAAACTGGTTAATTAAAAGGAAAAGTGGAATTAAATTTATAAAGATGAAAAACTCTTCAGTAGGTCATGCAGGCTATAATTTGTTGCTTGGCTCAATCTGGTTCAACGAACTCTCCTGCACTCTGTGGCTCAATTAGTTCCAAGTACCTAAAGCAGTTTTGCAGCATTTCCTAGCTAGCAGAGTGGGAAGGTTTAAAATATTAACTAGAAATATCTGAGGCTTTCTTTTTTGTTTTTCTTATTCAGTCTCAGGGAGAGGGTGTTACGGTAAGAAGGCACACTCATTGGCATTTTGATTTCTCTCTTGGAATGATGCTGTTTAAAAAATTTGCTTAATCTTATCAGGCCAGCCGGAATGTCTGCTGTCTCCGTTTGTGTTCCCTTACACAATTACAGGAAACAGCCAGAGTGGTGGAAATTCTGAGGTGATCCTACCAGAAATGGTCACTGGCTGAGCTGGCTGTCAAAGACCACTCTACAGTTCCCCTCTGCCCGGCTTCTGGTTTTCACCTGCAAATGCAGGTGGGACTTGAAGGTGATCCTTATTCTCTGCCCACTGGGCGGGGAAGATTTTGGCTTTCTCTGACTTCAGTGGGGGCTTCTGGATCCATTGACAGGAGCACCACCTCAGTGCTCCCCTCACATCCAGGACCCTCTCACAAAACGTGACAACTTTGTGTTTGTCTGAATTGTACCTGCATGAAAGCATGGGTGTGATTATGAAAAGCAAAAAAGAAATCCTCAGATATTTCTAGACACATGCCAGTGTCTTTCTCACTGGACTGAAGGCCTGGGAGCAGAGATGAGAAGTCATGCCTACATCCAATGGCATGCCCCAACCTGCAGTGCCTCGACAGCTTTTATGGCCCAAAATCAAGGTACCTATGTGCCTAAAAGGTTGAGAAGCGATAGTCTAGTTGTCAAAAGAAAAGCCAAGTTTGTAGGGTAAAGAGAAGGATTTTTAATTAGATTACCTATATAGAAAAATATCAGCAACTAGTTGGACACACAGGCCCCTCTTCAGGGCAGATCTGAAGAAAGACTTACATTGCCCCAAAACATGTCAGGTCAGCTCTACAAAAGAAGGGTTGTGTGCCCTGCAAGCTGAGGTTTATTTTCAGATTTACTAGTTACTGCCTTTCTGAAGTTCGCCCATCACTGGCTGAGACAACTGACACACTAACATGTTGTCTTGGTCACTGGGGAGGTGCGTGTGCTCACAGCCCCCGTTGGATGGCGAGGAATTCAAGCGAGCAGAGACCTTGGTGAAAGCATGACATGAAGAATAACAGTATTCATTGCTTTGAGGGAACCTGGCAGGATGGGCAGTTCCCCTCATATTTTGGCACTCCTGCTTCTGATCTGGGGACCCTGAAGAACTGAGGGGAAAAGAAAGAAGGGGAGAGGGAAAAAAACACAAATCCTTATTATTCAGACTTTTTAAAAGCTCCATCGAAGGGTTGGTTTGCGTTTTGGACATGTCTCAACAGAGGGTTGTCATTAGTGACTGACTAGCTATATTTGAATAGATGCAAGTGACAACCCAGAGCCTTTTCCTAGCCTTTTTTCTCCCTGGTATCTAGGAAAAAAAAAGTTCATTGCAGTCTAAAATACGTCTGCAGATGGTATGTGCTCCTTGGCTTCAGCTGAGGCTCAAAAGTGAAACACCACAAAATGCCTATTGTTACTAGCACTTTCTGCCCTGCTATGATAAGAAGCCCTGCTTGCTCTCAGAAGATTTGGATCCTGGTTCCTGTCCCTAAATTTTTCATATGAACTTTTTTGGATGGCATGCCAAACTTTCTGAGGTTTGCCAGTTTCTGATTATAGGCTGGTTCTTGGGAATGAGAAAAAGGCCATAGTACCAGTTCTCATCCTGCCCCACATGTGGGCTGCATCCCAAGACCCCTGAGGTCAGCAGATCAGTAACAGTACATGTTAGAGGGAATATGAAACCACAACAACTCTGCTGTAGTCCTTGGAAGGTGGGTAAAGTTCATTGCTGTTACACTTCCAGTAAGTCAGGAATTTGGAACTTGATCCACAGAGGCCTTTAGGTCCCCGATTCCCATAGATTTCCTAGCTATGGTGCAGGTTAGGAGCTGAGTCCCTAAATAACTGGTGGCTCTGAGCCCAGTGCCTCAGTATGTTCAGATCTATCTAACATTAGTTGTGTTATTGCTGTATACTGAGGTTCTGGCTGGAATCTAGGCTCCTTGAAATAGCGAGAGAGACATAAAGGATGGGATTTATCTCGCCAAGTGTTGAAGTTTACAGTGTGGATTCTTAAAATAGGAGCTATAGGCAATGGAAACAGTACAAACAATACAGTCAACAGAGTAGGACATAATGAATCTGAGGCTGATCTCCTGAGGAAGCCTCTTTCTCTTCACCAAACACAAAGGGAGCTGGAGTGACACCTGTGTTATCAGTGTCTAAATTTGGGTAGGAGGTGTCCCACCCAGAATGGGAGGCTATTCCTTCTTCAAAGAGGTTATGCTGTATAGTCAAGACAGCTTGGGCTGGGAAGTGAAAAGCAGAGGCAGTGAATTTTAGTTAAGAGCAGACAGCAAAGCCAGGCATTGGTACCAGTCGTGTTGACTTTCAGGTTTGCTATCCACTCCCTTGCTGCTGTTTCCAGTAGTGAAAACTCTACCGATTCACACGTGGGACAATATGGTCTTCTTTAAGTTGAGGTCTTTAGAAGTGAGACATCCAGAGTTATTAACCAGACTTGAAGTCCTGGTCTATCTGTTTTTCTCTCTGATCCTCTTCCCCACTCTCCTCTCACTCTCTGGCTCATTTGTTTTGATCACATGAAGTACAAACTTTCTCCCTTGCGGCCTTTGCCCAGAACTCTACCAAGACACTTTTTCCTAACTTCCAACATCTTTGGAGCAGATCAACAAATTTTAGAAACCTAACTCTCCAGTGGCAGTAAATTGGCACATTTCACCTGAACTCAGTAATGTTTTAGACCAGCTGAAGTTGCAGCCTTTTATCTTCTGTGATGTGCTTCGAACAAAGATGGGAAAACATGAAAATGTTTTCTGAATTTTGTTTTATGGGTCATAGGAGGCTTTTCATTCACTTCTGAGTTGTCTGGGGTGGGGGGGAAAATCAGTCTTTGCATATTTGGTTCAGATGCTGTCAGAGCAGATGATGAGAGAGTATTTTCACTTCAGCCTCTCCGTGTACACTCATACAGTTCAGTACCATAGACCTTGATCCCAGCCCGGGCCTGTGGCCATTCCTGCAGTACACATGCTAGATGATAGCACATTTTCATTCTCACGTCAAATGCTGGGTGTGTTTCCATCCTTAGATAAACTTTATAGTGTTTCTATTTCCCTTTCCCCCATGGTACTGATTATCCCAGAAATAGATAGGAGCTGGAAAGCCCTGTTCTGGATCTGAACTATTCCTGTGTTGCAT
Source organism: Phaethon aethereus (assembly GCF_964289735.1). Taxonomy (NCBI): domain Eukaryota; kingdom Metazoa; phylum Chordata; class Aves; order Phaethontiformes; family Phaethontidae; genus Phaethon; species Phaethon aethereus. Next base: position 76,758,932 of record NC_138578.1, on the reverse strand, counting down.
CTGGCATTGTGACTGGATCCATTTTTGGGGCTGTGATAATTTTGTGTTTGCCCTTGTGCCAACTCTTCTGTCTTTAAGTCTTATTTTTTTTCCCCTCCATGAACTGGATTGATTTTTTGTCATTTCAAGTGCTTCTTGTTTGAAGCTGCTTCCCCTCTCCTCTCCTCTCCTCTCCTCTCCTCTCCTCTCCTCTCCTCTCCTCTCCTCTCCTCTCCTCTCCTCTCCTCTCCTCTCCTCTCCTCTCCTCTCCTCTCCTCTCCTCTCCTCTCCTCTCCTCTCCTCTCCTCTCCTCTCCTCTCCTCTCCTCTCCTCTCCTCTCCTCTCCTCTCCTCTCCTCTCCTCTCCTCTCCTCTCCTCTCCTCTCCTCTCCTCTCCTCTCCTCTCCTGTATCTTCTTAGCTTTCCCATTTGTTAACTTCTGTTGGGTCACTCTCCCTGGTCTCACAACAGGGGTTGCCTGAACTGAGGCTCCCGCAGTTGTAACACAGAAGCAGTGCGGCATGATGTTCATTGGGGAAAAAAAGGCTGTCTTTAAACTTAGCCCTGCCTGAAGAGAAGCTTAAACCCTGGGTGAGATAGTCACCTGTTGGTCACAGAGACACCTCAGCATGCTGCAGTTATTCTGGAAGGACATGAAACTTCCCCAGGAGGATGTATACTGAGTTGATACAGAAAACTTTGGTGTCCTTCTGAGAAGAGCAATGCTTCAGTGTTGGACCTTACCCAAACAAGTATGAGATGTTTCTTCCAGCCTGTGGCCCAAGCTGTAGAAGATTACTGACAGGTCTGCATTAATGCTGAGTGGAAAGACTTTGTGTGTGGCATGTGGAAAGAGCAAGGAGAGATGTGGTGGTCGGAGGCAGTCTTGGGCTTAGCGACCATGACATGATAGAATTCTCAGTTGTGAGTGAAGTAAGGAGAGGGGTCAGCAAAACTGCTATCATGGACTTGCGGAGGGCAGACTTTGGCCTGTTCAGGTCACTGGTTGAGAGAGTCCCTTGGGAGACAGTCCTGAAGGACAAAGGGGTCCAGGAAGGCTGGACGGTCTTCAAGAAGGAAATCTTAAAGGCACAGGAGCAGGCGGTCCCCATGTGCCATAAGAAGAGCTGGCGGGGAAGGCGACCTGCCTGGCTGAACAGGGAGATTTTGCTGGGACTCAGGGAAAAGAGGAGAGTTTATCACCTCTGGAAGAAGGGGCAAGCAACTCACAAAGAGTACAAAGATCTCGTTAGGTCAAGTAGGGACAAAATTAGAAAGGCAAAAGCCCAGCTAGAGCTCAGTCTGGCCACAGTTGTAAAGGATAATAAAAAAATGTTTTTACAAATATATTAACAACAAAAAGAGAGGCAAGGAGAATCTCCATCCCTTACTGGATATGGCGGGGAACATTGTCTCCAAGGACAAGGACAAGGAAGGACAAGGCTGAGGTACTTAATGCCTCCTTTGCCTCAGTCTTTATTAGCCAGTCCAGGTATCCGCAGGGTATTCAGCCCCCTGAGCTGGAAGATGGGGATGGAGAGCACAATGTACTCCTCATAATCCAGGAGGAAGCAGTCAAGGACATGCTAAACCACCTGGACACCCACAAGTCTATGGGGCCTGATGGCATCCACCTGAGAGTGGTGGATGAGCTGATGGAGGAGCTTGCCAAGCCACCCTCTATCATTTACCAGCAGTCCTGGTTAACAGGGGAGGTCCCAGAAGACTGGAGGCTTGCCAATGTGACGCCCGTCTACAAGAAAGGCCGGAAGGAGGATCCTGGGAACTACAGGCCTGTCAGCCGGACCTCCGTACCGGGGAAGATTATGGAGTGGTTGGTCTTGAGAGTGCTCACAGGGCATCTGCAGGACAACCAAGGAATCAGGCCCAGCCAACATGGGTTCATGAAAGGCAGGTCCTGCTTGACCAACCTGATCTCCTTCTATGACCAGGTGACCCGCCTAGTGGATGAGGGACAGACTGTGGACATTGTCTACCTGGACTTTAGTAAAGCCTGTGACAGCGTCTCCCACAGCATTCTCCTGGAGAAACTGGCGGCTCGTGACTTAGACGGGTTTACTCTTTGCTGGGTGAGGAACTGGCTGGATGGCCGAGCCCAGAGAGTTGTGGTGAATGGCGTTAAATCCGGCTGGCGGCTGGTCACAAGCGGTGTTCCCCAGGGCTCAGTTCTGGGGCCAGTCTTGTTCAATATCTTTATAGATGATCTGGATGAGGGAATTGAGTGCTCCCTCAGTAAGTTTGCAGATGACACCAAGTTGAGTGGGAGTGTTGATCTGCTGGAGGGTAGGAGGGCTCTGCAGAGGGATCTGGACAGGCTGGATCGATGGGCAGAGGCCAACTGTATGAGGTTTAATATGGCCAAGTGCAGGCTCCTGCACTTTGGCCACAACAACCCCATGCAACGCTACAGGCTTGGGGAGGAGTGGCTGGAGAGCAGCCCGGGGGAAAGGGACCTGGGAGTGCTGGTTGACAGCCGGCTGAACATGAGCCGGCAGTGTGCCCAGGTGGCCAAGAAGGCCAACAGCGTCCTGGCCTGTATCAGGAATAGTGTGGCCAGCAGGAGTAGGGAAGTGATCGTGCCCCTGTACTCGGCACTGGTGAGGCCGCACCTTGAATACTGTGTTCAGTGTTGGGCCCCTCACTACAAGAAGGATGTTGAGGTGCTGGAGCGTGTCCAGAGAAGGGCAACGAAGCTGGTGAGGGGTCTGGAGCACAAGTCTTATGAGGAGCGGCTGAGGGAACTGGGGTTGTTTAGTCTGGAGAAGAGGAGGCTGAGAGGAGACCTTATCGCTCTCTACAACTACCTGAAAGGGGGTTGTGGCGACGAGAGTGTTGGTCTCTTCTCCCAAGTAACTAGTGATAGGACAAGAGGAAATGGCCTCAAGTTGCGCCAGGGGAGGTTTAGATTGGATATTAGGAAAAACTTCTTCACTGAGAGAGTGGTCAGGCATTGGAACAGGCTGCCCAGGGAGGTGGTGGAGTCGCCATCTCTGGAAGCGTTCAAAAAACGTGTGGATGTGGCGCTTCAGGACATGGTTTAGGGGACATGGTGGCGCTGGATTAATGGTTGGACTTGATGATCTTGAAGGTCCTTTCCAACCTAGTGATTCTGTGATTCTGTGATTCTGTAATATATGGATGTTCCTGTTAAAATGAGATGAAGAAAACATATATATAAGGATACATGTAGGTTTATTTGTTATGCATAGCTTGTAGCATGCCACATGGAAGCAGGATATATAAGTATCACACTGATTCTTACAGCCTCTTTAATGGGACAGCAGGGTCATCCAGCCAAAAGGAGACCACTGGTAACCTGGAACGGTTGCATGCTTAACTGGTTTCATGGGTAAGACAGAAGCTGAAAGACAGGGCTGAAAGTTTTCCTAGTGACGTTTGGACATATGGAAAGCAGAGGAACCATAGAGCAAAAGGGGAGGACAGTGGGGGAAAAAAAAAGAGGCAATATCTAGATCAGGTCTTTGCACCTTTATGTTCATGCCTTTGGGGTTAGCTAATAACGCCTGTGGAGATGATGGTATAGACGTTTCACCTTTTTTTTCGTTTGTTTCAGGAAAGACACATCTCTGGTTAGTACAGAACCAGAAACACATCCAAAGTGAGTGGCCCGGTGGCCAGAAGGGGCTGGAAATGGAGTGATCACAAAGGACCAACACAGCACAAAGTGACACCAGAATCATGGACTTCAGGGATTTACTGGCCCTTCCCTGCACAGCGTTCAGCCATCACCAGAGCACCATGCTGCCTGCCCTGCTTGCTCTCCAGGATCCCGCCTAACAGTTCTGCAGACTTCTTTTGGCATTGTTTTCCCCAGTTTGGCCCTTCTCATGGTTTAAAGCCAACTGAGTAAAAACATAATGTTCCAGGATGCAAAACAACATGTCATGGCACATGGGAAGGGGAGCTGGTCTGTTCGCTCCTCTCTGCTTGCTGCACTAAAGGGATGTCAGGGACGATAGAGCTTTTGCCTGAGGTAGGGAAACTGACCCCTCTGAACAGCTAATACCACCACAAATGCATGATCTGCAGCCCTTGAAAAAGGCCAGGCTGCTCCAGCTTTTCCTTTTGAGAGGTTTTCCTTCTGAGATGTTTTCCTTCTCTAGAACATAAGACAAAAAAGAAAGGCAACCCTTTAGCATATTCCCAAGTGATCTACTGGAGTTCAGGGGATTATATCAAGAGGTGAGCAGACCTGAGCTGTGTCTGCCTCTGCTTTGTCAGAGGAAAGCTCCTGGGGCCATAGCCTGCAGGTGTGTGGTGTGGGACAGGGAAAACCCATGGGATTGTAGGGCAAAGACACTAATAGGTGTTAAGAAGTAACGGGCTGCTTCCTCATGAAGATGGTCCAGAAATAATTTCTAGACTATCTTGCTACCTATGAGCCGATACTCACTTTTTGGTGGATGATTTTAGACACATGAGATTTTCCAGTTGCTACTTGGATACCTAGGGAGTATCCAATCCAAGAGTATCTTCTTCTCCTGCCCTTCCCATGGGAAGGTAACTTCAGTCTCCAAGGAGACTGCTACTTTGGAGGGTCCATCTGTATGAACTTGAGGCATCTCCTGCCAACAGAGGCAGGACCTTGCCCGTGATTCGCAAAGCTCTTTCAGATCCTTGGGATGCAATTATTATTCCAACTCTGTTGTGAAATCTCAAGGGTCATAACTCAAGAAATAATTGGCCATATGGAAATAAGGATGAGTTATTTCAGCAGATGACAGGACTATCCAGCATTATAATCATAACACTTTAAAGACTAGATAAACAAGAGTTATGGGAAAGACAGAAACTCTTATGTTTCAGGGCATAACTATTGTGAGTCAGGAAGTAATTCCCCTTTCAGGCCATTTATTCTGTAATTGGTGGCTCTAACTGGAGCCGGACACCGACAGAATCAATAACCCATGGCAGGGGCACCTCTGATTGTTTGTTACTTCCAAGTTTTGTAATGAATTCATTGAGATAAACAAACTTTTGTTTTCCTCTTGCAAATTCGATCACCTCCCCACTTGTATTCCCATACTTTATATTCTTCTTGGCACTAATTGCGTGCTTTCAGTCAGCATGTTTCTGCTTTCCAGGACCGTAAGCCATGACTTGAGGGCACAGCCACATTTACATCCCTTTGCAGCTGGCCTGTTTCTAGCAGTGTCAGTCCTTGGGTTTTATTTTTTGCTGTCTTTATGCTCAGGGACAGACACTACTCAGTAGGTCTTTGTGATTCTAATCTTTTTCATACAGTTTGAGGAGCAATGAACTTGAAAAACAAAATCTCTTTCTTGGGGGAGAGAAGGCACCTGAATTTAGGCCTCTCTTTACCACCCACTAAGGATGTACGTGACAGTTTAGAGAGGGCTGGGAAGAGTGTATTTGTCGTTGTTCTAACGCCCTTTGTTGTTTCCATATAGCTCCTATTTCTGTAGGCACCATCTGTTTGTTGGTTTGGTTTTTTTCCTCTCCGCCATTGCAGGCTTCAGGAAATGCCCTCTTGCCAGGTGGCATCTCTATGTGCTGCTGCTACGGCGGCTCTAGAAGCAGGTGCAGTTTGTGGTATAATGTAGCTTTGTGCCAGCCCATTACAAGCCATGGCCCATTCAGGGACTTGGATGGGGTTATTGCTTTAGCTCAGCTCCATTCAAGACGTGGGCATTGCATCTGAAGTGCCACTGGCAGATGACTTCTCAGTTTGATTTATGCTAACCTTAGAGCTGCTGGTAATTACATGCATGTTCTTGTATTCAGGAAGTTTATGCAGTCGCCAAGGAGCAGGGACTTCTTCATGTAACACCAGGAGGATGAATTGTTCATTTTGATGAGCATCTCAGGCACTTTTGGCCTGCCTGTGTGTTTCTTCTTGTGATGGTGGAAGGCCCGGTGGAAGGAGAATTGATAATAATACTGCAGCTCTGCTCTCCAAGAGTTTCTGAACTAATTTGCTGGTATTTTATCAGCCAAAATAATATGTGCAGAACAATGGTTTTGCATAGTGTGATTCTGTGGCTCATTAATCAAATTGGATGATCAGCTGGGTTTTGTTGTCTTCTTGTTATCCCTTACAAGTAGTGCAGGGGGAAGAGTGTTCAATACACTTTTTTTCCACAGCACTTCATCTCTCTGCTTCAACTGAACCCAAAGGGCCACATGAGAGAAATGACCAAAAATTTTCACACTGGTGTTTCCTCTGTGAGTGCCCAAAAGATGTCATTTAGCTAATGTGTGACATGGTAATTTCTGTTCTTGTCTGGGCAGTGACCATTTTCTCTTCTAAGCTACGAGGCATGTCATAACATTTTAACATAACATTTCATAACATAACATTTCTTCAAACAAGTTCTTAGACTCATTGACTTTTTAATTTTCATGCACTGCTGGAAAAGACCAGAGGCAGCCAGGTGACTAAAGAAGAAGGGTTTTGCTGGCCTTAGTGCAGGGTGATGTTGTATTACAAGTCCTTGGGTAGCAATACCTTCTTTTTTGCTGTAGCTTAACACAAATGTGCAAGGAAATATGAAGAATGTAGGTCAAATTCAGAGATGAAGTGAGAAGGAGTTTCCTTTGGAATTACCTACAGATGTTCAGGTGAAGAGCATAGGAAGATCTTTTCACCTGATGAAACTCAAACATCAAGGAATCATAAGCAAGAAAATCACAGAATCATTAAGGTTGGAAAAGACCTTTAAGATAATCAAGTCCAACCATCAACCATCAACATGCTCACTAAACCATGTCCCGAAGTGTCATGTCTACATGTTTTTTGAACACTACCAGTGATGGTGACTCCACCACCTCCCTGGACAGCCTGTTCCAATGTTTGACCACTGGCTCAGTAAAGAAATTTTCCCCAATATATAGTGTAAATCTCCCCTGGCACAACTTGAGGCCATTTCCTCTTGTTCTATTGCTAATTACTTGGGAGAAGAGACCGACACCCATCTCACCACAACCCCCTTTCAGATAGCTGCTTTCTCTCTAATTCTGCTTTCTACCTTTGCACATCCTTCTCCCTATTTGTAAGGTATGGTATAAGTCCAGTGCTGTGATGTGACAACAGCTCTTAATAAGATCAGTTATTCCTAACAGCGTATGGCCTGCTAAAGTTAGGAAACCTTGACACCAGAAGAGTGAGCCTTCCCACCTTTCCCTCACAATGAAGTGAAGCAGAAGTTGGTGTTGTGTTTGCACCTCATCCTCACTTGTGTGGATGGTGAGGGTGTCTTATACCTACTCCTACTGCCCTGCTGCACACGTCAAAAATGCCAAAGTGGGTCCCCACCTCAAACCAAAGCTGAGGTCTTCTCTGTCACTCCCTCAGCCTGTGAGCACCCTCTTAGCCTCATTTGTCACATTCAGTGTAGCATTTCCATACACAAATGAACATCAGGTTTTTGGGTCTTTTGCCCTGCCCCAAGGCACCAGGTGAGTGTGTGTAGCAGACTCCTGGAGGTTGCTTGTGTTTTATGTGTTGGATTAATCCCCTGCAACGAACACCAGGGCTGGACCTCTTGAAGCCATTAAACTTGGAAGGCAATACACTAATTTTCCCCAGAAACCATCTCTTGTCACTGTCAAGAACATCCTTCCAATCCCTTGTGGGTGCCAGCAAAGCTGCAAACATGGAATCTATTGCAGCCCTTTAGCATCTTTGTTTAGAACTGCTCTAAATACATTCACCTCAAGACCTTCCTCATATTGCCCCAGTGCACAACTGCTCACTTTAATGCAACTCAACATGCTAATAGAGATACTTTGTTGGATTTTTTTTTTTTTAAATTGTGCAAAATGTACACAAAAGACAAGGTTGAGCCTAGAAACATTGCGGAAAGCACTGTCTTTGTAGAAAATTCAGGTTTTTTTAATTGTTTTGTTTCTTCAAAATAAATCCCAAATTAAAGGTACCTACCAAGTCTTGTTCCTCTCTCTGGGCCTGATGTAAAGATCCACAGAGGTGTTGAAATAATTGCCTCTGGCCCAAGAGACTTTGGATTAGGTATTTTATTGATTTTCATTTCTCCTCAGTATTTAGCTACGTTAATACACAGACATGCAATTAAATGGGCTGTAAGCAGAGTTGATAACACCAATAACAAAGGTCCAATAATGATTTTAACCTACATGAAAAGAAGGATTACGTGATCATTCCCTCTGCCCATCTGTCTTCATTTTTTTTAATCACTTGGCTAATTGCAAACCAGTTTTGAGAGAAGGGGTAAGATCTCCAACACCATAAAGTTCCTGCAAGTTCTATGAAACTTGATGGTTGAGTAGAGGATAGATATGCAGGTAAGCATCCTGAAAATGGGGACAAGAGGTCAAACTTCATCATGGCCAGTCTTTCCATAAGCACATGGCTCAGGACAAACCATGGTGTATTTTGTTGCTCCTCTGGTGGGGCAGATCAGAAGGCATGGGGGGAGCGAGGGGGTTTGCAGGGGTGTTATGTTAGCAGCCAAAGGCTGCACATTGAGGTGAAACCACATTTCCTCGGTCTCGCTGTTCAAGGAAGAGCTTGCTTAACATGGGCAAAAGAATGTATTTTTCCCTTGCCTTGTGCACAAAATCTCCTGAAAGGTTTTGTCTCAAATTGACTTGAAACATTTAGCCTGCAGCAGATATCCGGAGCATAACGTTTCAGCCCACACAGTTAAAGTCTGTCAAAATAGGAAGTGATTGAAAGCAGGGTCTGTCCCAGGACCATTCAGGAGGAGACTGAGAGCTGAAGAGGAGAAGCTCTGCTACTTGTTTTACCCATGCCTAACCACTTCTGCAAAATGTCATTGAATTGTGGGTTATTATGGCCATCTTCCACTCCAGACAGATAGGTCTGAGTCCAAGTAGTAGAAGATGTTTCCCAAAACAGAAGTTGTACTGAGGTTCTTCAGAAACTCATCTGTATTGCCTGAGGTGTTTCACTGGCAGCAGAAGGCAAACCTGGGGTCAGGACACTGTTTTGGTTGAATTTTTTTGTGTAAAACCAAATGTGCCAGAAACCCCAGAGAAGGAGAGAGGAGATGGTAGCAGAAAGTCCAGAGCTGCCACAAATCAGCCGTGCGTGTAACCCCAGCTGACCGCGAAGTCTGTGTTTTGAGTATAGAGCTGACCAGAAAAAGAGACCAAGAAGATAGGGAGAAGCTCTTCTTTACTCTTCGATTCCCACAATGCCCAGAGGAAAATGAGAACATGAACTTTCTCTGCAGATAAACAGGGCTGCATCAAGAACACTCAATTTAATTAGTATCTTCCATAACGGAAACATTCCCCATGATCCCAAGTATCATCGTTGTACTGTGGCCAAATGATATTGTGCTACATTTACATATTCATGAAAGATACATATAGTTAAAATAAAAGAAAGGCACTCTGGACTAAGCATCACTTCACAGGTTCTTGAGAGAATTCTACTTAAATTTGAATTTATTCCCATTTGTCATGTTGGGTGAGATACATGTGATCAAAAGTAGATGCGTGGAGCAGAGACAGTTCCATCTGAGCTGGAGTCTGCAGCTGTCTTTTCTATTTTTTTATATCCAGGGTATAATTCTGTTTATCTTAAAGTAGACCTCTAAAGTAGGTCAGACAAGTCTCTCCTTAAAAAACATCTATTGAAGAACATGAGGGTGGCCAGCTCTACCTTGTAGGCATCTGAAATTAGGTGAAATGAATTCCTCCCCTACTGATCACCAGGTATGTGGCGCCTATGGAGTGGGTGGTCTGATCTATCAGGTCTTGGGATGGATGATAGGGATGTTTGCAAGTGGTTTCCACAAGCTGTCTGTGTAGTATCCTTTGCAGCCACATTTTAGCTTTTTATGCCTTCGATGTTGGTGGGACACTCCAGCCCTGTCTGTATGCTTGTCTTTCTGCAGGAGATGTGTGTGATGTGTCTCACTTCTGCATTTTAACAATCCAGCCGCTGACCTTGGGCACTGTTTTGCTCTCTGTGGGATGACTGGTGCCACTGGGTTTGAAGTGCTGTCCATTAATCCAGCTGTAGCAGGCTTGCAAAGGAAGGATGGTGGTGTGGTGAAAGCACCCCACGGGGTGGCAGGAGATCTGAGCTCGACTCTTCAGTCCGCCACAAAAAAATATCACTGTTGATCTTGGGCGCGTTTCTTACACTCTTTGCTCCACCACAGTTTCCCCATCTGTAAAATGTGAATGATTTTTACCTACCTGGCTGAAAACTGAGGATCTCATAACTGGAACTCGAGGAACCTAGAGGGAAACTCTGGTCTGGATTTGCTCATGACAAAGCATCTACTAACATATTTTTCAGCCGGTGCCTGGCACAGCAGAAATGTTCAACTTTCTGTTTAAATAAGCTCTTTCATCAGATGAAAGAACATACCAGGAACTGGTCAGCAATACGCTCTGTGGAGCAGCCCCTGAAAAGGGAGTACAGAGCAGGGAGTTAACAGCTTCCACGCAATGAGAAGGGAGCAGAGCTGCAGCGAATTTAAGGCAGTAATGGAGGACTGACCAAGGGAGCTCCTCAGTTCGCAGTAATCCCAGTTATCAGCTGCTGGTCACCTCTGTAGCGGGAGGTCAAGGGGAGTGAAGCCATTGCACTCCACTCTGCCAGTAGATATTAAACAATAACCAGCGCCATAAAACTTTTGACTTTAACTGGCATGAATTAAAGGCTTTGGTCAGGTTGGCCTTGGAATTGTTTAGGATGAAATTGATTCCTTTTAGCATTCGAGAGGGTCCAATTTAAGCTGTTTAGCTGAGCAGTGTGGAAAATACGGCAGTTTAGCTATTATGTGGTCAAACTGAAGAGCAGACGCCATTTACCGATATTGCTGGATCCATAACCTCACATCCTCTCAGAAACACCATACTTACTACACTTTCTATCGTGTGTCGTTATGTCCACCGGCGATGAAAATCCTGCCTGTTTTGTCCATCATGTTTCTTGGCTTCCATGTTGCTTATATATCTCACATGTCCCTCAGCACCTTTGCTGCAGGGCAACACATGTTCATCGCAGGGTTTCCACTCTGGGCAGAAATGTGTGTGTTTTGAGACAGAATGGCAGGAAATGCTTTTGGTAGATGTCAGTGGCCTTATAGTTTGTAAGGATAAATGTGGCCACAAAGACTCTTATGAAAAGAAAAAACATTTCTGAAAGACTGATTACTTGTTCTTTTAACTCTAGAGCTTTTTAGGCTGGCTACAATAGCATCTTGCTTTACTTTGGGTGTCCAGAGATTATATCAGTGTATACAATACCCAGCTTCCTGCATTGGACAGTCTCTTTGCCCATCCTACCTGAGATGGTTTCTGCTAACAATCTTGAATATGGCTGGTCTGTGCAGCCAGGACAGTGCAAAACCAGAGGCTTATTTTTTGCTCAGACCCATTTTACATCAATTTTCAGATGCCATGAAATGATAGAGACTACAAAATTGTGAGTTTTGTATTGGCTGAGAAGCTGACCTGAATTTTGGACAATGAGTAATAAAGACAAAGGAAAATGTTAATCTGGGCTGCTTTCTGCAAGGAAAAGAACATTTCTCTCTTTATAGCTTCCCTCAGGAGCTGTGAAGGTACACGGAGGAACAATAAGAAAAAAATTAGGGAAGGGAAATTTGGGGCAACTGCTAGTAAAGTGAGGTGTTAATCTTTCCCCATGAGGATATGATGATCATTTCTCAGCAACACGCAGAGGGAAGAGAAAAGAGACAAAAATGGTGAGTTAATAGAAAAGGCAGCTTGGTTCGATGGCCACTGTCTTCACTCGTGTATAAAATGAAGAAGCACAGGGGAAAACAAATAAAACATGGGTCCCTTTCCAGAAGAAAATAACCTTGTGAGGGGACCCTGAGGCTGGACTGCCAGTGCTGGCTCAAAGGCATAAAACCCTCTGCTTTGAGCAGCTGCCCTCCTCGACAGGATGAGGACTTCTGCTGCCCTACCAAAACGAACATGTGGGTTCCTTGGTAAAGGAATTTTATACCAGGACTAGACAGATCATAGAAGAGGCATAATCCTACCCCAGCAGGCAATGAACTTGGGTGATCTTCGAGGCATTTTCCATTCCTGCTTTACCCACTTTGCCCCTGAGTGATTAAGCCTTGAAGTGGTCAGTATTTACCTGAACACTTTTATTCTGAAAAACTTGTCTTCTTGTGAGTATTCTTGCCCTCCCTTGTGCTGGCAGTTGGAAATGCTGCAAGGCCAGCATTGTGTGCAATGTCTTCTCGCTCCCACTTCTGGCCCAACTCTTAGGGAGCGCAAAACAAAAACAAAAGTCCTTGCAGCAAGACACTTCAGACAAGGTCAGTCTAAGAGTCTACAGGAAGGTCTACTGGAAGCTCTTTGTCCTTGGTGTTGATGCTAGACCCTGTCCCCCTATGGACATTGCTAGTGTAGTACTTGCGACTGTTTCGCCTGGAGTAGACCATGCCCCTGGCTAAATATGGGTTCACAAGGGGCAATTGCCTTCTCCATGCCTTCTGCCCCTACTGATGAAGGTGTGCTTTCCTCCATACCCCAATATACTGGCCCAAAGGTCACAAGTGCCACTGGAGCGATGGCACCATACTCTCCTCGCACTGTTCATGGAGGGTCTCACCTCTGCAGCCGGTCTGAAGTCTTCCAACCAGCTCTTCTTTTCTTGTGCTTCTTTACATTTTCTTTAGGTTGGTAAAGGCTGGTTTCTTGGAGCTATGTTTCTTATCAGGAAAGTTTTGGTGATCCAGAATGGCTTGTTATATCCTTTTCTTTCTGTAAGTGAAACAAATTTAGAAGGTTTGTTTTTTGTTCAGTTGTAGCACAAAAGCAAATATTAAAAAAACTTCATAAAAGATGAGCTTGTTCACTGATGTAATCACAGCACAGCCCCTGTGACAGGACCCAAACCAGTTTCTGTCGCACTAATGTGAGCATGGCTATTATGAAGGTTGGGGTTCAAGGCTAACTGTGACAAGACACACAAATGAATGTGGAAGTTTCTAAACAACCACTTAATATGGACATCCCATTCTTTAATCTCCTGAAAAGAAATATGAGCTTTCCTATTTAAACTGCTGGAGAATCTGGAAAAAGTATGTTTGACTGTTAATTAGTATGGATGGAGTTACAAATTAGCAGTCTCTCCTGCAATAAAAAACATGCTATAATCATCACGGAGCCCGAGCAAGCACTCTAATTGCTTATGTCTGTCTGCATTTAGTACAGGTTAGGGAGACATCAGCTTAATTTCTGGCTCTGCCAAAGCAGGTCTCTACTAGAGATTGCTACTGCTGCTCTTTGCAGTGCTTTGAACTAGCTGGGTGTGCCTGTAGCAGTGCTGTCTCCAACTGGGCAAAGGGAACCCAATCACAAATAGCACTTTTTCCAAGAACTACAGTTTGGTGCCATGGAGAATTGTCTCTCTGTTCCCAGAAATGATGACTTGAGTGAGCAGCAGTTGCTCCTCCACAGCCAAGGATGTGCTGTACCTAGAGCTGACATGCATCAGCTCTGATAGAAGAGTTTTTATTTACAGAAATGCTTACTTTATAGAAATGAAAATTTCGGTGATGTTTAAAACAACCAAGCCTCTGTCTTGGCTGGGACCTTTGATCTCCGTGGAGCATCATGACAGTAGCAATGATCTCAGAAGCACGAAGCTTCTAGCAAGTGATGGCTATGTTGGTTGGGCACGTGCCAGGGAATGGCTGACAGGGATGACATGCTGTAGGAAAAGAGTAAGGACTTTACTTTAAATAAGTCTAAGAATGTGTATTTGTTTGGAAAAAAATCTATGGAGGGAGAAAGTGGGTCTTACTGATAAAACATTGGCCTAGAACAAAGAGCTGGGTTAAATGCCATTGCTGGCACAGACTTTGGGTGTGCATCCAAGAATAAGTCATGGGACCTTCTGCCCTGGTTCTCAGCCCATAAAATGGAGATGTGAAGGAGGATAAAAACAGCCCCTTTCCTTTATCCTGGTTTTGTATGTGTCAGGCCAGAAATCCTGGGGGAAGGGACAGCATCAAAAACAATAGAGGCTTGTTCCCTTTTCAGGCCTGCGAGCATTACTGTACAACTGACACAGGTTGTGCTATCTGAAGGCGTCTTTCAAGGTTATTTTGTTGAGACCAGTGTTTAATTTTAGGCTTTGGAAATGGAAAATGAAAAGACCCAACTGTTCCAAAGGTCAAATTGTCCACCTGTCCTGGGCAGGCTCCTAGGTTGATTTTGTAGATTGTTCTGTAATGTTTTACTTTGCTTAGAGGCTGAGATGTGAGTTCAATGGCAATTTGCAGAGGAAAGCAGCAGCTTGATTGGAAAATCTTTGAAAGAGAAAGTTTGGGCTCAGCAAAATCTAACCTTCCTTCTGGGACAGCATTCCATTTTAAGGCTAAGTCATTTTTGTCCATGACTTGCTTTCATTAGAAATGCTCTCACATTTGGGGAGATAACTTGTACCTCTCACAAGGTACAATCAAAACAGAAAAGAAGATTTCTGTTTCTTGACTTTGTATTTCGTTTTGATTTTGTGCATTTTTTTGTTAGAGTGGGAGCATTAAGGTAGAAACAAAAAATGAGTTCACTCTCCCCCCCTTGCTTTTCAGCAGGAAAAATATTTATGTTCTTTAGTCTTCAAATAGAAGCAACTCAAACAGTGATAAAAGATATTGTCTTTATATTTTGAAATGGAAAATTTTCTCAAAAGAATTTGTTTTTTTTTTCCCTTTTCCTTACAGAATGTCACATTTTTGACATAAAGTCATTCTTGGGTAGAAAATTTTTTGGTAAAATATTTTAAGCTGGTTGTTGAAATACATCTTTCTTTTGCATTTATGGGTTGGTTTATTGCATAGACTACAAAACCATAAAGCGTATGAACTACCCTAAATCACCTCTGTGGGATGGCCATACCAGTGTTTGGAAAAAATCCTGAAAATACGAAATATTTCACTGATAGTTATTTTAGAAATATTGATAATAGGCAAAGCATGAGTTACTGAGGAGAGATTACATGCTTACACTTTATCTTCAGTCTGTTCACAACCTGAAGGTAACCTTTCTGAAAACTTGTAAGTGGATAATAAAGACAATTACATAGAAGAGAAAAAAGGATGAACATATGTAAAAAAAAATGAGAAAACTCCAGAAAACCTTATTTTCAGTTAGCCAAGATCAGTGTACAAAGTCTAAATAAGCACTGCATACAGCTGATAAATTTTAATGTTGTTTTGTTTCAATTTTAAAATATTATGGAGTTGTACTAAGCAGAATTCCTGAGGCTGAAGAAAAACTCAGGTACTCCAAACAAATACTGTTTGAAGTGAATGTTTTTTGGCAAGGTGTTTTATGGTAGGTATTGAATAATTCTATCCAAGATATTTTAAAACCTTCTTTTAGGGAAAGAAAATGCTGAGGGTTCAAAGTAAAATAAGACTGCGGGGGAAAGGAAATTAATCTGTTTTTTTGGAACACCCCTCAGAATGTTACAAATCCTGCAGAAATTTATGGGTAGCCAGAAGCATCATCTGAAGCCCTCACCATTCACCAGCCTGTTACTCAAAATGAACATTAGAGAGTATTTCCATTTCATGTTGGTTTGTATGATAATTTTATGATCTAGAGAGGTCAAGTTTAGACTCGCTCCTTAGGAATGCCACTGTCCAAACTCCCCCGAAAATCCTCAGCATCAGGCGGCACTTTGTGTTTTGAAAGATCCGCTCATCAGTCACCACCTTACAATATTAACTAATCCTTGTAACACCCTTGTCAGATGTGGAAAGTTAAGGCAAGAAGTTGTTAAATTCCAAATCATTAAGGGATGACTGGCTGGCTATCAAGATAACACCATAGAAATCACAGGCATTCTAAACAATAGGCGAAGCTTGAATTCTAGAGACAATTGGACGCATACCACTGAAACCAGGAGATGATGAGGAGATGTTTCAACTTCTGCTACAGTCAGCATTGGGAGCCTTTTCTCTCTTCTGCACCACAGAGATTTATATGTTTGTGGGAGATATCACAGAGCTATAGGAAATACTGAAGCCCATTAAACATTTGGAATGAGCACACTGAAAGTTGTCACGCATTATCTGGGATTAAAGTTGAGTACTTCTAGCCAGACCTTTCACTACTGAAAGTTAATTGGTGAAACTCGATTTTATTGGCTGGCAAAATGCCTCTGTACCTCAGCTGAAGGTCAGGCATACTGCTTGCTTGCTAGGCAGAGGCAGCAGAATGTAAGAATTTCAAGGCAGCTTTCATCCCTCATTTTGGATTTCAAGCTCTGATTGGTCTTTAGAGGTTGGAAAAAAGCTGAGAAAAATCACATTATTTTCTTCCAGTTCCCTGGTTCAGAGGAGTTTGTGGAAAGAGCTGTAGAAGCCCTGGATGATCAAAAGGACTGGCATGGTCAGGGGACTCTCCTCTCCTCTTCCAGACTTGGTCTGGATGCAACCATGGGACGGATGCGAGGTTTGGCTACGGACACAAGAGATGTGCACAGTCATGTCCACATGCTTCTAAGATGTGTTAAATTTTATTTTAAAAAGAAACTCAAATTAATTCAGATGAATGGTTCCCAAAGGTGCCTATTTTGCTCCATTGGCCGGGACAGACTCTAAAGGCTGATCTGGGTTCAATGGGATGGAACCCAGCCCAGCTGCTTTGGCAGGTTCAGTTTCAGCGGCTTGTTGCCGTATGAGTTATTGAACCCTTAACCAGCTCTGAAGCTCCAGCCTGAGGGTTACTCTGCAGGAATCAGCAGCAAAAGCAGAAATCGCCGATGCTCCAAGGTTTGTTTCCCAGCGGCAGGCAGCTTCCTCTGCACCTTGCTGCAGATAAGACGCGGTGGGTCACAAGGCTCCTGCATGGGGTCTTGTGTGGCCACCCGCTGTCTGGGGCTGCAGCCAGCACCGAGCCACCCCACGCCTGCGGGACGGCGTCAAAACCGACGGGGCTGCAGCCACAGCCGAGGCAGCTCTTGCCCAGGCACCAGGCCCACACAAACCCTCCCGTTTCTGTGTCACATTGGGACCAGGAGAAGGCCTTGAAAAATGAGGCTGCCAGCATGAAAGCAGCAGGGGGGAGGACCTTTCTGGAAAGCTGAAAACAGGAAATGTTTAATCAAGCTCTGAGAAAAAAAAAAAGAAAAAAGAAAAAAAGAAAAAAACCCACCGTCTCTCTCTGAGCAGCCAGGATGTTTGTGAAATCCCGGCTCCGTTTATTATGATGCTGAGTTTCAGCTGGCTGTTTTATTGAAGACAGCTGGGACACATTACTTGCGCATTAACACTGAGCCAGCTTTCATTTTAAAACTTACCCGTTGCTGGGAGCTTTCCTTAATGCGTTCCTGCTGCCGCCAGCTCCATAATCCGCACCAGCAGCCGCAGGGGAAGATCACCTCGCTTTACTCTACTTCTTATTTCCGGAGAAAGGCCTAATAAAAAAAAAAAAAAAAAAAAATCGGCCCGGCTGATGGGGAGCGAGATGGCCCCTCTCCTTGCTGTGGCTCCGAGGCGGAGCGAAGCTCGCCGGAGCGAGAGGTCGGCGGTGCATCCGCCAAGAGGACATCTGCTCGCGAAGCAAAACCCTTGACGCTCATATGCAACTCTCTCTTAATTGCTTTCCAGGGACATATTAGAGCTTTTTGCAATGTAAACCGTGTTTCAGTACATCACAAATCACGGAGTGATGGCTCCGGCGGAGATCGTGGCGGAGGCTGGCGAGCCCCGTTGTGAAAGCGGTGGGGAAACGAGCCGACGCGCTCCGCGGGTGCGAAGGTTTGTCTGTGCGGCACGGCAGGAGGGATGGCCCGGGGAGTGCCGGCGCCCAGCCGGGGCCAGGGGTTTGGCGGTTGCAGTCTGTGTCCTCCAGCACGCGTCCCCCAACGCACACGGGGCCAAAATGTTCTTCTCGGGGACCTGGGAGACAACTGCAATCCCTCACACCGAAATTCCTCTGTATAAAGCAACACTCAGGTGTGGATGGAGGAAGGTGAGCGTGTCCCTCGTGCCCCCAGCCCTGTAGTTTGGGACATCAGAAGCCATCTGGACCCCGCCATCCTGGTCCTGGTCCTGAGTAGGGCTATGGATGGCCTCTGGGAACGTAGATGTAAAAAGCTGGTGTGAATTCAGGTCAGAATTCTGGGAAGGGGTCAAAGAGGTGGTGTTCATGTGTCCACGCTGCTTTTTAGGCTGGTGTCACAACTGAATGAGACTTGTGCCATCGCACAGTATGTATATGTCCCCATGTATGTTTATGTAGCAGGTGTGTTCCCTAACTACTTTTGCACTCACAAGCCGATTTCAAGTAAACATAACAGAAAGGTAGAGTTTTCAAACACACTGAATTTTTCCAAAGGTAAATAAGCCATTGGATGGAGAAGAGAGACTTTGTTAATGCCCTTACTGGCAGGCTGCACTGGGACCTCAGGCTTTATTGCACACATGAGAATCCACACAAGCATGCTCCATTAAGTGTTTTAATTGCAGAGGACATTTCTATTCCTGTTTATGCCTTATTAGATATTAGAGTGATCACCCTACTCCCATGTCTAGGAAGAGGCATTTATCTTTTACATGGGACTAGACGGCTGCTTATGGAACAAACTGCCCTGAGGATTAATTTCTTCCTGACGTATCTTGGCTGATACTTGCTTAATACCATTTCATTTCTCAACAGCACCATGGATGCTCCTTTATGCAGTAAAAATATCAGAATCCTTTCTTTGTTTCAATTTTGTTAGTGTCTTAACTCTTGAAATCACACAACAATATGTTTTTCGGGTTACTAACACCCATATACAAAAAGAAGGGTTTTCCTCCTTTAGTGGTGTTTGTTTTCCTTTGGTTATTCTCATGCATTTGCACTTTGAGAGAGGGTAAGTGTGTGCAACCTATTTGCCATTTCTGTTAATTATTTTGTACCTCCTTCTGCAAGACCTCCTGTCCTTTAAGACTGTCAACAGCACCTCCCAGTTTGGTATCATCAGCAAACGTGCTAATGGTTCATTCAACTCCTGCATCCACATCATTAATAAATGTACTGAACGGAATTGGCCCTAGAATCGAACCCTGAGGAACACCACTGGTGACTGGTCACCAGCCAGTTGTAGCCCCATTCTCTGCAACCCTCTGACCTCTGCCTTTCAGCTGGTTCTTCACCAGTGCACTGTGAACCTGTTCATCCCACAGTTGGACAACTTGTCCAGAAGGATGCTGTGAGGGACAGTATCAAAGCTTTACTGAAATCTACATTTACTAAAAACTACATCCACCACCTTCCCTTCATCCACAGTGTGGGTGACCTCATCATAAAAGGGTATCAAAGTAGTTGAACAGGACTTTCCTTTTGTGAACCCGTGTTGACTGTGCCTGATGATTGCATTATTCTTTAAATGCCTTTCAGTCATATCCAGTATGTCTTCTCCATATTTTTTCCAGGAACTGAGGTTAGACTAACAGGTTTGTAGTTCCCTGGGTCTTCCCTCACGCCCTTTTTGTGGGTTGGAATAACATTTACAGCTTCCAGTCAGCAGGGACTTCCCCAAACTCCCAAGAACTTTGGTAGATGATCAAGAAGGTTCCTGCCATAACATCCACTAGCCCCTTCAGTACTCGGGGATGAATCCCATCAGGCCCCATGGGCTTGTGAATGTTCAGCTGATACAGCTGGTCCCGTACAATTTCAGTGTCCACAAAGTGTCCAGGAAAGTCACTGTTCCCACATCCGTAGTCCTCCAACTCAGGGGACTGAGCAGCCCAAGGTCTATTCATATTATTAAAGACTGAGGCAAAAAATGCATTGAATGCCTCTGCTTTTTCTTCATCCCTAAATGAATGTAAAGTAGCATCTTAAACAGTCCCTGATCCTCCCTCAGCAAACACGAATCTCTGCCGTAAAGGATCTTTATACCAGTGTAATTGTGGCTGAACTGGGTCTTGTGCTGATGGATCAATAAAATTCTCACCCATCCCCAACTAGCCCAGTATGGAAGCTGTTTTTTGGCCAGACTCCATGCATCCCCCCTCTAAAATATGCACACCAAATCTTTTCACACTTGTTCAAAAAGTTTCTCTGTTTTTCTAGCGATTTATGCAGGAGGTCTGAAGCCCTCTGGTTCCTGTATATCCATCCTTACTGCCATCCCCAGTAAGCAGTTCTCAGTAAGCAAGGGCTTCACAGAGATCTCCAGGCAGGTGGCATGGAAGAAGGAAGGCTACTTCAAAGGGAGACTTTATATTGAAATACTGTGCAAAACGTACTGTACAAAGGGAATAAACCATAATTAAGAACAACAGTATCCAGTCTGCCATGTGGTCCTGTGAAATGATTGGTGTGATTTTGGAAACTCATTCCACACTAAAGGAGTCTCAAGTCCTCGATGGCACCTATAGACTTCAAACTCTGCCCCTGTGACACAAATTGGTGTGAAGCCAGTGTTGTGTCCTGATGTCAGGGTGGCTACCCAAAGGGTGCCTCAAACTCAGAGTTGTACTGAAATCATAGCAAGGATCTGAAGGATCGAGTTCAGCAGTTCTGTGGTTGCACATAACTATGTAGGTTTAGTGTAGCAGCACTGTAGAGGGGTTAGATGCCTGGGAAAGCCAGAGGTACTTATCAGAGTCCTCCAAAAATTATGCTTGGAAGAGAAACCACTGAACTATTGGAAAGTATTTACCAGGTTCATTAAATATTAGGCCTAATACTGTAGGGGTATAAGCCAAAATGGGACTGATACGCATACAGAGATCCAGAAGGGTATGTGTGTGTGTAGCTGTCTAATGTTTCCAAAACCTTTCCCCCTTAGGTCAAAAAGCATGGACTGGAAATCCTCATGAATAATTTTGGATTCACTGGATTGGCACTTGTCAAAGGGAAACTAGCTCTCTGGAAAATTCCTGAGGGTCTCCAAAGACCTTAACATGAAGCAAGGCAGAGGAGGGAGGAGGTGTGCTCACGATCCTCCCGGGGAGGCAGCTAAGGACATACATGTTCTCTCTGAGGCCATTAGGGAGTTGACTTGAGCTTCAGTGAAATGCCTCACCAGCTCTGGGAGGTGCACAGAGGTGAACGAGCTATCCCGTAGTGTTTCTTTTTGGGTAAAATTTTCCCTTCTCTTTGCATCCTGCTCAAGCAAAGGGCTAGGTTGTTCTGTGAACATCAGCCTTCATAGCAAGTGATCTCTTTTGCAACACTCCTTCAACTCCAATGCCTTGAGCCACCTCGTCTTCTTTAGCTCCTCCATCACAACGGTGTACTACTCATCTGAATGAATGTGAACATGCTATTTTATACCATGTGCCCCACCTTAGCAGGGAATTAATTAGCAATTAGGTACAGGAAGGAGCTCTGCAGTTCATTCATTGCAGTCTGGTTTAATAATTCAAGAACCATTGGGTCATGCCCTGTGCTGAAGTAAATCTACATAGCTGCGCTAGACCAGGCGATGATCTGCTCCGTTATTTTTCTTACAGTGCTGCGATTTGCCTGGGACACTTGGTTTAACATTCACATCCTGAATCTTGCAAAAAGTGCCAGGGGAAATTTATAACCACAAGCTAATTAACCATGAATCAGTTAATATTTGGGCATGTGAAGTGCTATATACATGCAAGGGATTAAGCTGTCAGAGGGAACTTTGGTTTTAAATCTCCCAGGAAAGTTGTCACTTCAGGAAGCCTGCTGGTCTCCAAGCTAACACTGTGCAGGGTGACTGCAGGAGCATTGATTTGGGGAGAAGGTTCCTCTTGCTGTTTTCTGTAGTTTCTGGGGTTTACTCTATGGTCGTGGTTTAACCTGACAGGTAGCTAAAACAACCACACAGCCATGCACTCACCCCCCTTCCCCAGTGGGATGCGGGAGAGAACTGGAAAAAAATGTAGACCTCGTAAGTTGACATAAAGACAGTTAAATAGGACGGAAAAAAAAAAAGATAAAGAATATTTAAAACAAGTGATGCACAGCACAATTGCTCACCAGCCGCTGACTGATGCCCAGTTAGTTCCCGAGCAGCAGCCCTCCACAGCCAACTCCCCCAGCTTTATATACTGGGCATGACGTCGTATGGTATGGACTATCCCCTTGGCCAGCCTGGGTCAGCTGTCCCGGCCGTGTCCCCTCCCAGCTCCCCGCGCACCCCCAGCCTGCTCGCTGGCAGCCCAGCACGAGGAGCCGGACAGTCCTTGACTGCTCAGCAACAACCCAAAACATCAGTGTGTTATCAACATTATTTTCATCCCCAATCCCAAGCACAGCACTTTATCAGCCATCAGGAGGAAAATCAACTCTGTCCCAGACAAAACCAGGTCAGATTCCCATCCAAATAATACACCTCCTCTTTCCTTGGAAACCTACTCAAAAAGCAGATTACCCTTTGGTTAGGGGGCTGAGTGATGCACAGTTTGCTGGGTGAGATCCGTACGCCTGTGTTGTACGGATCACCGGGATCACAGTGCGTCCTGCTGGCTGTGGAGGACAGACACCTGTAAAGGCTGTGCAGACCCTGCTCTCTGCAGAGATGTTGGCAGCAACCGAGAGATGAGCTCTGCATAGCAGCAGGGATTCAGTAGTGAATTTAAAAACCCATCTGCTATTGCTCCTCTTCCTGGCCAGTTCTGCTGGAGGATTTCTACTCTAATCAATGACACATTGCCTTTTTTCCTGAGCAGTGCTGTGGGGAGTTAGTACTGTGACCATCTGATGTTGCCTCTGCTCCTGGCTGACATGTTTTGCCCCAGTCCGGATTGATACCCCATAGATGCAGGCAGAGGTGAGCATCTGCCCATTAAAGCCAGTTCCTTACAGCACCTTGTTGCTTGGACCTTTGTGCTTCCACCAGAGCTTTAAAACAGCTGCTGAACCAGTTGGTCAGCTGAGTGGCTTGAGAAGGAAGGAGATGTTAGCTTTTCCTCCAGCTGGCAAACCTTCCTTACATTTGGAGGACACTAGGTGTTTGGATGTTAATGCCATGGTATGCCTAGTCATCAAAGCAAGGAAACCTAAGGTTAGGAATAAAGTAGCCTGCTTTTTTAACCCTTTCCCTGGTGAGGGAGGCTAGCCCAACGGTGCTGTTTGCGGAGCTATGTTCACTGAGCAGGAGAAAGAGACACACCAGAACCAGAGTGGGGGGTAACACATGAAGTAAACTTCTGCAGTCGCGTGTTTCTCATCTTTCGATGTCAGTTTGACTCAAGGGAAGGTCTGTCCAGCAAAATGCTGCTGTTGCTATGAGGCATTTCAGTTCCTCGTGGAGGCAGGGTCAGGCGTGCTGGCCTGGAGGCTGCGGGTGACCTGCTGGGGCCAGGAAGGGATTAGGATCTGTGGGCAGCAGCGCTGATGGCTGTGCACCGCTGAGGACCCGGAGGAGATGCCGTTATCTTGCCGTGGCCAGGAGCAGTGCTTGTGTTGCAGGACCTCAGCAAGCAGCTGGCCACGGTGCTTTGGCAGCCGCCGATGCACTTTAGGATGTTGACCTGGCTGCTCTGGGCTCCCTGAGGTGGCAACAACCTCGTTTCACAGAGCTTCAAAGAGTCAGGTTTGATATAACAAACTCATTTTTTTCTGCCTACTTGAACCTGATGAATGTCCCGTGCCTGCAGCAGTTGCTGACTAATAGTGACAGTTTGCACGAAGAAAATGAACATGAATGGAGCATTAATAAAGCTCTGCTAGACCCATTTAAAGCTGGCGCTTTCCCAGAGCTAAGAGCTGACGTTAAGTCACTGGAGTTGTGTAACTAAAGGAAGGGATGGAGCTGAACTTCCCTTTCTACAATAACCCCGTCTAAAATACTTGGAGAAATAATGTCTTCATAATGATGTGCAATTATTTAGGGACTCCTGCTATCAGTTTGCTCTGCTCTGCAGGTCAGGTTCACAAGCCTTATAACATTTTTATGGTCAGAGAAGAATAATAATGTTAAGAATGATTTTTCTTGCCAGGGGATGGTTTTACAGTCGTACAGTTGTAGGCAAATGACTTGGATAACGTTCTGACACTCACCATGTCCCTTCACTAGTACAACTATAACCATATCTACAGTGTTATCCAGTCTCTTTGGGCCCGATCCGGCTGGCTTTAACACATGGAGTAGCAATTTATGTTTACTCCCAGACCAAAAAGAGTAGCCATCCACCTTTCTCCTCCAAGTAACTACATGAATCATTAACATTATGGACACTGCTTGGGAATGAGAAAATGTTACAAATAATGTGGCCATTTTAACAGAAACTGCAGAATTGTTGCTGTAGGAGGCTGATTTCTCAGTATTTGGGCTGTTTGCAAGCTTGGGCAAAGCAAAAAACCCAACTTTGTAAACAGAAGGCCAGATGTTGCCCCCTTACTCTGCATGAATAGCACTATTGAAATCTGGGGACCGCTCCCAGAGCAAGATACTGCTCTAGGACCAGGGGTGGAAGGGATGGAAAGGCCCAACTCTCGACATGGGAGTCGTGAAAGAAACACAGAGGTGGCAGCTCTCTGCGTCTTCTTTACGGAGTTGCTCTCCAGTGTGCGTCTGCAAATTCAGACAGAGAGCTTTGTGGGGAGAACAGGCTGCCATTTACTTTATTCCTCAAAATATTTACTCTACTCTAACACCTACCAGACCATCTCATCACACACTAGACAGCACTAGACAAGAATGTATGTGCTGAGCTCTTGACAGGAACACAGTGTGAAAGTTTTCATGCAAGCAGAACAGTGCACAGCGAGGGAGATGGATATCCACTTGGTTTCCCACAAAACAAAATAGTTATTAATGATTCTGCAAGTTCCCCTCAACACTAATTTCCTGTTTAATTTAATAGGCAGAGAATGTAAGTGCTTCGTGGACTTAAGGGCTCATTTTTTGTCCCTGATTCCAAGTCCCTCATGGACCAGGCCCCTACAACATCTATGTGATCGGATACAACCCAGGATGTTTACGTCTTGTTCCAACACGTGGTTTCTAACTTTTTGCCTCCCTTGATTATAAATCTTTCAGCTGCCAAGAACCTGGAATTTCACCCAACCCACATAGGAGCTGGTCCTGTGTTCACTTACCCTGCATCCAGCTGGAGCAGCCTTACTGGAGCAAAGAAAGTTGCACCAACAGGAGATTAGGATAAGCTCAGCTCAAGGCAATTTCCCTCAAACAAACAAAAAACCAACCAACCAAACAACAAAAACAAACCGTTATTGAATTAGCTCTAGGATGAACCTAACACTTGATTGGCCGAAGTTGCTGTCTACAGAAGGGCTTGGGATATGGTGCCTTCATCAGTGTGATTGATGAAATTGCAGAGAATCCCCATGTAGAGGCATGAGGCACAAACAAGTCATTAAGACTTTTCTTTTTTTTTCTTAAACGCATTAGCCTGCACCATTGTGGAGGACTAATTTTTCTCTGACCTGTGCATTCATTTCACAGGGAGCGATTTCACAGGAGCACTTTCTGATGTAGCTCAGCGTAACCCAAAATCAGACTGTGGTCTCCTGAAAGAACACTTTAATTTCTATTATGGTCTATCCCCTCATGCTCAGTCTGTTGGCAGCTCAGAGCACGCACATGTACATTTCTTACGAGATCTCTGATGACCACAGGGAAAAGACCCTGGGGAGATGCTGGAAATGCATGTGCTATATGGAAACTATAACTTACCCAGGTGCACAGATCTTGAGAAGTCTGAGCCCCTGCGGAGCTGAAAAACCCTATTTCCTGTGTGGGAGGAGGAGGTTTTGCAAAGATTTTCAAGTGGGAACAGAAATGCTGAAAACATAGACAAGAAATAGGTACATTTTGCCTAATATTCCTTTGGATGCTGGGTTTTACAAGGGTGTTCATATAAAAGTCAATCGAAATGCATATCCCACAATGAAAACAAAAAGGAGCAACTAAAAAAAAACAACCACACACAACCATGAGGAACTAAGTACTGTAGGAAATTTGCTTTATTATTACAACAGTGCCTAGCTATTCCAGATAAATTTTAGCCCCCACTGTGCTGGGCTCTGCACAGAGATACAGTGACAGCCAAAACTCATTACAAGGAACACGCAGCCTTAATAATCAGGACACTGTATGACACCTGTTAGATTAATTTTCTCATATGGAAATTGTGTCCTCAAACAATTAAACAACTCAGTGACACAAAACCAAAAAGTTATGTTAAAATCAGGAATTAAATACCACTGTGCTGAATCCTGGTCCAGCACCCACTGCACCAGCCATTTCATCCCAGTGAGGGTGTGCAGCCACCCAAGCACGTCATGGTCATCAGCAGCTCATGTAGATTTGTCTCCAAATAAAAACACAACCCTTCACACAGACCTCCACACTTCCCTGTGCTGTGATAACTCCTCCATGAAACCAAAACTCCATCACAGGGAGGGTGGGTGGTTGATTTGTTTGGTTGGTTGGTGCTTTTTTCCGAGCAGGACCTGCTCCAGCCTTTCCCCATACACACACCTGTCTGCATACAACCTTTCTGAAGGCAGCTGTGCTTATATCTAAACTTCACGCAGATGCACTCTGCTTGTTAGTAACACCAGCTCCTCCATCTGCTGCTGGCATCGTCTTACTCATCGCCTCCAGAGCAGTAGCAGCTGTTTCCTCTGCAGGTAGGAAAGTCTTTACATTACCCAAGAAATGCCAAATACCTCTAATTGCCAGTAGCGTTATAATAATACCAGGGTGAAAGGCATAGAAGGCACAGAATCATAGAATAGTTTGGGTTGGAAGGGACCTTTAACAGCCATCTAGTCCAACCCCCCTGCAGTGAGCAGGGACATCTTCAACTGGATCAGGTTGCTCAGAGCCCCATCCAACCTGACCTGGAATTTCTCCAGGGATGGGGCATCTACCACCTCTCTGGGCAACCTGGGCCAGGGTTTCACCACCCTCAGTGTGAAACATTTCTTATACATAGTCTGAATCTGCCCTCTTTTAGTTCCCTTGTCCTATCGCAACAGGCCCTGCTAAAAAGTCTGTCCCCATCTTTCTCACAAGCCACCTTTAAGCCCTGGCAGCTGCAGGAAGGTCTCCCCGGAGCCTTCACTGCTCCAGGCTGAGCCCCCCCAGCTCTCCCAGCCTGTCCTCCCAGCAGAGCTGTTCCAGCCCTCGGAGCATTGCTGGGGCCTCCTCTGGCCCCGCTCCAACAGGTCCATGTCTGTCCTGTGCCAAGGGCTCCAGAGCTGGACGCAGCACTGCAGGGGGGTCTCCCCAGAGCGGGGCAGAGGGGCAGAATCCCCTCCCTGGCCCTGCTGGCCACGCGGCTTTGGGTGCAGCCCAGGACATGGTTGGCTGCCTGGGCTGTGAGTACACATGGCCGGCTCCTGTCCAGCTTTTCATCCACCAGTACCCCCAAGTCCTTCTCGGCTGGGCTGCTCTCCATCCCTTCATCCCCCAGCCCACATGACCTGGGTAATTCTTGTCTGCAGGTGCAGGTGTCTCAGCCCCACACTGAGGAAGGATGGAGTGGCTCCTGGTGAAAAAAGGTTGCCAGTTGTTGGAAGAGATGGTCAGAGGAAGCATCCACTCAGGTTGGGAGCTTGTGTCTTAGTGTTCTGGGGAAGAGCATATGAAGATGGCAAACGTGCTGCTGCTTCTTAAGAATATTTTCCTGTCAGTGATTTGCAGATTAACCACAAGGCAACTCTTGTATTTAGCAAATCTGTGTTTCTTCCTCTTCCATGAATTTGCCTAGTGGCTTTTTGAACTCAGGCAAATGTCTGATATTCAGAGAACCCAGTGTCAAGGGGTCCCACAGTTTAATAAAGAAATCTCTTGTGTTTGAACCTGCTATTTTTGTGCCTTGCTTAATTGTTCTTTTACCAGGAGGGAAAGTGAGCACCTACTTACTGTTGACCCTCTACCTACCACTCCTGCGCTCACAAGCTTCCGGCACCTCCCGACTTGTCTCTTGTAACTTGGTTGTTGCAGAGACCAGCAGCTGACGAATTCAGCTGTCCCACTGCCCTGAACTTCAGGAGGGAGGTCCAAGTCATTACTGTTTATTTTCTTGTTTTTTTTCCCCTCATAAAATAATTCTTTTTTATGATTAACACAGCTAATACTCAATTAAATGCTTTAAAATGTAGATAAGCCACCATGTTATGACTCTCCTAATCCTTTGCTATCCTTTCCCCGCCACTCCCAGACTCCCTAGGGTCTTGACCTGCAGTTTGAGAAACTGCTTTACTGCACACCAGTTGAGACAGTAAGAAGTATCCTTAAACTGCCTTTTATACAACTGAAACGTTTATTTATGATTAATTTGTTTGTGGTTTGAAATGGGACTGTACATCTCCTCAGCAGCTCTTTCACAGCTCTTAGAGCAGCACATCAGCATCAACGGGATGAAGTTTACCAAGTCTTATGAGATCAGTGAGTGTTAGACATGTTTCAAGTGTTGCCATCTCACCGAAATGATAGTTTCTGCTTTGGAAAGAGCCAAAGAGCTTCTGTTGGACAGAAACTAGGCCGCGTTTTGCTTCCCTTTTTTATGCTTTAAAATCAAGCTCAGACCTTACTGAAGGTTAAGAAACAGTTTGCAAATTGCTAACCGGGAAGTGTTGATTAATATTTCATTTCACAGAGGAACTGGAAGGAAGGTTATTTCTACGCGTGATTTAACAAGGAGGTAAAGGGGAAACGAAACTACATGCCATCCATCTTGGATCCTACAAATTTTAACATAAATGCTAATGAAAGCAAAGGAATCTTGCAGCACCACTGGCCATGTTAGGATTTCTGTTATAGCTCGTAGCCTGGCGTTTTGTTTCAGGGGCAATGACCTACGTAATACATGGTAGAAGAAATTATGGTCAAGTAATATATCTTTGAAGCAGAACAAAGAGCAAGTACGGTGTCAGATGCTTTGAATAGCAAAACGCCCATACCAAGGAATGCCAAAGAAAACACGCTTCTTCCGCAGATCTTTTCACTGCTATTTATTCAGCATAGGCTGTGAATAAATAATAAACAGCAGAAAGCTACATGGGATTAAACTTTGTTAATGACAGACATCACAGATAGGATGTACAGGCTTGAATTCCTCCTTAGTCACATAAAACAGAAATAATTAGAGCTGGCTGGACAAACGCCAACAGAGAGTTCTCACTGGGAAATGTAATCCTGTTGAAATGCAAGTACTTCACTAAGTCACACAGGTATTTTCAAAAATCCTTTGCTGGAGGAAGGATAAATTCTCATATTATCAAAATGAACCTCAATAAAACAGGATTTTTGTTGTTCATAAACCATGTTTTGTTTTGGATTTTTAAAATTACATCATTGCAAATAATAATTAAAAAAACCCGAACCACAAACAACTGACACAATGTAATCAACCCTAAATGCTATTTTTTCTATCAAAGAAGATTTCTCCATTTACTGAGTGGTAGAAAGGGAGGGAATACTTTAATGCAGCATGAAGACAGATGTCAGCCTCTCAAAAAAGATTAATATCTACTGTCAGCGGTACCCAGGCCAGGGAGCAACCTCTGGCTCCAGAGAAATTCAGTGCAGGCTGATTTGCATCCGTAATGTTCACGACAACCTCTGGAGTGAAATGTCTGAGCCCTCACTGTGCATCCAGGCAGAGAAATCTTTTGTCCTTGTGTATGTTGCGGAAAAGTCCTGCGACGGGTGATGTATCTGGTTGTTCGGGATACGCTGTCTGCCTGCAGTTGCGTTGAAGGGAGCATGAGTAGGTCTGCATCCACCTTGTGGTATGTGACCAGTGCCCTGCAGCCATCCAGGATTAACTCCTTCAGTTCAGGACTCAGATAAAACTTTAATTCCATCTTCAGCTGGCAAATCTCGTGTGTGAAGGGAAGGTCTGGGAGTCACTCACCATGACATGCACTGTGTTACTGCTCAGAGAAGGGCAAGAGAAATGGAAAGAAATTAAATAAAGAGAAATAATCACAGCTGTTTGTTTCAGCTAAAATGTGGGCCATTTTCAGTTGTCTCTGCTACGGATGTAATTCTGAGCAACTGAAGTCAGCAGGGTTATATCAGCAGAGACATGGTGGAGGTGAAGAGGAGAACAGACTCTTTGAATTTCAGATCTGTTTTGTAGACCACTGAAGAATAAAGCCAGTGGGACAGTGCAACATCGCAGCTCTTGCTAAACTGAGGCAAACAAAAAAAAAAAAAGACAACACGTTTTTTCCATGGGATTTTTGCACATATTCTGTTCTCATGATCATCTTGATTCTGTCAACATCAGCATCCAGTCCTAGGAAATATCTATAAGAGTCTTTCTTTTGCAAGGCCTAAGCATCTTGTAGTCAATAAATAGTTTTATTCACACAGTACTTCATAAAGGGAGGGGACACAAAATGTGTTTCTAAAGGCTACGAAGGATGGAGTCCCTGGTAAACAGATGATGGTGTCCCTGAAGTTACTCAGTAAATCTTTAGCACAGTTGGGCATTGAACCACACCTGTTGGTGACCGTTTCAATGCCTGAATCATGAGAATGACCTTTACTTACCCACCTTTTATTCCCTGACCTTTATTTACCTGTCTTTATTTTATTAACTCTTTATTTACCTGCCCTTCTCACCAGTATACACAACAAAAATGTTTCATTTTCAGGCAGAAAACAGTCTGTTGGTGCGACAACTGGTTGAAATTTTTCAGATTTCCAAATATTGAAAAAAATTATCACTGGAATTTTTAATTTCCTTCTAGGAAACCCCAGGAAATTGGGCATTTTTTCATGGAATTCCTCTCCAATTTTGACCAGCCTTGTACGGGATGTGGTTGGGATAGAAGACTGAGACATGTCAGCACCACTTAAAGAGAAATCTTTGAGATCAGGTGACAAAACACAGGCAGATGGTGCTCAATACTTGTGTACAAGCAAATCTTC
The DNA here is from genome assembly GCF_964289735.1 of Phaethon aethereus. NCBI lineage: Eukaryota > Metazoa > Chordata > Aves > Phaethontiformes > Phaethontidae > Phaethon > Phaethon aethereus. Next base: position 76,728,089 of record NC_138578.1, on the reverse strand, counting down.
AAATTTATTCAACCTTTTTTTTCCTATAGTGTAGATCAAGTCTAAAAAGAACTGTGCTAAACATGGGCCACCTCACGCCTTCAACCCTTTGGACTATTCAGAGACAGTCCCATCCCAGAAGTCCTGGTGGGAATGTCTTGTTGACATATTTCATTCCTTTCAGCATTTTGCAGAATAGGCCATTGATTTTCAAGCAGCGAGTTAAGCATGGCTTGTCTCCCAAGGCTGCCTGAGCATCAGAAAAAATGAGCGCCAGTCTAGGAGGGTTACAGAGATGCCAGAAGGCCCCAGTGTTTATTAGCGTGGCTGGCGTCTTGATTGCTTTTGATACCTCATATGTTTTTGCGGGTGGGGAGGCCGCTTCTCCTGCCTTGTGGGAAGTTCATCCGAAGAGAGGGAAAACAAGGAAAGCGCGATCATTCAGCCCTGAGCAAGCCACAGCTCTTTGCAGGGAGCCGAAACAGCCCTCGCTCCGCTCACGAGCGGCAGGAGCGGTGCTGGGTTTATCAAATTATAGCTGGGTACAGCTCTTCAAAGGGATCCTCGCGGCACGTCATAGCAACACGATGATCAGTCATGATTTACGAATGTCTTGCAGCTCCTCTGCCAGATGTGCCTGCCCTTTGTTTTCTGCAGGAGCTGGAAGCCATCCACCCCGAAGCCGTCCCATGCAGACGGAGCGTGCAGAAGAGGCCATCTCTTGGAAAGGGGAACCAGGCGCTTTGGAAATGGCAGAGCTCCTGGGCACTGCTCAGATGTCTCAACCACCTTTACTGAGCTTCATCTGTTCTTTACAAGCCATAGGTTTCACTGACGCATAGACGGACGTTGTGAAAGACATTTGTGGCTGGGATTTGCAGGGACTTGCAGGTAGTAGTAAAATTTTGGAGAGCTGACAGCAAGTGATGTTCTAGTTCAAAATCTCAGAGAAATAACTGTGATCATTATGGGGATATAAAACACTCAAGATCTGTTGAAGCTGATGGAAAGCTTCCTCTTGGTATCTTGGGGACAGAAATAAAGTGGGTATTTGCGGTTCCTGGTAACATTTGTTGGCTGTAAGGATCCACACATGTAATTAATTCTGCATTCATCTGAAATGCTGGTGGAGGAATCCAGTCCACCTGCTTAAGGCATGTTGGGGAATAATCCTCCTACAGCGGGTAAAAATGCCTCTGCATAGTCAATGAAGACAGTTACCTCTCTTATTTGGGCAGACTGTCACAACGTAGACCCCATAGAAGAGGCATAGACACTTGCTTTAGGAAGCCTGATTCACTTGGCACCTAAAATGTACAGTTGCTAAGGTAAGCATAATCCATTCCCCCCAGATTTACCCCATTCCTCCTGGTTTGGGGCTACTTGGATTCCAGGGACTTGAGCTATGTTTCACCAGCACAGTATGGAAGCGGCTCTGCTGAAGCAAACCCCAGAGCAGTGCTGCCGGAGTTAGAAATCAGAGATAATAAAGCCATGGTGAAAATGTCGTAGGAAGCAATCTGACCCTGAAAGGAGATTTACATACGTGACTTTCTAGCCTTCTGGATCTCTTGTTTCTGTGAATTTTTAATGGTTTGCTGAAAAGGTAGTGTAAATAGAAGAAAAATGTAAATGGGAGTGTATGCTGAAAAAGCATAGCCTGAGGAGCAGGTAGTGCAGGAGGGGACATGCTTTTCTGATGAGTGTTTAATACTCTTCAATGGAAACCAGCAGCAAGGGGAGGAGAACCTCCCCTTCGTGTTCCCAGGCTGTACACCGATGAGATCCTGTCATCACAGATCACACCCTTATTAGGGCCAATGCCATCTCCAGGCACAAAGCCCAAGAGGTCCGGGGTCCCCAGCCTCTGTGGGAGAGGCAGTGCAGGTCTGACAGCACGTGCATTTGGGGTGTTTAAGAGGGTTCAGTCTAAGGGCATGAAAAAAACCTTGTTTTAGACAACAGTGAACACTACCACACAGCATGATGAACTAATTGGAAAGAAATTAGTTTGGAGGCAGCCCAATTCCTATTAGTGGGAGGCTGTTGATTCCTTTCTAAATATCATTTCTTGGACAGCTAGGCCACAGAGGAGTCTCACCTGGGACTTCCCACCTTCAAGTGCCTGGCTTTCCTTTCCAAGGGGAAGAAATACAGAGATAAAATGACAGCTGGAGGTGTAATTGTCCAGGAACAGCAAGCTTTACCCAGTTCACACTCAAGTCACTTTAGATCCAGGCAGTGGCAAAATGACTGCCTCTGGAAATTTATCATCAACAAATAGGAAGGTGGCAAACTCCAGAAGCCTGTCAAGATTTATCACTGTTGAAGGGTGAAGAATTTGCAGAATCTGCAAGGAGAAGGATGCTGCTGACTCAGGTCTCTTTCATTGGCCAAAGAGAACTCACCAAGCAAGGGCATATACTAGTTATTATCTTTAAAATATTTTAGATATAGTCCAATCAGTGGGTTAAAGAGCTTTTGGCAAGGTTAGCTCTACTGTCCTTTGTCCTCATGACTATTCAGTGCTGGATTTTTCTCCTGGGGACTCATAACACTAATTAAATGCTGGTAGAAGCAATATAAATGACCTCCTTTCCTTTGAGTGTTTGAGGGACAAATTCTGTACGGAGTGCACATGGAAGTCATGGGAAATTTTGGGCACCAAACTGGTGCCTTGCAGTTCCCAGGCCTTGGCTCTATGGAAATGGATGTGGTAGCCCCCAAATAACACATCCTGCCTGACCTCTGGCTGCCCTAAGGAGTGAGATGGCCTGTTGACAACGTTGTGTTGTGCCCTCCCATCATGTGAGCATGGGCCTTGGTGGAAACGTTAGCTAGGGGCTATGGGAACAAGGATCTGGGGACTCAGGTTAAGCCTCTGGGATAAAATGGAGAGAATTCAGAAAACGAGAAGTATTTGCAGAAAATTTGAGCTGTGAAATCCCTAGCTCTAACTGGGTTTCTTGCTCCCAGGTGTGAGACACACAGAGACCAGTTCCAGCCCTCTTTTCTTCCTCGGCCCAAGCCTTAGAAACAGGGTGATGAAGGCCAAAGCCTTAAAAAGTACACTTTTAATGTGGCTCCTTTTTTTGCTTTATGAAAGGCTGTTGCTGGATACCAAGAGGCCAGGCTGGTATCACACCTTAGGATGGATCCTCCCCTGTGTCCCCAAACATCTGAGACCCCCAGCAAAAGTAACATGGATCCGGAGAGATACAAGGAAAGGGGATTTCACCTTTGGTCCTGGAGCAGTGTGGAAGAGCGGCTTAGGTCTGGGCTGGCGGTGATTCTCCCGGCCAAAGCAGGGTATAAGCAGCAGCGTGCACGATGTAGAAGATGGTGCATGATGACGAGGATCCCAGAGGACCCATCTGCTTTTGGAGAGAAGTTTATTTTTCTATCCCACCTGAGACTGCACAATCCTTCCCTCAGTACCTGTGTGTTCGTGTGCGCCTGTAGGCAATTTTGGGTGCCAAGTGAGAACGAGTACAGCTACTGCTAAAATAGAAATGTATGCGCACACGCACCGGGGGAAAGCCATTGATCTGAACACAGTGTCAGCCTTGGCGATGGCTTCGGTTCCCGAATCGCTGTCAGCAATGGCAGGGGCTTGAAAAGGAGCCAGGAGCCCTTCGCTGCAAGAAGTGGCAGGCTTTGGAGCGGCTGAAGTCCTCTCCAGCGCCAGCAGCTGCCGTCAGACCCTTGCCATCGTGCCCCCACTCTTCCCACCGAGCGGGAAGGCAAATGCCGTGCAGCCCTTGCAGATTTAATGCTAAATGACTCTTTTTCCCGGTCCAAAAGCTGCCAGGAGGGACTCGGGGGCTGACGGGCTGCGTGAAAGGTGCTCCTGTCTGCTCAGCACAAAGCCACTTATCAGGGCCAGGAGGTGGGAAGGGGGAGAATTACTGTACAAACAGTCATTCAAGATTGATTGCTTTTCATCTCTTGAGCAGGAGTTGGCCTTTCAGCCCCGGCATACAGTAAGGGCCTGTTCTGACTGTATCTTTCCAGGGGCTGTGTACAGCCAGGGCTGTTTGGCAGGGACAGGCTGAAGTTTTTGGGAGAAATGAATGGGACTAGCAAGCGCTCCCGTCTTCCTGGGGGCTGGAAATTGTTATGATGCTAATGCGGTGATTACTGCGTGTTTACAGCCACAAACGGGGTGTTTGTGTCGTACCATTTCTCTTCTCCTTGGATTTTTTCTGTGACTCCATTTTCACCCCCAGCTCCTGCTTGTCATGGTCTGTAGCTGCTTGTTGTGCCCTGATCTTGCTGATAACTCCCATATATTTGATAGGGCAAGTCACGTGTCTGAAGTTCTCTTGCCAGTTCTGGTGCCTTTCTTATGAATCATGCAACATGCAGTGTTTCCTTTAAAGATCTAGCAAAGAGGGGCAAAACATTAATTGAAAAAATGACTAGTCTGCCTAAGAAATCTTTAAAAAATAACCAAAAAGTGCCCAAAGACATAAGCCAAAAAAGCCGATATTAAAAAAATCCCAACTTTTATTCTATTTAACTACTGTCATGGGATTTTGAGCTTGATTCTGTTACTGTAGAGCACCTGATGGTAACCATCCTGAGAGTTCCTTCTGATCAGACTGTACGGTAAGATCAGAGAAACACAGATCATGGATTGCATTATAGCGATGATATCTCTGGACCACAGGACTAGGAGGTCTACATGGGTCAATAAGCCTAGAGCTGTGCCTCTGCGGGCGGCTGTATCATAGCCTTTGGAGTCACCGCACATCCACTTCACACCGGTGCTCTTCCCACCAGCCAGGCAATGGAAGACCTTTTGTTCCAGTCCCAGCTGCCTTGTTCAGCTGTGTTCCCCCAGCATGGATACAAAAATGCCAACCACCTCTGTCCCACCTCTCTGCAGAGGAAAGGGAGTGTCAACCTTGAACCTGACACAGTTCCCATCCTGCCACTACATGTGATGCCAATAGTTAATGCCAAGAAATAGGGAATATCTTCCTTTACTGTGATGAATTATGATTGCACCCTCCCAAAATAGGGTCTCATGTTCCTTACTTACTTCTAAGGATATTATGGGTAAGTCCAGCTGCCTGCAAGAGAGTCAACATGTAGTGAAGCAATCCGAGGTTGTTTCTGCCATGAAGTATTCTCATTTGTTTCTGAAGTGATTTCAGGTTCTATGTCCATTTTTCTGATTTACCCACAGCTCCTCCCTAATTTGCACTGCAGGGGAAGAAAAAATGCTTCAGTAACTTAATTCAAAGTATATTATAGTGAGTTGCCAGCATAAACCCGTACTGACTTGTGGTTGAGGACAGTGCTCATCCATATTGACCCAAGAGGCAAATATAGACAAAGTTAAAAACCAAGATAAATATTCTCCTTATGGGACAATACATCTTTATATTGGCTAGAAATCTCGAGTCAATTCTTCTTATACCCTCAGAAGAGAAAAACTGGAAAACAATGAAGAGAAACAAGCGCATGTTTAAAGAAGGGAAAGATACACTTTTTAAGGCAACATAGTAATTTTTCTCATTTCAAAACCACTTGCCTCATTGATTTTTGATCCAAACCACATAAACTCCGCATAAAAATACAGCCTGTCCCTATCAGCCATTTAAAAATATACACCCCTTTGCTCTTTTCCTTTGTCAATATAGCATGTGTCAGTGTGGAAGAAAAAACCCAGAAATAATAAAAATAATAAGAAGGGGTTGTCTGCATTAGTCCAGGAGGTGCTGTGGGATCCCACAGCTGAGGATGAACAGTGGTCTCAGGCAAACGACAGGGAAATCAATGGGATCTTTGTCCCTCTGGTTTCCGTGAGGCTTTCATTTGCTCTGCTCCTGCCGAGGGTCATCATATGAAGCATGTTGCTAAAATTATGCTAATATACACACGTTTTCTAGCTTGTAGGCCACAGCATGTTAGTAAGCCCCAAACCACCGAAGTTCAGGATGGGAAAGATGTGGCACGCTGTAACTAACATTATTTGTCACACTGATCTCGGTCTTTTTCAGTTGGACTTTCCCTGTTAAGCTAAGCTCAGGACACTTTGTGTAGGGCTTCACCCAAACCCAGATGAGACCAGCAGCAGAATTCCTTATCCATAGCACTGGGCTTTAAAATGGGCCCCTCATAAATTTTGTGTCTCCTTATTTCAACTGATGTCACTGTGTCACTGTGAATTCCTAAATAATTCCACCCTTCCAATAGCAACACCTCAGTGCCTTTTAGTATTTGTCATGTCATCTTTTGCTTACCTCAGTTGATCCCTCCACCCTGACCTGGGGTCATTGGTGATGTTTGCCTGTCTCCTGTGTTGTCGGATGCAAAACCGAATGTGCTCCTGATGCAGACCGTCTAGATGAGCAACGGGAGTGTGGCAGCCTCCTCTCCTCACAAAGCTTCATTTCTGCACATGCAGCCAGGGATCCTTTGGGGTCTGGGGTGTTGTATTCCGTTAAAGCAATCTTACCGGAGGGAAAAAGAGCTCTTTGTAACTGAACATGTGCAAAGTGTTTCAAGGGGTTTCTTCTCTGTGGTCCTTGTGGGACAGTGCAGGGGAGTCAGACCCTGTCCTGGAGAAGGCAGATGGACCAGATGACCCCTCCAGGTCCTTTGGAGCCCTGTTTCGTATGGATGCTATAGTTTGTCAACCTCAGGGTCATCTTTGATCTCCAGCTTGCTTTTGTTTTCAATTTCCTTTACATCATAAAACTTTGCATCACCCAACAGGCTGCTGACCTTGCTGTTTCGGGAGCACACCAAGTCATTTGTTTAGGCCTTACAGTTATACCAGATGGCTATATTTGGAATTCATTTATCACAGTCATTTTGGGTGGACTGAAATTGCAAGTATGTGACAGCTTCTTGGGAAGCATGATGATTTTCGATATTCCCATCCTTGATACTCCTGTGTTGAAAATTCTCCGAGTTAACTTCCAGACAATTAAGTAATTGTCATTGATAGATCTGTGCTGTAAGTGTATTCTCATGCATATTATGGGATAACGGCTTTGCTTTCTCTTATGACATGTTGACTGCATATAGAGATGCACAGGATATGCAGCTACTCCTCCTGCACTGGCTAAAGGAATTCATGTGCCCAGCTTCACTCTGCCTTTGAAAATCTGCCTTTGAATTGCTAGAAGCTCAAAACATGCTGCATCTCATAACTTTCCGGTATGTTCCTAAAATACAAATCCAAAAAGGGTTTTGGATTAGATATTTTCCCTTGGGCATTCTTAAATCATGTTAAAAAATGAAGCTAGGGGGAGGAGAGTGTTTTATAATCGACATTATTTATTTTCTTTTCCTTGTGATAAAACCTTGATCCAAAACTCATTAGAGACAATAAGAAAACACTCCTACTCATTCGGTGGGTGAGAGTCCAACAAATCATGTCCAGAGGCCCTGTGCGGAATCGTACCTTTCTGCTGACTCACTTGGGTTTTTTCCTTACGCTTTGGTGAAATGCCCAGAGATCCGTATCAGACCCATCAAACCCTGCCGGGCGCTGCTGGCTGGAGCAGGGCTGTCAGTCAAGCATCCCACGGAAGCGTCGATCAGGGAGCACACCTGGCGCTGAGTAGGTGTGTTTGTTCAAACAGTGCCGGGAAAGCTCGTCTCCTGACCCGAAGCCAAACGCCTCCCAGCTCAACGTGCCGACGTGCCACGGCACCGAGACGTTTGCTTTCAGCTCACCTCCTGCCGCAGGCCGACCGTGCCGCGCCAAGTGATGCGGTTTGCCTTCAGAGGCTCCCGGCACGAAGAGGTGTGCTTTGCAAACACAACATTGCCTCTTCAAAAACAGAGAGGAGGAGAAACATGGGGATTAGGGAGGAAGTGGTGACAAAAAGTGCTGGCTTGAATCTTCGTGCTGGCAACAACATGAGGTTTCCCCATCTTGCTGTGCTCCTCCACCATGGCCTTGGTGAACTGGGGCAATATCTTTGGATGAAAATGAGAGATGAAGGTGGTGGGAAGACCATTGCTCTCCTGCCATTTTTTTCAGAACATGGTTTTGCCCTGGGGAAATGTTTTTTAATGACTAAGTCAACAAATCTTCTGATTCATGACACTGTTCCTTCAGGATCTCCTCCTACTCTGCTCCACCCAAAAACCTTCTTTGCAAAGGATGGAGTAGAGGACTAGATACAACCCTGAAGAGTCATCAAGGGAGCAGTAGTGATACAAGTGGAGTGTCTCATCTGTTGTGCAAAGGGCTTTTATCTGCCATTTTAGAGGCCTCAACTGGGTGAAATATGAGCAGGGACATGTAGGTGCAAGCTTCCTTAGAGAGCAAGGATTGCTCAACAGCCCTCCAGGTGGGGCAAGATTTCAAAACTGCTCCAGACTCACTTTCAGACCATTTCATGGTGCCTTATTTAGCCTGTGGGACTCCTCCTTCTTGTGGTAACCCAGAAGAACTGGTGACCTGAAGAGCTCAGGTCATCTGAGCTTATTGGTGAGCTTACTGACGACAGCTGCTTAAAGAAGGGGGCTGACAACAGATTGCTCAACCACAATAGAGGGTGGTTTTAGGGGCATGCATCCCATTTTTGGGCTGAGATTGTATATGAACAATAGGAAGTTATTGCCCAATGAGCTCTGGGTTCATCTGTTTGTAAGACATTAGGTCACTGCAAACAACGCATTTCAGATTGCTTAAGATTTCATGGAACCCTTTACTTTGGGAGAGGAACTGACAAACAAACAATGGAAAGAATTCAAAGGAGGGAAATATTTGGAGCTGTAAGCTGTTTTCGGTCTGCCTGTGCAGGTTGTAGGCACAGCGGGGAACAGAGCATGTTAAATCTTCCTTAGGTATGGAGAAAAAGACAAACCTAAAAGTAGTCATTATCATTAAACATTTTGTACAGAATCAGGGTTGGAGGTCTGTGAAAAGGTTTTTAGCTTGTTGTAAACTGGCTTATCAAGTTACGTGAAATTGGTGAAACTGGCCTGATTTGCAGAACTAAGTGTTGGTAGTGAACAAATCCTTGGAACAGCTCCATTGAAACTGCCTCCAGAAAATTAGTAAGGAGCCTGAAGTACAGATACAGCATTTTAATCTCCAACTGGAGAAGTCTAAGTGTCAAATCCCAGGACTGACACTGCAAATGGTTTAGAAAACAGCAGTCACTCAGGTCAAGGAGAACAAATAAGCACGTCTGGAAATTGTCTCGGTGCCACTCATCTCAGTAGGAAATGCCACAAAAGCGATGATGAAACAGAGCAGATTGCAACTTCTCCCTGGGAGGTGAGGAGCCCATGGGAACAGGCTTGGACAACTTCACTAAAAACAACCAGACAACTTGTTTTTATTATATAGAATAATAAATTACCTTGAAATTAACCTCCGCATTCACACTGGCCAGGTGGCTTACTGTAAAACTTGAGATGGCAACTGAATTACAACAGAAAAAAACATAAAATCTGTCTATAAATACAGGCATTCATATCAGATAATTGATAGATCCTATCGTGAAACGTCTAGCAGCTTTCTTGACAGCTTGTAGGTTTTCCTCAGCAGACACCATAGTGGTTTCATAGCTGACTGTCTGATCGCTCTTCGGCGTTATCACATCTAGTCCTCACCAAGTTGCACGGCGTTTCCTGTTTACAAACCCAGGAAATCGCTGGAACAGAAAGGGCAGGTTGCAACAACTCATTTATTACTGTTGGGTTTTTCTCTACCCTTGCTAACTAGCCTGAAACCAAAAGAAATGTTGGCGAGAGCGCACTCCATATCCATGGAACACAGGAAGGGATGTAGTTCACTGCCTCTCATGCTGGCGTTAGGCTATGCTGTCATTTATCCATGCAGAGGCATGTTTCGCCTTACTCAGTGCCTTTACTGCTTGTAAAGGCAAATACATCTCCTATATTATTTCTAATCAATGTGGAACTTAATGCAACCCATGTATTTCTTGTTTCTCTTTCTGAACAGAGCCTGCAACTTCCCCGAAGTCGTAGCAAATTCCTTGATTTGACTACCTGATTTTGGAAAGGGGCACGACATCATCGTGCACTCTTCATAAAACAATGCAGAGGCCTGAACACATTTTCTTGCCACCTGGACCTTTTGAAGCGCCACCCTGGTTGGGCAGATAAAGGCTGTTTGGATGGTTTAAATTCAAGCGCTATGTCTGCAGATGGAGCTGGGATGGTTTAATGAGCTCAGGCTGAGCCTGCACATCCTGCAGTGCCGTACTTGGTCTCACAGCTTTGGCAGAGTCGTGTCCCAGCCGGCGTTGCAGCCTGGGACTCGAAGCAGGGAGAGACCACACTAGTTCCTGTCACCGTCACTAAATTTGTCAGTTAAATACTGATTGAGCCTAAGAATGAAGACCTGAGCTATTAGGATTAAGAGGGAAGGCAGCAGAACAGACAAACCTTGAACACCAGGTCGTTTTGCAGGAGGGTGGGGCGAGTTGCCCATGTCCTCATTCAGCTGCTCCAGTGACGAGGCTGTCAAGCATTAGGCTTCCGGAGACACCGGTATAAACTGCCTATTGTAATTAGTCAGGCGAGTGTCCCCCTGCTAAATGCAGGGGACACTTTCTGTGGGTCTTATCTGAGCAGGTCCTGCTGTTACATACAAGGGTGATGATAAGGCTGGGGTGGGAGGTGTTATAAGAGGAAGACTGAATCCTCTGGGCAGGTGCTGAGACATCCCCCATGCTTGCCCTGTGCTCAGAGCTGATCCTTGCCCATAGACCCACCATGGGCAGCCGTGGTCCTCTCCAGCAGCCTGCTGCCTGCTGGCACCCATGGGCTGAGCTCCTGGCTGCCCCAGGCTGTCTGGAGAAACTGTCATGAGAAAAGGCCTTTTTCTCAGTGCTTTAAAGGTTTTCAACAAAAGAGCTTGAAAGGGAAAAAACGACCAGGGCTGCTTCCAAAGGAGGCTTGGCAGCACCATCCTCGCAGCCTTACAGCCCATGCCACCCCACCGGCTTGAGAAGCGGCCTCAGGCAAGGTTGCCTCAGCTATGGGGTGGTAGTGAGCTGTGAATATTTCCAAAAAGATTTGAAAAAAAAAAGAAAAAGAAAAGAAAAAAACCCTAATTCCAGAAAGAGTTGTCTTCTCTGGGAGGCTTTCCCACTCGGGGCAGGGTCCTGCAGCCCCCGAGCCCGGGAGCAGGTAGCGTGCAGAGCTGGGACATGCAGGGCTGGGGAGCCAGCGTGCTGCAAACGCGGGCGGTTTGTCACCTGGGATTTTCTCGGAGGAGTTTTGGACCTTGTGGACCTGGAGCTGCCTGGTCCCGGATCCTTTGTTTGTAATCAAAAGCCCTTTGTGACTGAGTCGTCTCCGTCCCAGGGTGCCCCGGCCGCTGTCTGCGCTCCGGGGCTCCCGTTATTGCAAGGACTTTTTGTCCACGTTTCGGGACTCCCATTATTTCCCATTATATCCACGGCTTCCTGGTGAATGCAATGGAGCTCAAACTGGCACTCGGAGAACACAAGGAGGGGAGAGACCCCCTCAGCCCTTTCTTCCCCAGACCCTCTGGGACATTGCATCGCCTGTTTTTGGGGGGAGAGCGGTTTTCCTTGAGCGTCAGCTGTTGGCAGAAGCATCATTCGTCTCCGCGCGGCTGTGCCGGCACACGGAAACCAGCCCCCTCTGCTCTGCCCTCGGCGGGGCTGGCGCGGGGCGAGCGCTGGCAGAGCCCCCGCTTCCCCCGCCGGCCCGTTAGCATGAGAATAGGGGAGAAGAGGGAAACGCAGCTCTGCTGGTGTGAAACTGGAAGGAAAACCCCGGCAGAGAGCTGGAGGAAATGAGGCCGTAATACACAAAGGGCCCCGAAAGCAATGGGAACTGGGGCGTTTCTGTGGATTTGGCCTTAAAACAGCCCACGAGGTCACACTGGCAAAGCAGGGCTCGGACCTGCAGACCCAACGGAAGACGGGGCTCTCTCCCCCCACCCCAGGACCGTGAGAGGAGTTGTGCAGCAAAAGTTGTCACTTGCTGTTCCTCGGGTTTAGGAGCTGTCCCACAGGGATGCGACCCCCCTCCGTTGGGACCCCCTCGGCCGTGGAGGCTGTAAGGCTGGGCAGCCCGGCCGCTGAGACTGCAGCGGCGACGAAACACTGGACAAGGCCATGGCGTGCTTTAACAAGAGCAGGAGTGGTTTGTTTCGTGCTGCTGAAGCAGTCTCTGCTGGCAGAGCATGTCAGCTATCTCCAGCTGATAGATGCTGGCAGTTAGCGGTGTTTGCAGAAGGGCAATATTCCCCAGGTCTTTATTTGTATAACCCTTATACAGGGAGCAGGAGCACCGAGAGCCAAGATTGCGCTTTCTAGCTGGAGCCGGCCCTTCCTCTCACATACCATGCTAGCGAAGCACAAGAAGAAAATATATACATTATCCAAGAGACCCATGGGAGCGTGCAGCTCCTCCTGCCTTTTGGAGGGACCAGCCTCGCTGTGGCCAATTGCTGCTCTGGTTGTGCTGCTGCAAGTGCTACAGACCTGTCAGGTCTCAGAGAGCGAGGATGAGCATGGGAATGTCTCAGTGTCGGAGTTATTCATTCAGGATCCCACCGATGAGACCTGGCCTATGACAGACCCCTGTCCCAGGAAGGAAACCCTGCAGCATCTCAAATGGAGCTGGGCACAGATGGGTGGGCAACTTACCTGAGCCCTTAGCTCACTGTAGGTGCCTACATGTAGACGTCTAGAGGTAGATGTGTTGAATCTCACTCTTGGCAAATAATGTCCCTCCAAAGTCAACTGAGAAAGCAGGGCAGATGCCTATACAAGACAAAGCAACCACCCAGAGACTCTAATTTTTAGGTATCTCTTGTTAGGTGAGATGAATCGCAGGGTGGCAGCTGGAGACTGGGCCCTGTCTCCTGCTCCCCCATGCTGTGGGCTGTCACTTGTGGGTTTGCAATGTAGGGATGAAGGTCCTCACCGTTCCTCTCCAGTGGGATGCAGCTGGTGAGGACCACCGTCATCTGTTGGAGAAATGGGGTGGAGGGAAGTTGAGCAAGAGAGAAAACATCTGAGAAGAAACACAAACTCCTGATGCTGCAAGGGGATATGAGCCCCACTTCCAGCAGGGTCTGCAGCCCCTGCTCCATCCCACTCATCCCTGCACTGGAGTGCTTCATGCCAGGGACAGTACTATCACAGGGACAAGGAGATGTCGGGAAATGAGTTGCTACAAGAAATTCCTACATATAAGAAAGACATACAAGAAAGTCTTGAATACAATGGATCTGAGGGACATACTCCTTTTCTTGTTGGCTGGAAACTCACCAGGTCCCAAACTCTGGGATGTTGGAGAGAAGGGTGTGGACACCTCATTTTCTTTTTTCTCCTCAAAGAAAAACAAAATGTTGACAAGGAACCTATGTACTAAGGACCACAAGAGATTATTCAGGTCCCCGTGTGAGCTGATTGAGCACAGGGGTCAGAGACCGTGAGAGAAATGCAATTTTTCTGACCCTATGTGGAAGTTTTGCTATGAACATTTGTTTCTACACTATGCAATTTCCATGCTATTGGATTATTTGACACTAACTCTGCATTTCTACACCCTTCATGTCCTTCTCCTCCCAATCAGTCCCAATCAGAGCCAAGAGACTGTCTGATATTTGTGTGTTCCTGTGTGCACAGTGAGGCTGACGGGACCAGATCCACTTTGTTGGCCTGTGTTTGGAGGAGCAGCAGGTAGACAAGAGATGGAGAGAGGGAAAAAGCAACCAGTCACATGACACAACGTTTTTTAGTCCTTGATTCTACCCACCAATAGAATGAAGATCAGGGAGACATTTCCCCATCACCACCACCAAAATGTGACTGAAACACGGAGAGGAAAGAATGAAATTGCCTTCTGATTATTTGGCAAAACAGTTTGTAATGAAAACTGTGATTTCATATGGATTGAAAACCATATGAAATGCTTTGTTTGGAGTTGTACTGGATCTAAGTTAAAAATGTTTCCATTTTTATGGAGTGAGACGGAACGGGGTAAAAGCCAGAGAAATAGGGAAGGAATCAAAACCAAAATGGAAACTTTCTGTATCTGCAGGAACTTTTTTTTTGGATTAAAATGAAAATGTTTCACAACTACATTTTTAAAAACAAGTTAAAAAGAATTTGGACAAAATATGGTCATGTTAAAACTTAAATAACAGTGTTTCAACAACTTGTTAAATGAGATCCTCAGCATCCTGTGCTGCTGTGTTAAGAGATGATCTCTGTAAGAACAGTATGACAAGGCTCTGAAACACCCCACCTCCTAGCGATGCGCTCCTGCCCCTCAAAATCATCACAGGTAATGAAGCGAAATATCTGGAGTAAAATGAACTTAACTAAGAGAGAATGATGTATCTAGAGCTTAGCTAGAGCTGTTGTCGGTTGTTTAGTTTTACTGACAACATTCTAAGCAAGTTTGTGGTAATTTGAAAGGGCAGGCTATCTACTTTTCCTTTAAGTTTGGAAGGTGTCTAGCAAATTGTTTTTCTCCATTTTTCTCTTCCTCAGCCTTTACCTTATCTTCACTGTTTTGAAAGCTTGCACTGTCAGAAAAACTAAAGTTGCGCAGACTTCCCCGTTAATAGCCATGGATCTTCAGCAGCTTTGCCATAGACTGATTTTTGCCTATGGAAAAATAAAAGTGAGGGATGCTCCTGTAGCTGCTGGAAGTAAGGCCGATGAATCTCGCTTGGGGGAAATGCTCTATATACTGCAGAGATCCAATTACAAGTTAGAAATTGTTTGTGGATTTCTACCACGGAATATATAGCCTCCCATATCATAATGCAATAAACAAAATTATATGTGCTTAGCACATCCCAAGGCAATCTCTTTACTCAGCAAATCTGCACAAAGGGCCGTTATCCAGCTGGGCACTGTATCTAGGTACCCTTTGGAAAACGGTTGCAAGGTTTTGGCTCCAGCTCTGGCTCAGTCCATATCCCACAGAAAGCCTGGCTTTCTTTTTGGAGCTGTGGAGAGGTGGAGGGAGGCATTTCACATGAATTTGCCAGTGTGCACCTTGATCGGGCGATGGTTACTGTGCATGAACCGCCAGCAGATTATTGGTGTGTGGGAAGAAGAAGAGGTTTTTGCCAGCCAAAATACAGGTGCATAGAGCTGCTTCCGCAGCCTACGTACAACAGGCATCCAAGCAGTGAGGGAAATACACCGTGGGCTGTAATTAGGCCCCGATGGCTGATACTTCTTCCCTTTTTCTAAAGGTTCTTATGTTTTATCGAACCGTATTATCTCTCTAAGAGCAATCGCACTCAGGGTCACTGGGTAGCAGGACCGGGCCAAGCACAATAGTGTAAACCGGGCTGCTAATTCGAAGCAGATTGCTCCGGCTCCGCAGCAGCGCTGGTGCGCACGCAGGACATCACGCTTCCAAACTCGACACAGGCTCCCCGACCCCGCCAGAATAAACTGGGTTCCAGTCATACCTCAGAATAAACTTAAGTGAGTTTTATAAATGTTATATTTAAATGTATGTGGCTCTGTGTGTAAACCGCCGTAACCAAACTGAAGCAAACTGGAGCTTGTGTTACAGGCGCTGTGGAAATATCAGCATTTGGCTCTTTTAATAGCCCACTGTTTGTACTACTAAGCAACAAGCGCTCCAAATAAGAAGCCATAGCAGACCTCACCTCCTTCTGACGCCTACTATCTAATGGAGACCAGATGCAAAAGGATATCTTGCTTGCAGTGAGTCAAAAAGGTGGTATGCATCCAAACGGGGACAACACGATGGTAGAGGGACCTGGTAATTCAAGGGACCACCACTCGCCTCTTTCGTCCCGGTTAATTTAATCATTCTGCCTTCTCTGACTCGCATGAGAACAGGATGAAACAAAAGCACTCTCAGGGCATCATTTAAAGCCCACAGGAGTCTATGATGAGATATGTTTTGGTTTGGGGTGTTGTTTTTTTTTCTTTTTCCATTTCTGTCAAAATCTTTTTGACTGGAAGTTCCCCAGTAATTCCCTGGATTATGTTTCATGGTGACTTTAAAGTTCGTGCTCAGCTGAAGACATTGTATTGAAAATGAACAGTAGCAGCTGCTTATGTTCGATTACCATTCAGGTTCCAGAAGCTATTCTCTAAGATAAGAGGACAACAGGGTTTTGGGTAGGGGAGACGCAGTGTGTCTGGCATATGCCGGAATATGCCATTCTCACTGGGAAACCAAAGGAGCACAGCCTAGATGAGAATGCTTGTCACTGGGCAAAAATGGATTGGAAATATTTACTCAGCAAACAAGTAATAAAAACGGCTTGCACTCAAATTGGAGGATGTACTAAGTGGTCTCCTGAGGCAACAGAATAGAGATAGCCATTTTAAATGCTGAGAGAACACCAAGATTAGATGGGCTTGGAAGAAAACATTAAAATTTTCTTTGGAGGGCAGTGTTAGAATTTAGAATTATCTTTACAAATTAGAGGCAGAGACTGAAAAAGTAAGGGAGCGACTCAGGGAGCACAAGGCACCCCAGTTAGGCACAGGATGTTCCCCTGATCCTGTTCCCAATACAGGAACAACTGGTTAGACAGCAAAGTATCTAGGGGCTGTAGCGAGACACAAGCTGATCAGAGTCAGAAACGGTCAGGCTCCCCTAAAGGCATGGAGGGCACGGAGCTGTATATAAGCATGAAACATCCATGAAGGAATTCTTCCATTCTGCTTAACGTTGGCAAAACCTCTCTTAGGGTACTGTGTTCAGTCCTGAGCTGTCTTCAACGTGTAAAAGGTTGCTAGAAAGGGAAAAGTTGTAGACTGCTTTTTATTCCTGATGTCCATCATGTGTAGAGCAAGATGTTACCTTGTTCATAACTGTTTTTCTTTGCTTTTCTCTGCTCTGTGTGAGCAGTGTGTTTGTTTTTTATTCTCATGCACTTTTGGTTAGGAGCATTAATTTATTTGGATAGGTATGGTTACAGATGTGTGTAGACTTTATATAAAATGATGTGCAAAGGCATGAGATTGTGAATGCAAGTGCTTGTAAGGGTTTGGACACGTGGACAAGCAAGCACACTTATCACTGAGGTGCAGAGTAGCCAGTTGCACATTCCTAACAGCAAATATGAAATAAAACCCACTTTGGTTGCCGGATGCGATGCAACTTTAGCAGTGGGCCAGAAGTACAGATGTTCAGTTCTGCAATGCTCGCCACGCAGAAAGCCAAAGAAACTTGGTACTCATGTGCTGTAGCCTGATGTGTTGATCCACCTCCTCTTTCATGCACACACACAGCTGGTATCCCTGGGTCCCCCCCTCGCCTCTGCATGAACCAGCAGGAGCCCCACTGGCATCAAGGTGGGAGGTGAAAGCATACGGCAGGAAAAGAAAATCAGACACATCCTATGGGGGTTTCCTAAGCACTGAAATGTTTTCAGTGTGCAAATCCTATTGATTTCCAAGACATTTCAGAAAAAAGCGACTTTAGATCTGTGGACAGAAATAAGGTGCTCTTAGAAATTATTCACAATGGATAATTGAATGCTTTCTTGCACCTACCACAACGTCCCCCCGACCACTGACATTATCTTGCTAAGCTGAGTGGTGGGAGAAGCAAAACACTTAGAAGGAGATAAATGGGCTATATTTGAGCACTGTACGCTTGATAAATTAGCTGTGCGTCCAGGCTGCCTTTCATCTCCATAGGAAGGAAGGGCATTTCAGAGCACTGTGATCTCCCAGCCAGGGAGACAGCTATCTCTGCCGTGCCAGAGGCAGCCGGTACATTAGTCCCTTCGGCTATCCATGCATTTAAACAAAGCCACTTCACAATTAGCAATTTGCTATTTCCTCGCCATCTCCTGTAATTTGGGGATGACAGCGGGTTGCTGCAAAGTGGGTTCATGCCCTTCATATTGCTGCTCAGGACACACAGCTGTGGCTCCCAACCACCAGTACATGAGGGACCAGTTTTGTAAATGTTACTTGAGTGGTGCATCCTTTTTCAATGGGAGGGATCCCTCTCAACGAAGGTAGAACTGATACATAAAATGGAATCCTCCATGTCCCATGAACTTACATCTCTTCAGACATCTGTGCAGGTGTGAAGATCTGGATGTGGGTCTCACTTTCACACAAAACGCCCTTCTGAGAGGATGTAAGTACTCAAAGTCATGTGTGAGATTGAGGGCTTTATGTCTGTTCTCGGAGTAGATTTCATGAATTACCATCAAGGTTGCAGAAGATGGGATTAATATAGTAAAAACCTCACACATGTAGGATCAAGAGGTCAGGTCATTAATGACACAAGCTGATTCTGAGCATCTCAAAAGTCAAACAATTTTTGTGCTATTTCTTCTGCTTTCAGGCCAGAATCAGAAGGCAAGTTTCTGACTAGTTTGCACAAACCCTGCATCAAGGCATTTTAAGCTGGATTCTCTGAAAGCTACGAGGGGATTCACCCTGATTTAATTCTTCTACAGCCAAGCCTTGTGCTCAGGTCCACCAGTCCAGCTGAGACACAGTGTTGGAACTTCAGAAGTCAGGCTGAGGTGCTTTTAAATTCAGTGGCATCAGAAAGCCCTGTTTGCTTCGAAACAGAAATCCAAACTCCAAAGGCAAAGTTGGTTGTTGCAGGAGGAAAATGTCCTGATTCGACAGTCAAGGCAAGGCAAGACAAGGAAAGGAAGATTTGTCGTCTTACTCTGGAGAAGAGGAGGCTGAGGGGAGACCTCATTGCTCTGTACAACTACCTGAAAGGGGGTTGTGGTGAGGTGGGTGTTGGTCTCTTCTCCCAAGTAACTAGCGATAGAATGAGAGGAAATGGCCTCAACTTGTGCCAGGGGAGGTTTAGATTGGATATTAGGAAAAATTTCTTTACAGAGAGAGTGGTCAAACATTGGAACAGGCTGCCCAGGGAGCTGGTGGAGTCACCATCTCTGGAAGTATTCAAAAAATGTGTAGACGTGGCACTTCAGGACATGGTTTAGTGGGCATGGTGGTGTTGGGTTGATTGGTCAGACTTGGTGATCTTAAAGGTCTTGTCCAACCTTAATGATTCTGTGATTCTGTGATTTTTTTATGCAGCAAAATCTATGAAAAGTTTATTTGGGGATAATCAAAGTGGGTTTTTCTCTGGAAAGTCAGGGTCTTGAGTTACATTTACTTTTTCTTCATAAACAAGTCTTGAACTAAAGAAAGGTTTTTAAAGTAGATGGATTACAAGTGCTTACCTCAATTTCACTGATAGAGAATAGAATTTTAAATGATATTTATAGATGTCTTTCCTTGGAAAATGTTGGGTTTTTTTCTGTAAAAGATATTCCTGTTAGAAAATCATTTGTGATTCAGTCCCAGTGAGATCTTGTCCTAATTGCATCTTGTTTAAGGGTGTAATGATAAACAGGTTGTAGGAGAAGAAAACCGGCCCCTATGGAATCTGTGCTATTTCATGCAGAATGTTAAATGTGTATTATTGTTGTTATTATTTTTTAAATAGCAATTAAGCTTTCCAAGTAAGAGTAGAAATGTGCTATTAGCCTTTTTCATTAACCTCTGGGATGCCCTTCACACATTTTTTTTTCTGGTTTTAGCTAACAGCAACTCAAAGAATGAAAGCACAGTCTTGATTCACGGCATGTACTTCCCCAGTTTTCCCTTGAGTGCCTTGGCACCATCTCACAATTAGTGCTGCTTGGTTAATTGGCATATCCCCACTTTAGACGCTGAAGAAGTTGAATTAAGCTTCATGAACTTGACTTCCAAGGACAAGGCTCTTAAAGGAGCAACGGCAGCAGAGGAACAGCGCTGATGAAGAGCTTGAACAATTGAGATAGATATGCAAAATGCTGTGTATGGGAATGTCTCAGTGTTTTCTGGCACCAGGAAAAACAAGAGTATGCAAACTTCATGAGAGAGTGGCCTTTGCTTGAGACAAGGGCAATTTTTGTTCAAGGATGCACAATTACAGGCTAAAACTGTGAAAATATTTATGTCTTCTTTTTGACCCCAGTAAGTCTGGAATTAGAGAATATATTTTTGCTTGTGAACACACATTTTATGTACTGTGTGCAGGTAGGAGATGGCTGGGAAAGGATTCTTACCTTCTGCCTATTGCTGGCTGACCCTAATAACTGGAGATAGAAAATAGCCTTACACTGCAATTTGCTTTACCTAAAGAAGAAAAATCTCCTGTTTAAAACAGGGTTAATCTCAAGCATCATGCCTGAGAAAATAGCACCAAATGTCCAGGATACCAGTCAGCCCTTCTGCATCCATTACTAATGATGGGCAAATTTGCTTAGGACAAAACAGAAGTGTCCCTCTGCTCCTCCCATCAGTGTCCACAATCCGAGGTTACAGAGTCACCACTTCAGCAAAGAATTAATGTTATTCTTAATATTACACACTTAACTTCTCCCTTTTTCTTCTATTCATGAGAAAAAAAGTCAGGTTTTCCTATTGGAATATTTCCTATCGGCCTAATGACCAAGGTGGAGGACTTTGAATTTTTACTTTTCTCGTTGTTACCACACGATCCTCCTGTCTCTGCTGCTGTGCTCTGTGCTGGTCGGGACCTTAACCCTTGAATCATGGCTGGCAAGTGGCTGCTCTGAGCAGTCCAGCGAGAAGTGTGAAGCCCTTTGGTAGTTGCTGTGGTTTCTTCTCTCTGTTTTGCAGGGCTCAGCTCTTTCCTGGTGTTTGGTAAATGACAAATACATCCTTTTACTGTGGTTTTGTAGGGAAGTGTGAATTGTGTCTGCTGATACCTGCTTGTCGGTTAAGCCTTTCCAGTAACTGTTAAGCGTATTTCCACCAAATGGACAGAGGGATGGGAAACTCGAAGATAATTATGCTTCTACAGACTTCAAGAAAATTAGCATGTGGGAAGGAAGGAGAAACCCAAATTTGTGTCTCCTGTTGTGGGAAAGCACAGACGATTCAGTCTTTGTGGCTCTCTTTGACAGCATCCAGCTAACGAAGTGGCTGATGTCTACTGCTAGCCAATCTGCACATGGGTAGCTCCAGTGCTGCCGTAGCACGACCTGCTTCTTATCCTCGGGCATATCTCAGGGGATATGGGACAGAGCTGGGGTGAATGTGTGATGCAAGGGGACACAGAACAATTTCTTTGAAATACATTTTTTGCCAGAAATCAGATTGGGATGAAGTTTACTGTGAAAAGAAAAATGGAATTAAATGTTGGTTCTAATGCAGCCAACAGTAAGATTCCTAATCTTGAATATTGGCCACATTTTGTAATAACGTGGTAAAAGAAGGTTCTAAGACTGAAAATTTGTGCAAGCAAAGTTTGGGCTTTTATTTGTCTTCCTGAGATTCCATTGCCAGCACAGATCTGAGCATTTTTCCTCCTAAACTCCTTGTTTTGCCTCAGATGAGGGAAGAAGCCAATTCTCAGTTTGGACCTGAAGATGGGATGAGTTCACCCAGTACTCACTGCTGGGTGTTGGGTAGGACACAGGTCCCTGTGCCACCAAAGGACCTCGATAGGGGAAACACTCATCTGCCTCGGATACTCATCTTAGGGTTCCTGAATCTCTCTCTGGATGTACCCATCCCTCTCTGGGACTATGAGGGAAGCCCTGATGTTGAGTGGATTCCTCACTTGTAGACAGCTGCGAGGAGGGGTGGCCTGTTGACCCAGGGGCATACTGGAAAGCTTCATTCATGTATAAAATGCTTGAGGAATCTCCATGGGCGGGTAAGTAGGCAAGCTGGCAAGTAGGAAGCAACAATCTTCACCTGACTTTTTTTGAGGTTCACCATCAATATTTACAAAACAGTAAAAGTCAGTACCATTTTGTGTTCTGCACAGGCAAGAGAGCAAACTCACTTGGTTTTGGAAATGTGAGACATACTGAGGTGTTTAAAAAGAAGTTTTCAGATGAGCTTACCCTTTTCTACTATTTAGGAATAACCATCAGCTATTAGCTGTCCATCCAAATTTTAATGCCTATGACCAAATATTTGAAAGTATTTCTGGAGAGTCCAGAACTATTTCAGTGAAAGTGGTAATTACAGAAACGATACTGCTTCCATCCAGCAATTTCCCACAAGATGAGAGCACCAGACAGACCCTGGCCACAAGTAACAGAAATTTGAAAGAAAATAAAGGGTTTATTTAAAAAAGAGAAAGGTCATAACTTTATAATAACATTACTATTCAAAGAAAAATACTTCCTTATGAATTTCAAAAACCACTTTAGGCTTCAGTTTTTTTTTCCATGTCCCAATTGCAATTAATTCCAAACCATGAAATAGATCATACAATAACATTAACTGGATGTGGGTGTTGTTGGTTCCCCAAAGGCTATCATTTCGTCCTGGTCTACTAACTGGTTTTCAGGATTACAGCCTGCAGACTTTGAAGGTGTATGAGAGAAAACAGGCTAAAATGCTGCCTCCTGGCTTTTCTTCTCGCTGAAAAAAAAACTTGGGTGACATATCATTACTTGTTATTCGTTATTTCAAGTGAGAAGAAGAAATTTTGGTGTATTTATTTTCTTCTGGTTCCTCCCAAATAATTTATACATTTGTTTCCAATTTAATAAATGTTGAAAAGGTGACTGCTTTTGTGGGTACTATTTTTTACTATTCTACTCATTATGTTTGTGCAAATTGCTATTGTTCTTGTGTAGTGAAAAACCACCTTCATGCTGAAAGCTGTTCCAGAGTCTTTCTCTGCAGCAGTGAACTTGTCCTTTTTATCCAGATGAGTGAAATGACAAACTTGTCCCAAACAAACTGAGTTTAAAGGTGCCAAAACCATTTCATGGCCTGTATTTTTAGTTTTGCACTGCAGAGAAGTTGCTTGTTTTTGCGAAAGGCTGAGCAATGAGTGGTAGGCTTATGGATTAATGATGGACAAAGACAGCATTTCTTGGTGGTATGACCTAGGTGGAAGAGCAAAGAAACTAAGAACCAAGACCCAGCTGGTATTTAGCCTTAAAGGAAATGTCATCATGGAGGTTAGCATTCTTACTGCATTTTGTTAAGAAAATACAAAATAAATGTCATTTTTCCTACTGTGTTTTCTGCCTATCAAACTCATTGTGCTGTTGCTGCTGCAAGAGTTTATTTATATGGAGAGCTAAAGCACAGCTGAGGAGGAGGCGGGGAAGAGGGACTCCATTACCACGTTTGCTGTAGTGAGCTGCCATGGATTTGTGCCATCATTAGAGGTTTGAAAGGCCTCACAAGCCAACCTTGCAAAAAACATTGTGCAAAAGTTATGTAACAAAATATTGGCTTTCCTGACTCTGGCTTTATCTGACGTTTCAAGACACACTGTGATCTCCACAGAGGATGGGAAAAGAAGATTCAGTATGCAGCATTTTATATTTAGGTATTGGTTTAGCCAATCTTCCGGGCAGTCTTGATTTTCCAGGTGTTTCAGATATACTTAAACTTGCATGTGCTCTACTGCTGGACCAAGACTTTGGCTTGTTATTGTACAGGGTTGATACAGACTTTGTTAGACTGATTTGGTTTGAGATGGCTCCTGCATCTGAAGGTTTAGGGCAAAATAAATCGTCTGTGAAAATTGGGGTTACTTTTTTTTTAAGGCAGCACAGATTGTGTGGCTCTGCTCAGCCACACATGTTGAAGTTGGGGTATTATTTTTTAAACAAAATTACTTCTGATGCAACTATTGGTAGAGAGGCAAATGACACAATGTGGTTGTCTCAGTTTCTATTCCCAGCCTGCAGAATGATAAAGGAGCAAGTGAAGAAATGCTGAAGAACAACTCTTCAGAGGAGATCAGAGATATTTCTTATATGATAAAGATGTTTAGCTGTGGAAATCTCTTCTGGTCTGTGGAAACAGGGCTGAAACTTGTGCCTCTTGCAAACACCCACAGACGAAGAAAATGTTAACTCCCAGATGGTCCTGCTAGTGTATAAAGTATGTTTTCAGCATGGGCTTGGTCCCAGCTGCTCCCAAAATAATCTGAGTGTAGAGGAGAGGTGGACCAAAAGTGGCATTACATGAACCTCATGTCTCCCTAGTCCCAGGTTGGATAAACTTGCTTTCTGTCATGAGTCTGAGCACCTTCTAGCAGCTGTAAAATATGCTCACTTACATATGACACACAAGGAAGCTTCTTCATGTCTGGTGTTGAGACAGGAAAGATGCACCAGGCAACCTCCTCCCTGAAGAGAAAAAGTACAGTAACAGTGTAATAAAACTGCCTTTGTCACAAGGGGCTTTGGGATCTCTGGATGAAGAGCTGCTTGTTGAGCGACTGGAGTGGAAACAAAGAGGAGAAAAGGGGATGGGAGTTGGCCATACTTGTTCACGTCACTTCACAAATACTACACGGTTACTCCAACACCAGCACATGGTGATGGCAGGATCAGAGGCTGGAGCACCTCTCAGAGAGCTCTGAAGTGTTTTTTGCTGTTTGCCCTAGTAATAGACAATCTCTTCAAAAATTGAGACAGCTGTCCTTTTTTCTTTGCACATTTTGGACTAGAACAGATTTTTCCATTGGCTCCCTTGGTCAATTTGCCAGGTTAACAAAAATTGCCAAAATACCGAGGGGCACACACTTAACTCAGCCAGGGTTGAGAATGACAGTGCTGCCTCTCTGGCACTTTCACGTCCTGAAATCTCCTGGCTTACTAGGCTATGGCATCCACATCCTTGCCAGAGAGGGCCGTGATTTCCAAGAATACAATGATTGGAGTACGGCTGAGTGAAATTGCTCAGCAATGCATATTCAGCAAGGCCAGTGCTTTAGTTTTTTCAGTCCATGCTCTGCTTTCTCTGGTAAGAACAAGGAGAAATAATGAGTGCTGTTTAAAGCTTTTTTTTCCCCATGCAGGATAGAAGAAGAAATAACCTTCTAGATTTAATTTCCATTTATTTGTTACTAAGCAGCAGCTTATTATCAGGGATGGGTTAGAGGCAGGAAAAGTTAAGTGAGTTTTCAATGTCAAAGCATGACAAGTGAGGTTTTTTCTGATAAAAAATATTTTGTGCAGTGTTACAGAGCTGTCTGTACCAAAAGGTTCACTGATCTTTGCAAGGAAGGGAGGCAAAGTTAATTTGTGGTATAGTTATGGCTCCTATTACCAGCCTGTTTAATACACATAGACCCATGGGTTGGGCAATTGTTTTTGCTGCCAAAGTAAAAATTTGGCTGCAGAGGGACATTGGCATCAATCTAAGCTTTATATATTTCTCCAGAGGGAAGGAGTCACAGCCCTTTCCTACAACCCATGCTCCTGAGACAGAGATCCTGAGTTATCTACAGGAAATAATACAGTCGGGAATCTATCTTAAACATCGCTCTTTCATAAGGTTTATGCACCTGAGTCCAGGATTCCAGGAAGCTTCTCTCTGTCCGCTGGGATTCATAGCCTCAAATCTTCCACCAAAGGGAATCCTGTGTCCTTTCTTTCAAGAACTAAGGAGGGACTTGTCTTTTCTTTCAGAACATCACAGTGTCAGTGTGACCTGCACTTCGTCAGTGCCCAAGTCTTAGAGCCCTCCTCGTGGTGTTCAGATCTGCTCCATAGCCCCAAGGCTGTAGCTTTTTCTGGAGAGAAAAGAGCTGAAGATTTCTCACTTGGTGAATTATTGAAAGAAAAAAAAGATTAATGAGACCAGAGGAAACATGGATGAACCTGACTGTGACCGGTGGGGTAAGTGCTCCAAGACTTGCTTGATGTTGTGTTAAAGTATTTTACATTACATTTGGCAAAACACAGAAATAGTCTTCTGAGCAAGGTCAGCATCATGGTCTTGCTCTCCCACACAGAGCTCTTAGGTTATAAAATGTCATGTTCCCTCATTCCCACATGTTCACAGAAGTCTTTCATTTTTGTACATAATGGCAACTCCTACTGGATAAAAGGACACTCTTGCCCATTCAAGTTGTCCTGTAGTTAGAAATTAGGGCACTGTTCAGCGAAGGAGGGAGTTTGGATTTAATCTCTCTGAGGCAAGGACAAGAACTGAACCTTAGGTTCCACATTCTGAGTGACCTCCCACCATCCAGCTGCTGGAAGGGTGAGTTGGGTTCGGTCAGGGATTTTATGGGTTTGTATATTTGCATGTATGGGACAGAGGCAAAATTAGCAGGACATACCTCTGTGCCATATATGCCAGGCTTATTCAGATGTCTTGAATGCCCTAGGACATCTTGCACAGGTCCAGGCTGTTTAGGCAAATCAATCACACTTAGTTCTCCGTCGAATATTGTGGAAACTTAGACACACTTGGGGACTCCTAGGAGGTACATACATAATATTAGAGTGAGTGAATGCCAAACGGGTGAACTGGTGGCACTGTACCAAGCTAAGGTACAGTGCAGGGTGCTTCCTAGGTACACAACAGCCTGGGGAATTATGTTACTGGGCTCTGCCTTTCCACACAGAGCAATTGCTACTGGTTTTCTCCATTCCCAAAGGAAGACCTACCCATCTGGGCTGCTCTCCTGTCAGCCCCCTCAATTTGTGATATAACTTTTTGGAGTGAGTGTGCTAAACCTTGCATGTTGAGAGATTCCTAGTGACCCCTATTTTCTGTGCTGTACTCCATCCTACCAGTTTCCTTTCTCAACGAGGGAGACGATCCTTTCCCAGCAGAGGCAGGAGTTTATTTATCATCCAAACTTTCATTCCTGGAGTGGGTACAGCCTAATTCCCATCCCAGACTGTGTCAAATGTTGGAAAACTTGGATGGAAAACCCATTTCTGTCTCCCCTGGACCATTGACTACCCCATGCTCTCAGCCTTGCTGTACCCAGGCAGAAGGAGTGACTCTGAAGAGAACCCAGAGCCAGCAGCTTTCACTCCAGACAGCAAGGGCTAGCTGCTGGTTGCCGTGCTCAACTGAGTAACACAAAAGCCACGACAATATTTTTTTCTTTTTTTTTTTTCTCCTGATTGCTTTATTAGGCACAATGGCCAGTTTTCTTTGAGTATTTCAAATACTGGGGCACACACACGCATTTTGCTGTATCAGTTCCCTGCAAAGCCGATGTTGGTGGCTCACAGTTTCTGGCTTGGTATCTTCATCACTGTACAGATATATTGATATTGTCTCTTTCCTCAATAGCTTTACACAAATGAGGCTTAACCTGCCAGTGATGTGAATGATAACACAGGGCCGACACCGTATCAAATTACTCTTTACAAAGCTGTAACATATGTTCCAATACCTGAGTCCATGTAAGTCCTAAAACATGATACTCTGCTACAACATGCCCAAGATATGAAGGGGAACTCCTGTGTTTGGATACAGCACAGGTTTGAACATTTCTTTCCTTTTTCTCCCACTGCTACTACCACTGACAAAGAAATCAGAGTGACAGCCTTGCCTACTCATATGTTTAAACAAAGTCATTTGCTTAATAAATAATTTATTTCTGAGTGCAAATAAACATTTTTTCCAAATGATTTTCTCATCTGGGGCCGTTGGAGTTCATAGACTTAATCTTGCCTTACTCTAAAGGGATTTATGTGTGAGTTAATGCCCAGAAATAAGTCAGCGGAGATAAAGCATCACTTACAAGGTGTGATTCATATTATCCTGAAAGAAATGTTCAACAGAGATTGGATAAACTACACCCTAAAAATGCCTTTCTGTCCACTGATTATACAGACATCTTGTAAAGGGGCTAGGTCAGCTGTTGACATCTATGACAAAGGCACCTAAAGTTGGTGAGATGGGGGATTCATCCCACCTTGTCAGTGTCTGTGTATGAAGTATCTGCTGCTAAGGAACATCTTTGGAAAGAGCCAACCAAGCCATGCTTTCCTTTTTCCAGATGTGGTGTCAGGGAAGAGCTTACAACACTACAGACTCAATCTCCACAGACCCCGTTTCCACCTCAAAAAACTGCCCCAACCCAAAGAGAGAAAGATGGAGGTTTGGTATTTGGTTGAGGTTCCTGAGTGCTGGAAAAATAACAAATGCTGTTTGCAGAAAACGCCTCACTACAACAGCAGAGGCATTCCCCATCTCTAAGGTTTTCAAAGTGTTATGCCAGAGAAACAGCTATCATGGTGCTTAAAAAAAGGAGCGAAATAGGTTATGCTAAGGTCATTTATCTGCCATTTATGTGCCACTGCTTCTCACAGCTCTCCAAGGAAAGATAGAGAGTTGGGATCATTCATAACACAGAATAAGGAAAATCCATGCTATAGAGAGCAGAAACCCAATATCAATATTTGCAGATGGGCCCCATCTTCAGACATGGCATGGGAAGGGGAAGGAGACAGTGATGCTGGAAAATAACCTAACCTCCACATGGTACCGGGGTGTGCTAAATTTCCATCTCAGCCTGGGAGAGAAACTCATCCAGCTCTGGTGCTTGCCCTTTCAAAACCTTCCTGAAACATTGGAGCAGGTGCAGGAAAAAAAACTAACAAAACACCAAAAAACAAACCCAAAATAGTTTGATGATTGCAGGAAATGCTGTGCAGTGAGCCCCTCGGTGAACTCCAATTCCTTATTTCAGTTTATCAGAGAAGTTGAAAGAGGACTTCACTGTAGTGTGTAATTCATTGTTTTTCTTCAGGAAGAATGTGCTGCATATCCAGGGCAGGAAGCTAGAACAAGGCAATTCCAAACTGGAAATAAGGCACATTTTAACTGTGAGGTTGATTAACCCTTGCAATGAACCATGAAAAGATTGATAGATTCCTTCATTTCTCAATGTCTTCAATTAAAACTGGATGACTTTCTGAAAGAGTTGTTTTAGCCAAACAAAACTTATTGGAAAATTTAACTACTGCATAGTACAGGAGTTGCTGAGGACTTTTCCACAGGGAAGGAGGTTTTATATGGTCACTGTGTAGTTCATTATTTCTGTTTACTTTCTGTGGAAGTGCTCAAATACAAGAGAGATGCTTGAGATAAGTGCAGAAACAAACAAACCAAACCTTGGCTTTCTCCTAAAGATAAAATGTCAGCTGAAGTTAATGTGGCTAAATCAGATGTGGAGTTTATCTCAAAGAACCTACAGGGTGAATCTGTTATGGAGAACTTTTATTTAGACACCCTAACAGATTTTATTTGAATACTCAAAAGAAGAAAAAAAAAAGAAAAAAAAAGAAGAAACTTCAGAACTACAGAGTTGCCATAACCAATAACTAATGAATTTGTCTCCTTTCTCTCTGATTTATAAGTTCCCTTAATCATAAACATTCCTCCGGTTTTGCTAGCTGACCCAAATCAAAAGGACAAAGTCAAAGATCGTTGTTGCACATTTTAAAATGCAAGACTGTCTCTTTCTCAATAAACATGATGAATTCATGGTCCAGCACAGAATTCACAACCATAAAGCCGGGTGATAGAGGTTAACCACCACATTGCAAATACTAGGACTTTGATTCATAAATTCAAGAATAAAGCATATTTAAAAAAAAGTGGAGCTTGCAGTTTTGCAAACTATTGACCTCCCTCAAAGGTGGACCAGCCTTTTTGCTGCTTGTGAAGTACCTGCTTCCAAAATGAAACAAAGACTAAATAGGATGGACTATATGAGGGTGCCATACTCAAGAAGTCAAACCCAGTTCCCTTCTGCTTGTTTCTCCAGATGTTGCTGCATACAACAAAGCAGACAGTTCTCTTGATCTGTTTAGCAACAGATTTACATAGTGCTCCAGGGATCTCAAAGACTCACAGTTGTGGCCAAAAAAAGAAAAACACTCAGGAATTTAAAAGAAATGTCCTCTATGTGCTCATTTTTTATAAAACAACTTATTTTAACTTAATACTTATGATGAGGTGGAAATCTCCCCCCAACCCCTTCTTGAAAAGGCAATATAAAGCCAAATGATGTGCTGATTAATTGCAGTTGTCATCCCACTGGTATTTCAGGATCAATGCTCTCTGCTGTAGGAATTTCCTCTGGATTGCAATATTTATTTTCCTTTTTGCACCTCTCTTTCCGTGGAATAATCCAGTGTGGAGCCAAAGTATCCTGGAAACAAATGGCAGAAGATCTAGAAAATGATTGCAGAAAGTAACCTGCAAGGAACCAGTACCAGAGCTATTTCTGCTTTTGTTCTCTTACTCTCCTCCTGCAGCACAGAGTAACACAATTTTCCCTAATTATATTTTTATTCTTCCTCCTTTTCAAGAGTTCTGTTCTTTATGCTCCCCCTAGTACTTTCTCAAAGAAATTGTTTATGACTAGTCTCTGCCATCTGCAGAGTCCTGAGGGGCGAACTGGGGCCATTAACTTAATTTTGGATGAGTGTGCGTGTAAGGTAAATGTACTTGAAAAAGCAGCATGGATACAAGGATCACGCTCATGCACACATTGCAATTTCCCATAGCTTAAATGAGGATTCTTTTTATTAAAATAAGAGTTTAATTAATACACATGGGCATTTGAGGATCAGACTCTACATACCATTCATATGGACTTGATTTAAAGATCCTGAAATTAATTAAAAGTACTGGTAAAGGAGTCTGTTTCTGGTGGGAGTAATATACTGATAATTTTCATAGTTAGGGTATGCAAAAGCTTGTGACTGGCCTCTTCCAGATCAAAAATAAAAATAGGAAATGATGGCTAATGCCTTGTGGAGAGATTGAGCCCGTCTAGCCTGACCCCCAGGTGCTGGGTTTGTCAGCCAACTGCAGTGCTATACCCAGCCCTGAGAAAAGGAAGGGGTACTGTAGGATCACTTTGCATGGAAGGAGGGTGGCAACATTTCCACTGGTTGAAAACAGGTCTGCCTTGTCCCTTTTCCATCCTAGGCTGAACCCAACTCATCTTGTTTGTCCCAAGGAGCAAAGCAGCATTGGAGCTGTATAATACTTGGATAGGTGACTGGATGGAAAACCGAGCCACTGTGGGAATAAGTCAAGGACTCAAGGGCAAAGCCTTGGTAAACACTCGACCACAAGCACTGGATGTTTTTGCCTTCAGTGTCATTTGAGGGCTGCCTGGACGTTCACTTCAAGAACAGATCTGCTGTCCTTACAGAGGGTGCACCTCGAGGCCACAAGCTATGCAGGGAGGTGGGTGGGTGTCGAGGCATTTCTGAGGTGATGCCTGAAGAAGGTGAAACTTTTTTCTGGTGTTATCCAGCTGTGATGCCTCTGAAACCATTTGAATACAGAAGGGACATGAGCCAAGAGCATTGCCTACACGTTGTGTAGAACTCATCAGTGACTGTTTTGTCCTGCTATAAGAGCTAAACTGTCAGGACAAAGAAAGGAGGAAGGTGCCTGCAGGAGCTGGGCCATAGAAAATCTTCCTCCTTTCTTTGGATAAGGCATGTCCTCCATAGACACAAAAAGAAGAAAACGAATAAATAAAATATCCAACATGAAACCTATACAGCCTACAAATTAATTTTGCTTTAAGTAGGACTTTGGAGTTGTGTAGACCTTCCTCCATTGGATATTTTCACGTGTTTTGCCATAAGCAAAGTAAAAAGAAGTACTGACTCTCCTAAAAAAAAATAGTTAGAATACATGTTCACTGACTTGTGTTTGTCAGATGAAAGCAAAGTGAATTTGTGTGTGGGGAAGCTTATTGCTGTTGTGCTTGGCCTCCAACTAAAGAAAATCTGTTTTTCAAGTGTTGAATGAGTTTTGGTACTGCCCATGAGGCTGGCACTTTACACAAGTGTGTGCAGCCCTCTCCTGTTTTAAATTTGCCAAATTTTGGGTATGGTAAACAGATTTTTTTCTTTCTCTCAAATATTTTGCTTCCTCTGGGCTTAGGAAAAATAATTAAAAAGAGGAATTCTCTCTCTGTCACTTACTCTTTGTGAGAGCATGATAAGTGTTTGACTCTCTCATCAGTAAATGTGCTAATTTTTTGGAAAGGTTTCCCTTGTTCTTCTTGTAAGTAGAATGTATTGGTAGCCAAAACAAACACAGAAAGAAGCCAAGGAAAGAATAAGATATATCTACTTGTATGAATAATCCAACAAGGGAAAACTCCAAAAACTACTGTAAGTGCTATAAGATTTCAGATGGCAAACTCATCCAAAATTAATGGTTAACAAAACATTCAATTCTCAAACACCAATAGGATAAAAAGAACAGCTTCCAACAGTTAAAAAATAATCCTTCTTTTACTGTTGAAGGACTGTCTTGTGGTTAAGGCATTGGCCTTGGAGTCAGGAGATCGAGGTTTAGCACGTCTCTGTCCAGAGTGACCCTATGTAAGCCAATTAATCTTGTTGCATCTTTGTTCTTTATCAGAGAATGGCCCTGGTGCTTCTTTCTTATCTATTTACTTCCCTTAGATTACCACCTTCTTGGACCATGAACTTTCTGCTGTCATATTTGAATGGTGTCTTAAACAAGAGGCCTTGATCTTGTTTGGAGTTTTCAAACAGAGTGGACAAAATTTTTTTAATTAGATAAAGTGTTTTTTAATAGAAAATAATCTTTACTGAAAGTTTTTGCATATGGCCCCAAAATTACACTTCTTGTAAAAAATCAGAATGTTGGGAGACATCTTCCATATTGTAAAAGCATCTCGAAATCTCAGGATCTGGCTAAACTCACATTTCCTCTCACATGCAGTCTTTCACAGGAAAGGACCTGGACTGCCATAATGTTCTGTATCTACTTGACAAATTGTGACTTGTTATATACCAGCCTTTTGGAAAGGTGGTCAGTGTAAATATTCAGTATTAGGCATCTAGTTACAAGAAATACATGCTCCCTATGCAGATGAAATGTGCAAAAATAACCTTTGTTTTGCTCTTCTTGATGTCATTGCTATTTACAAAGAAAAAAAGAAACGACAAAACCAACACGAGATGTACTGTTATTTTTGCATGCAAGGGACAAACAAAGACCTAGGAAAATCCTATTGCACATGAACCATTCAGTTTGAATAGACAATCTATTGACCAGTCTATTGACCACACACACATGAAACAGGGACTATGCATTGTTGCATGACAACGTTTACGAAAGCAAGTGAAGTCTGAATAAACTCGGTGCAACCATAAATGACTCAAAACAAAGCAGCATTTCGACAGGAAGATGTGAGCAGGCTTTTCTGACACACCTCAAGCGGTGCGTTGGTGGGGGAATGGTGTATGCTGACATTTTCCTTTAACAGTTCACCAGTGGGCTGAAACCAGACACAGAAAACGTTAACCCCCCGAGATCTGCTCTGTGAAAGTTAGCTGAGGTGGAGCTGCCTTTTCACACCAGCTACAGCCACCAGCCCTGCTGCCCCTTCTCTGTTTCACCGGAGCTGTCAGGGCGATGCTTGGGAAAATCCACTGGGCTGCACAGATTTTGTAAACTACTTTGTAAAACAGCTGTAATGCTGTTTTGTCCTTGACATTTCTCTTCTTATTTAAATATATTATATTTCCACTCACAAGCCCTGGATCCTGTTCTGGTAGGTCCTGAACAAATGGCTGCTAAGAGGGAGATCTGAAAACTAAATAAGCTTCCTAGACAGAGCAGATGGAGAATAGCGTTATTCACCTTTCAGCGAGGAGCCTGGATGTGGAGCAGCCAGGATCCCCCATTTGCAGCCAAGGCAGTGGTGGCAGTGCCCTCCAGCTAAATCACGTCTGGTAGAACCTTTGCCATGGTGCGATCCTCCAGCTGCCCCACACCTTTTTCTTTTTCTTGTCTGCAGCATCTGTTTTATGCACCATCACACAGACGCGCGGCTGCTGGCAGAGCGTCGGGAGATGTCCTGTCCCAGCTGGAGCCAGCGGAGTTAACAGAGCCGGCGGCGGGCTCAGGAGAGGAGTCCCCCGGGCTGCCAGCCCAGGTGGTGGGAGGACAACGGGAAACCTGCCTGCCCTTGCTAACCTGACCCACCTTTCTCCACCCTGGCTGGCCTGGCTGACCTCCCCACAGTTACTGCAAGCTTGGACTTGGCTCCATCTCTGTACTTTTTTTTTTTTTTTCTTTAAAATGCAGGGGTTTGTTTTTAAATAGGAACTGATGAAAGCCGTTGCTGTTCTTATTTTTCCTTTCTATGAACTGAAGTGATGACAACAGAGTTTCTAGTAAATTATAACATAGGCAGTCAGTTCCAGATTAGTTTTGAAGTTGGACTTTTTTGTTTGGGAGGGGACAAAATACAGCCAGACAAGATTTAATTAAATACTTGTATTTCATAACTGTAATTTATCTAGTTCAGTACGTCCTTTCCCATGGGTTTGTTTGGATACAAGGAATTTTTAGCTTTCAGACTGCCGGAACTGGAAAGTTCTGTATGTCCACAGGACAGGTAGAAAACAGCCAGTAGCAATGCTGACATGCCCACACTGCCCTCTTCATGGTCTTCACCCTGATCCAAAGAAGCCACCTCTACGGATGAGAGGGTAGTTTCCAGGCCACTTAGAATCTGGTCTCTTGCTGAGCCTGCCAAGACTGTATGTTTAGCAACTAAAACAAGCCAACATATTTTCATTATATCTCTTACTACTGCAACTCAGAAATAATTCCATATGGTTGCAGTCTTGGTACAGTTCTCTATGGGCCGGATCTGGAGCTTGTTGGTGTCAATGGAGGAAGTCCCAATGATTTCAATGAATTTTGAAACAGGCCTGTGTACATGAGTAAGAAAGATGTAGAAAAAGATATATATGTTATGTTATCTTCAATCCTGTTAGCAAAGATGTCATTGCTCACCACACTTACAACCCAGCTCTTTGTTCCTCCCCATCTGCTAGTCCTGTTGTGGTGGTAAGCTCTCCTAAGCAGTGTGGCCGGTGTTCAGTGCTGCAGTCTTTGTTGAGTGCATTCCTACACCTGTGTTTGCTGCTTTTCAAGACCTGATCAAGTGCTGGATCCAGTCTTTCTCATGGAGAGGTTATGTTCCTACACATTGCTTATGCCCATCCCGTCACTGCAAAGATACTGAAATAAGAAACTTATCTCTTTCACAGTATTTTTCTACAACACTTTTCTAACTAGCATTTTAACACTTGCAGATTCATCTGTCATGACTGCATGAGCTACCCTTACATCTCTTCGATCAACTGAAGAACACTGCAGTTTTCCTGTCAGCAATCCCAGAAATGCATAAGAAAAGATTTATATGTCCATATGTACTGTACTGTTCAAATACTTTGTGTATAAAACTCATTCTAAGAATTCATTTGTCTGACAGCCTGGAAAATGCCAGCTGTCCCGCGTGTATTGAGGATAAATGAAGAGTTAGATCTTGCTTGTGATTTCTGTTGAGTGGTCAGCACGGAAAGAGCATTTGCTAATGCTTGTCCATTCCCTCATGGGCCGGTGTCTTCCACACAAAGGAGAGCTGGCAGCACGCCCCAAGGCTGCGGGGAGGGGAGTCATGCAACTCTTCTCCTATAGAGATGATCCCTCTGGGAGAAGGTTAGGGCCCATGGGTGCAGTGTTGGGGGGGAATTCTTGCTCTGTTGCAGGGGATAAACAAAAGGCATTGGTGTTCATGACCTTTTACCTGGCAGCCCTCTTAAAATCCTAAAAAAGTAATTGCCTGGAAAAGATTTGAAACAGGATGGAGTTCCTCAAAGAGACTCTCCTCTCGGCTGCTGTGGGACCTGCTGACTGAACACATTCTGTCCTCTCTCCTGCCTGGCTCCTAGCTATCTCCTTTCCTCCTCTACAGATTATGATTGTGCTTTTGTGAAATTTCTTAGCCTCGTATTTGGGACAGAAGGATGTTTCATGAATAGAAAAAGAGTGAGCAATGTTCCCTATAACAGATGATACTGGATGTAAAGGGAAAAAAAAAGGTAGGGAGACTGTAGTAGACATAATCAAAGTACGGCTATAATTTGCAAGGGGAAAATGATAAACAGAGTTTTGGCTTTCTCTTTTTTGCCTAGGAAAATTTTTAGTATCAGGAGCTGTAAATATAACACATCGTTGGGATGGGACATTTGTTCTGGATATTACAGCCTGGTCTTTCTTGTTGCTTATGCCTTGCAGGAAAGCACAAAATTCCTTCAAATTCTGTTGATATTAGTGAAAACCAGGGGAACTCAGCATCTCGTGGGGCTGGACCTTTAATGACAGGTTCAGGAAAGGACATCAGTGTCTCAAAGTTACACATCACAATACTTCACTCTTATGTGCTTTGCTTTGAGAGGGTTTTACATGGAATAGTTCACGACAAAAGACTGAAGTGATTTGGGGAGCATAATTAGAAGCTATGTCATTGCCCAAGCAGCTGAACTACCGAACTACAGCATGGTGGCCTCCTTGGCAGGTTCTTCTCTTGACACCTATGTATCTCATTCCTGGCCATATTTAAACAGAGTGTGCTAATCCTCCACCCATTAACCTGTAGCAACACTCTTTCCAGCTG
This sequence comes from Phaethon aethereus, assembly GCF_964289735.1. Lineage (NCBI taxonomy): Eukaryota > Metazoa > Chordata > Aves > Phaethontiformes > Phaethontidae > Phaethon > Phaethon aethereus. Next base: position 76,691,885 of record NC_138578.1, on the reverse strand, counting down.
ATAGTGAGATAATAATTTTATTATTGGAATAAACTAGAAACTGAAGTTGTTGATTTACTGTTCTGGAGGAGAAGACATCCCAGTAAGGTGGATGGAGGATGCTATACTAGCTGTAGCACACAGCCCCGAAGCTCATTGGTAGAGAGAGCTACTTCGGACAGGAAAGTAAGGTGAGGAGAGAAAAGAAAAAGAAAGTAACTTCTATCTGTATTCACTTAATTCTCAGATCTGCTGTTTCCTTTGAGTCTGGGGTTGATCAAAGGGTGGGATAGCCAAGGACAAGGAACATCACAGCTGAATTTATAATATAATTGGATGTTATGGAAGTCCCTTGCACTGTTGGACTTGCTTTTCAGAGAAGCTGTGAACTACTGGCTCCTGTTGGAGGTGAACAATTGCTGTCTAAAGTCTGCATTTTTTAAAAAAATTACTGTTTTTTCCACTTTCGTCAGAGAAAGATCTTGACTTTCTAAAACAACCAGAGATTTGTTCCTATTTGTGTACAGGATTAACACAAACTCCCGTGATCAATACAGCAAACGGTGGCTCCACTTTCTGCATTGTGTGACTGAAGGTGGACTAGAAACCGTGCGGCAAGGTTGCAAGGTTTGGAAGTAAAACACGTCTTATTTGGTTCTTCTTTCTAAGGATTTACTGCAGTTTTAGTGAAAGGACAGTAAAAACATTGCTTGGAACCTGCCACAGAGCAATTTATAGCGGCCTACAACAGTAATTCATGGAAGTTCATTATATGACCCACTTTATGAAAGTTCACTATTAGTTCAACATTTAGAGCTCAGAGTCTTGGCAGAGTTTCATGCAAGCTGGATGCTGAACATCTGGTGAACTTTGTTTATGAACACAGTATATGGTGGTTAGGAGGTCTTGTAGCTAGAGGCCACCACAGTTGTGTGCAAGCTAATGAGCCCACTTGCCAGGGGGAATGGAGGGATCCTGTGCAAAGATTTAAAATAATACTAGTATTAGTATTTAAATGTATTTTCACAGAATCAATTCTGTGCTTGAAACATAGAGGAAAAAAAAGAAAGTGGAGGAGCTGCTGAGCACAGAGATAAGGACAATGTTCTCAAACACCAAACCTGTGTCACCTACCCCCAAAGAGGTTTGCAGGGCTTCCTCAAAGGTGTTTCTGAAAGTTTGTGAGTAGAAGAGAAAATCATGGCTGGACGATCATAAGGCAAAGAAAGTACCAGAAAACTAAGGGGAACTTGGAAGCAAACATTTTTGCTGTTTTGCCTTCCCCTTTTATTTGGCAGTGGTTTATGGCATAAAGATTGACTACAGGCTGTTTTGCTAAGATGTTTATTTTGGAATGGTGCTGTCACTGTAATGTCCCAGTTATTGTGTATATCTTGTTTTCATCTTAAAGAAGCCCAGAACAAGCTGAAAACTTCATAGACCTGTAGTTCATGTATTCAGCTGGAGACACAAGAAGGGAGCCCCAAACCATTAGTTTATGTGTAAAATGGACCATTTCCACAAACATTGCTGCTGGGCAAATTGTACCTCTTCTGTTTAAATAAGTGATAGGAAGCAGAGTCTGCTCTGCCCCTGCTCTGTAGCACAGTGCATGGTTCAGGGGCCCCGACACCAGGTCTGTGTAATAACTCAGTGACTGATCCTTCTCACTCCTGAGGAGAGGTACAATGACAGTCTGTGTGTCTGAAAGGTCTTAGCAAGCATGGTGTCTTCTGCATTTGTCTTCCAACCACTGGAAAGTACCACTTGGACACGCCCATTGAAGAAGCTTATCTATATCCTGGAGGGAATAAATCACTGTGCAGGTGAACTTAGGAGAACTTAGCAGCTGAACCACTAGAGATGGGCAGCATTTGCATTACGTGCAGGTACAGCTTGTGCTCTCAGATGGGCATCTAGTTTAAAGAGTTGCTTGAAATATCTGTTGAAAGCTCTTTGTGGTGCTTTACTTCTAAACAGAAACTTTTTTCCATGCAATCATCTGGCTAAGCAGAGGAGCCCAGAGTCTCCAGCTGAAGTTTGTTTAAAACCACTAAAGAGAAGGAGGCACATTTTACCCAACATATTTTTGGGGGGCCAGTTCATCCAGTGACATTTGAGACATTAACATGAAGCTGACAAATGGGGGAGAGGACATATGGGACACTGATGAAATGGCTTCCTGAATGCAGGTAGGACAGTCTGGGGTGACGAGGGTGAGCAATGTGTCCAAACTGCTGTTCGTTCAATCCTTTGCTGGTTGGAGTACAGAAATCAACACCATCATTAGCCTCGACTGTGCAGCCAAATCTGCATTTGCATTAACATTGAAGACACAAATACACTTTCTGAAAAGTATACGGTCCTCCTAAGAGAGTCACCATCCCTGTTCAGCAATGCTGTTGTGAGGGGCCAACACATGAAGGTCACTTTTCATAATATTTCAGAGAATTAGTATTATGCTTATGATACTATGCTATCAAACCTGCTGGGATTGTTATGACTTCTACAATTACTAGGACTTCTAGAAAACTAATTGAATATATGATTAAATCCCTATGATTACATCCCTTCTCCTAGTGTCCCAATGCAAGTTAAAATAATAAGGAAGGCACACAACACACTGTCATATAATTAAAGGTGGTAATTTCTATAAAGTCAAAACACTTGGTGGCAATGCCACCAAAGACTGTATGTGTCACTGAAATCTGAACATATATGATGACGACTTTTTTATTGAGAGTACTGGCAATGTTTTTAAGCTGTGGGGAATGCAGACTACCTCCTTAAGCCATAAAAGGCACAGTCAGTCAAAAGATGGACACTCCTACAAGTGGGAATTCAGAGCCCTAAGTTAAAATTTATCTTGAATTAGTCTCCTGCTGTTTCCATTAAATATAAAGGGGACTGGCTTCTGAATTTGGACATTTAAATTAGGCAAATAAAGTTAAAAAGTGTGAATCCGACGTCCTTTTCTTGTCCTCTGCATTTGGTCTTGAGAAGGAAATATTTCTAATGGATGCTTAGGAAGTGATAATGTTAATTTACAGGATTGGTTGGGAGGTTGTTACTCAAACTTGCACTGGAGAGTTAGCCACCAGCAGGGACCGTCCTTCTGTAAAGCATCACTGCTGGCCAAGTACCTTCAGCGATGTGACCTCAGCAAAACCTCTGAGCCATGCTGTTCAGGTGATGGACCCAGATGATCTTGCCTGTAGGGGACTTGAGAGCTGAGAGCACACATTTTTTTATATGGATTATTTTCTTTCTATTCTCAGCCCTGTTGATGAATAGGAAAAGAGCCATCTCCTGGTAAACAAGATATCCAGACAGAGCTGCAAATCACCACAAAACCATTGTGTTGTTTGAACAGATCAAAATGGTCCTCAAGGGCTTATTTATGAGCTTATTTTAGACTCTTGTGGCCTCAAATTATGAAAGGGAGGTGGTTTTTAATCTATTCCCTACATTTTTGTTTTGATTTGTTTTTCTGGGTTGCTGGCAGTGATAATGACCTTCGTTTGTATCAAAACTGGGGTGGGGATAGAAAAGTAAGGTCAGGTTGTTTGGCCACATTGAGCATGGTTTCAGTTATTTCAGCAGAGAAGCAAACATTAATGATTGTTAACACTTATATGTGCCCAGACATTACACACACACAGACACAAAAGCTATTAATAAAAATATTTCTTAATGTTACTGAATTGTTCTTGTGGTAAAAACTTGGGTGGCTTCCAGTTTTCCATAACTAGGGTAGGCTGAGCTAATTGGGATGAAATGAGAACCATCCTCATGCTTCTGTCAAAAATGTTGAGATAAAAAAAAAAAAAGATTTGCTCAATATTTCTCCCTCCTTATTTTTCATCTTCTCTTGCCTCTGCTCTTCTGGTCACTAGCCAGGTTTTAAATATATATGTACGTCCAGACTATCCAGTTATAATTAATGATACAAAGTATTTTGGGAGGGATATTAAACTTGGAGCTTCAGGACTTACTGTACTCTTTCTAAATGTTAGAAATCAGACCTCTGCAGGTTATTTTCCCTTCTGTCTTCACTGTGACTTTAGGTTTTTTAAGCACTCAGAGCTGAGTCAGAGGTAGAATACTAAACTGCATGTCTGCTGACCCAGTAAGTTCTTGTGTCTAAGCAAAAACGATAGACAACATATAGCAACAACATTCATCTAATTCAGGTCCTGATGCACTAGCCAGGCTAGAATAGGTAGGTCTGCTGCAAATTCCTGGACCTGCTGTCTGTGTGCCATGGATCTGCATTGCTTGCATGAGCTTGGGTGATCTCAGGCATCTGTGATAGTGTATACAAGATGGGGTTGATAAGTACATGGAGACTAACCATTTCTCCTGACAGCTGGTATCTGGAGTCCTTGGGTTACTAGAAGATCTATGGACAACTTGTGTTCCACTTAAATCCTGTTTAGGCTTGAGCATCAGCTGAGATGTAGTAACTGTCAGGGTGTGTGCTCTCAGCCCATGGCTAATGTGAAAGAATGTGACTTATCTTAAACTCCTTCTACTGTGGGTTAATCTAGATGGCAATAATTCAGTTTTTTAAGGTGAGGAAAACCTACCTCAGCTACCATAACTAAGCCAATTTGCTGCTGAATCAGAGGAACGTGCTTCTGTGTCTGTGCCTGCAGTAATAGCATCATCCTTCCGTCCTAATCCTGTGATTCAACTGGAAACATTTAGTCCTGTTGAACCCTGAGGAGCACCATGATCTCCTCAGCGCCTGCCATAATCAGAGCTCCCATAATCTTTGAAGAGCTCGTGAATCCTCTCTGGTGCTTTGAGATGAGACAGGTCTGAATGTGACATAGCTACAAAGACCAGAATGGCTTTTAGTGTAAATTATTTAATCTCTTTCCTTCCCCCAGCAGTTCAGTGCTCCATGATTCATACCAGCCCAAAGTAACACAACTATCTGGCTGAACTTCTGCCGATTACCCTGAATCCTATCTAGACATTTTGGGCAAATACAACGTACTAACAAGCTGTACCTGCATCAGGCTGAGCAAAGCTTCCTTACAACGCAACTTCCTGCACTCAACCAAGATAAACAGTGAAAGAGCACCCTGTTGTGCCACGGGGAGGAGAGGCTTCAGTTCTTCTTCTTAGCTTTTTAAAAAATATTTAGATTTAGTAAATATCTACAGAAAATAGGAAGTGCACTGCTTACGCGAGCAGCCCATCGCAATGCTGCGCTCGCCAGCAGTATGTGGCTCAGTCACTAGATGTCTCTGCGGGCTGTGCAGAGGGGCTGCCCACCTTGGGGTCTCTGGTGAGCAAGGACAAAGCTGGGACTTGGGCAGGAGAGAAAGACTTGGCTTACTGTGTGTGGGTCTGACTGCCAGGCACAGTTGTTTGTGCTTAATCAACCATTTAGGAAGGTCTGTGTTTCTTTGATTGCGTTGGTCCATGAGCCCTATGATTCAGCAAGTAGTACTTATTAAACGTGGTTTTATGTTTATGAAGCACTGGAAGAGCAATGAGAAACTCAGCTTCAAGGGTGTCCTTAAGAAGCTGGGTAATGAATATCACAGGAAAAAAATCAGAGAGCACGTGTTAAGACTGAACCATGGTTCCTTGGGGAAGTTTGGAGCTCAGTGAAGGCCACAACCCGATACAGCCAGCAGTCCTCTCTACGGGAGTAGTCTACTGACAGATCCATACTCAGCCACAGCTTCTCACACCACCTAGCAATGCAACGAGAAGACAATGGCACCAGAAATCCCACAGCATAACCTGAGTGTCAAGGTCTTCAGGTCAGTCATGAGATTCCACTTTCATGGCTGAAAATGTTATACAGAGATGAAAAGCAAAATACCAGCTCTTATTACATAACTGGAGACATCTCTACAGAACTGTCAAGGATGCAAAGTACGCATTCATGCATGTCTTTCCTTCTGAGAGGATGTGAGGAAAGAAACCAGTATTTGACTTCTTTGGGAACAAGCAGAAAGAAAAGACTCCTGTTTGAGAAAAGCGTAGTGTAGAAAAACGTAGGTGAAAGCCACAGCAGGAATACACAGGGGTGTGCACAGCTGTGATTCACTACAGTGACAATATTGCATCTTTCTGGTCCTATAGTATGTGTGTATGTGTGTACAGATGTTGAAATTATGTCCCTCAACCCCTGTGAGCAAGTGTTTGCATCTCTAGATAGTTAGATAGTTAGACAGATAGTTACACGCTTGGTTGCCTGTGCCTATCGCTGGCTTTCTTGGCATAATCAAGTGTATTGCAACAACATAAAAGTTAAAAAAGCCTTTGATAGGAAAGCACTTCCTCAGTAGAGGAAGTAAAGATAGTAGGACAAGATACAAGCACAGACACTAGAGGTAACCCAGACTGGCAGCAAAGGGACCATGTCATTTCATCAGAACAGTGTGTGACCTTTGAACAATGCAAAGAAATTATTATTGCACTCCCAAGATTACCATGGAGTAATCAATGTCGTATTAATTATACTTGACACTTTAGAGCCAAATAAAGTGACTATCTAATTAAAAGCACAGCATCACCTTAATGAGAACAACCCTCACTTGTCACATCACAGGAGGGTTTATAGCTTCCCTCCCCATCCTCTATTCTTTGAATCCAAGTTCATATTCAAGGGAAAGTTTGCTTATGGATTAGGTCCAGATGTGTCTGATGTTTTAACTCTTATTTTCAGCAGTTCCCTCAGCATGAAAGATCTGGGCTGTTTCTGAGCATGCTATTGTTTCCTCTGACACAACATCGGGCTATGATGTAAGCCTGAGATTGGAAAGCAATGATGGTGTCACTTCCAAATCCTGCTGAACTGGAGCATATCAAAAGACCCTGTCCAGACCAGCAATACATATTAATTCTCCTCTCTGTCCAATTAAAATTTGAACTGTTTGGCTCTGTAACTGGACTTGACAGGACACTGCTTTGACTAAGGAAAATCAGCTTAGCTCCTTGGGTTTGCCCTGGATTTAGGGCTGGTCTGAGTTAAAGCCCTGCCAAAAGGACCCCAAGGGTATCCCAAATGGTATTTAAGGCATTGGAGAGTCTCCACAAACATCCTAGGATGTTCAGTCCATCTAGCCACAAGGACAGGTGTCCCAGCTATGACAGCTCACCTTTTATGGGTCTTAGCAGCAGTTCCTGACTCCATGGTGGTTCATGAACATGTGTGTAGGTGGACATCACCTGGTGCCATTGACAAAGATCTTTTAAGATAACTCTTGAGTTACGTCTCTAGTCTTTCTAGGTCCCTTCAGCTTGTCCTTCATCATATGTCCCACCAGTGCTGAGGAGGTCTGCTGGGTTCTCTTTTTGACATTTTCTCTTTCTACTCATATTTCCTGAGAAACTCTTTGACAGTCACACATTCAAAAACACCCTTTTCTTGACACTTTCATCCAGGAGAACCTCAAAACCCAACAAAGATAATTCATTCCCTAAACTATTATTTGTGTTATGTTCCTACTTGTTTCCATCCTTTTACATCATAATGCACTTCTGGTCTTTTGTTTGCCATGTTAGGTGTAAATGGTTTTGGGAGAGGAGTGTCTTTGTGCCCCTTGTTCATACTGCACCAATCACAGCAGAGATGCTGGTGCTGGGCACTGCATTGGCCATGACACCAGAGTAATAATCCAACTACAATTTGATAAGCAATACAACTATTCATTAAAAAAAAACTTGTTGATATGTGTTTCCAGCTATCTTTTTAAACACTCTATGACTTTACTGGTCTTTTCCATTACTATACTATTAGCACTATCATCTTGTGTTTAAGCTCGTCCTTCCTTGGTAGGTTGTGATGAATTTTTCCTCACTACTATATCAGTCTTGTATTTTTGTTCTTGAATATAATGTCAAAACACAAAACCTTTTTATCATCTGAAACCCTGCAACAAGCAAAGGTTGAAGCAATTTGGGACTGTGGTTGAAATGGATCTGTCTGAAACGAAGAGCAGAAAACTAGGAAGCAGTTTCTGAGAGGTAGGAGATCCCTCACAGAGATCCTTAGGTCCTTATTCCAAGGAGGATGTCTTTGCCATCACTCCTTTTCATTGAATATTTATGATAACATGGTGACAGTGGGAAATTTGAGCCCTGTCTGAGGTTGGGAGTGGGGAAGAAGCTTCACAGCATGTAGTCGTAAACTGCAAACTGATATGCATAGATTAAGAGTCTAGTTTCCTTTGCTTCCTCCATAGCCGTACATGCTCTGCCAAAGGGCAGTTCAAAGAGGTGGTGCAGCAGGAAGAGAGAAGTCGCGCCACATACAGCTATCAGGAGCCTGGAGCATACATGGCTTTGGGTGACATCAGTGGGGGGAGGTGGGATGCATCCTCTGGTAAATCTGGTGGGAACACAGTTCACAGGACTGGAAGTGCTCCAGCAGAGTTCAGCTCCAGCTGGGAGAGACAACAGCCTTATATAATCTTGGTCATAAACTTATCAAATCCCTGTAAATGTTCTTTTGGTTTTGTTTTTCTCTCATTGCTCCTAGTGGGACCTCCAGTTAGAGACTTTATTTTAACTTGTAGTCTAAATTAGTTCATAAATCAATTACCATTCACCACTTCCTGGTTTGTGCCATTTTTTATTAAATAGTTAAGGTATTAACTCTTCCTCTATTAACACGATGTTCCTTGCTTTGAGGGAGACAGCTGCAAATGAAGGAAAGGTTTAGGATCTATGGCTGACTGGATAGTATATGAGCTTTTCTTCTTGTACTGAAAACATCCGCTGTATTTATGACTACAGGTTTATGACCTACTGCAGCCTTGTTTTAAATATTGACACTGCCTTTAGTATTCTATAGGATTTTCCTGGCATAGCAAGATTTACAGAACTCAGTAGCAGTGAGTCAGGGCATGTTCTTAATCAAACTCATGTAAAAACAGGATACTTTGGTGGGTTCATTGTTTTCCCCATGAGCTTGGAAACGTCTGATTTCCTCTAGTGGTTTGGATGAGCTCTTGTCTGGCAGCTCTGGTATTTTATCTTCCTTAAAATTTGACCTGAGAGTCATGTCACTAGCACAGATTCTCTTTGGAATTGTTTCCTTTAAAAATTGAATTACAGTTCCTCCTTTTGATGAAAGGAAGTGAGTCATTAACAAGCAGCTCTCAAAAGTTTTCTAGCTCGACCCACGTCAGCAGCAGACACTGTCATCTCCACAGTGGACTCTATCTCAAGAGATTCTAATATAACTAGAAGATATCCTGGGATTTATCACTTAGGACATGTTATCTCAAAATATTTTTTTTTCCTATTGGCTTTTCGGAAGAAAATAAGGGCATTGGTAACCACATGATGTAGGCCAAAGACCTCATCAAGAGTGGAACTAGAGGTCTGAAAAGCCCTACAGAAAGGACATTTTGAATTTGGGGGAAACTTGAAGAAAATTCGCAGAGGAATACATTGAGGTTGCTCCAGGATTGTGAGATTCAAGCCCGGACTGAATCAACTTCAGGCAGGATCCTGCCTTAGGCTCCTGTGTCTTTGCTGGCATACTAACTGCCTCCTGGGATGGTGCTGACCCTGTTACAGCTGCCTAACTCCACAGCTGGTCTCCAAAGGACAATTTGCACCCCTCAGCAAAATGGAGAGCACAAACCTTGCGTTACTGAGAGGTCTAGGACAAAATGACTGCCTAGTCATTTTAAGGTATCAGGGCTCATCATATTGGTCAAGAAAAAGCTTGGTAGGACAACATTCAACTATGGGAGTCAAAGCTCTGTGTTTCAAATTAATGTCCTTCAACACTAGATGACATTTATACAAATCTTGGCTTCCTGTAAATACAGATTCAGATTTTCTTTTAAACACACTGGAAGGAGAGCTAATCTGGATCCAGGTTGCTGGAAAGGCCCATTTTTAGCTTGGGATGGTGACATTCAGGTATAGAGCTGGTAGACCTTCAGTGTTGCAGAGCTCATTATGAAGTTCTCAGACTAAAAGATTATATGTGGAAGCTGAAGTTCAAGTCGTTGTTTAGGCCTTTTATTGTGGTGCAGGCTTGTCTCTGCATCCCTGACTGGAAGTTGAATAGTTGAGTATATGACAGTAACTACCTACAGTTGTGATCCCTTCAACTTTGTCAAATCCTGATTCAAAGGAAGTATCATAACAGCTTTAATGCCCAACTTTGTAGCACAAAAGGAAAAATGCATTCATATTCACAGCTGGGAGAAAGCTTTCCTTCTGAAACATGACAGCTTCTATTTTCCTGGTGTTAAAGGCAATTTTGCAGTAGGTCTTTGGGCCAGGCTAAAAGACATGTGCAAAACTGACTGAAGAAAGTTTTCCTGTAAGCCTCTAAAGTATTAACAAAAGAGACAACAGTTTTTAATTCTTTTTTCTTCTAATAATTATGTTCCACCTTTCCCATGGTGAGGACACAGAGAATATTTTAAGAAGTAACTGACTACAAATACTCTCTGCACCTGTGCAGAGACAGCACATTTGCTTATGCCAAGTGGGTAATGAAGCGCACATCTGCCTCTGCAGTTACCTATGTTGTACATGCAAACACTTAACTGGGTGGAAAAATAGAAGCTCCAGTTGTGCAAGTGTGTGGTGCAAGTTTTATGACTGCTGCTGAAGACGTGCTCCTACTGTCAGGAATACGTGGCTGATGTAGAAGGACACAGATGAACAAACATACCCATTTGGAGGTATCTACAAGCTGATGCAAGCTCTCCTTGCCTTTGCTATGGGTCTCAAGGCTGTATAACCACGCTGTGCTCGCTCACATCGCTTGAGCACAGAAGTGGGTTAACCTCTGCTACCTGCTGCCCAAAGCTCCCTCGCATCTGCCTGTAAAGACAGAGATGTGCTCATAAGAGTTGAAGGACCTTTGACACACGCGGTCCAGCTGTCATCAAGCAGTTGTGCATGACTCGCGCGCCTCTCCGTCATTAACGATACAGCTGACATCGATGCCTTGCAGCTGGGGAAGGTGGGACGAGGGTGCAACTTGCGAGTACAGCTCCCTCGGGAGAGCTGGGAAGCTGTTCCCCCTGAGGTCCTGCCTGCCTCACTCTCCCAGTGAGAAGGGGGAGTGGATTAAGAAGTGGTGCAGTCAGCCAGCTCTCGTTTTGCTGACGTGGCAAAGGCTGGCGTTACATTTTTGTCCGAATTAGAAGGCGAGAGAAACAGAAAGTTGCCATTTTTTGAAGGTTTTCTGCAGCTAGGATGGAGCTCAGTTATTTTCTCTGCTTATCCTTGCTGTTTCCTGCAGTCATAACAATTACAGCTCCACCTGAACCGCTAAATGCACAGGTATCTTTCAGGCACCCAGGTAACACGCTTGCTAGTTCCGCAGCAGTGCTGACTATAGTGTAAAATCCCACTGCAAAAACTGCCAAGAATCATATTTGGCAGCACTAATTACTAGAAAATGGCTGTACACTGGTTTTATTTTACACAGTTGCCTTTTCCCTCATAATGATTCCATGCCTAGGAATGCCTTAGATTTTTGGAATGTTCCAGTTTTATTAATTTTTCTTCTAATTACTAAAAAGCTCATTGCCCAACTGAAGTGCAATTTTGTGTTCACTAGGAGCCTGTAAATGGGCATTCAGCGTGAGCACTGATGCAACCAAGGCAGAAGTCAAGTCATTAAGTTACCCTCAAAGATTTTCTTGCCAGTGAAGGCACTATGACTGAAACAACTTCAATATTGTGTTGTAGAGGTGCTCAAAACACTGAGTGATAGGTAAAAAACCACATTCCTGTCAAGAGATAAACCCAGGGGACTGTTAGATCAGAAGCAGGCAGCCTTGAACCCTGGAGCCCTGCTTAAAGAAAAACCTTAATTTTCGTGGCTGTCCTGTAGCTCTGTGGCAGGACAGCAATCTAATCTCCATCCTGGAAATAAGGTCTTCCCTTGGAGCAGATTTCCCAGGCAGCCCGAGCTGAGCTCCAGCGGCATTGCCTCGTCTCCCCGCAAAGCCACTTCTCCTTGTGCTTACTGTCGCCCAACGCTTCTCTGTCATTAAGAGTATTTTCAGTGGAATGAAATTGTTAACATTTGATCCTAAAGGCTTCCCGCAACTCTAACCTACTGTATTTATCATATTTGGCTCATTTCCTCAGATACAAGGATCTTCATAACAGTCTTTCTGAGGGCAGACTGGGAAGCCATCTCCATAGGAAGGAGTCCTCTGCTACCTATGGCAAAGGCCTCCTCGGCATAGTATCTGCACAGCTGAGTTTATGATTTACTAGCATATTGGTCTGGCTGATAATCCACAGATGCTTTCTGATGCTGGTGGAGACTTTGTAGGATGGGGAAACCCCCCCACATTGCAAATAATTCTCTGGGCAAAGAATCCTGGTGGTGATGAGTTTCATATCTATCGAAAGCATGAGTGCTGGCGGCACATTTTTTCATCTGAAATAAATCAAAGGGAGGCAGGTGGTCAGATATCTGGCTAATCTACACTGTCAGGAAGTCCATGGCTTCAGTGCACAGGGCTGAGGACCTGACCAGGAGCGGAGGGTGACTGGAGGTGGTTGGAGCTCACCATAAACACAATTTTATGCCAAAAAGCAAACGATGAGAGCTAGTTTCAAAGAAGACAGTGTCTAGAGAATGCATTACTGCTCTTACGTATTTTGAATAAAGTAGTATGTCTGCATGATGTTTTTTGGTAAAAAAAGACACAAAGGAAAGCCAAGAAAAGCATGGAAACAATTTATTAGATGAAAGGCAAAGTTCTTTACATGGAAAACACGTGAAAGACTGTAAAATATCATAATTGTAAAATATCTGTGGAGCTGGATTCCCCAGGCCTTTTGCCCTGTTTCCCCAGTAAAGTCAGCCTCCTGATTTCTCAAACGTGTTATTTTCTAGATTCAGAAAATATGTATGTACCGGCATATCCTTCTAATTAGCCTAAATTTACATAATTCCATATTACCAACTACTGAGGCATTCAGAAAAGCCCACAGTTTTACTTTCTGGAATTTAGGGCCTGTTTCCCATTTGTAGTGTGGATGCTTCCTCTCATCTGGCAGCGTGAGGACGTTGACGAGGAATGGGCATGTAATTCACGCTGTTGGGCTGTGAAATACCACCTGGGAGGTGGGAAAAAGCATTCTCCTGAATAGTTTTTGTTTATTATCTGTACTGCATGAGTTTCTAGAAGCCCATGTCCTTTATGGGGTTGTGACTGTGATAGGTGCTGTGTAAACGAAGCACCATTGGAAATGGAGTTCTCAGAAGCCTGTTCCCTTCTCTCTCCTGGTCTCTCTTACACTGGTGTGTGGGGATATGTCACCTTTGGCTTTTGGCAGCCACTCTCTGAATTTTTTCATTTCCCTCACCACTTATCCAAAGCAACAGAGATAATTTTCCATGTCAGCAGCTAATCTGACCTATCTGAGATCGTATTACTAAACGTTCTATACAAATCTGCTTTTTTTTCCAGAGTCCTCTTTAACAATCCCAAATTCTCTAGCTGTCACCAATGTTTACACCTGAAAGATGCAATTAATTATTACCCAACAGTATATACCAGAAGTCACAGACCTGCATCTTTGAGCTTTATTTTCTGTTCAGGAACATAAGCAAGCTGTGGTCCTCTTCACCTCGGGGTTGCATAAAGGATTAGGTCATTATATTTAGCTGCAAGAAGTTTCTCTCTGATGCTGAGCACCCCACGTCTAATCTCACCATTTGTGTGTTGAAAGGACTTGAATAATTTCAGAACAACTGGTCTTGAGTTAAATTGGTCCAGCTTAAAACAATGTCAGGCTCCTGTTGATTTATTTATTCGCTATGTCAGTAGTCGTCTCAGTTCTTGACTCAGCCAAACTAAACACTGCCTGATCTGCACAGCCAAAAAATAGCTACATAGTGAAAGGATTTTTGCATTTAGGTATGTCAGCTGAATCAATTTATGGTCCCTTTTTGTCTTTCTACTTGGGAGACACAAATGCATTGCTCTTCCCTCAAATCTAGACCTTTCAGATAAATTATCCTTAATCTCATCCTATTTCTTTCTGTGCTGCAGTGCAGACATACCTTCAGACAACAAATCCTTCCTACCAAGGTTTCTCCGCTGAGCTCAGTGTTTCACATTCCTCTTTATCCACTAGGAATTTGAACTTTCAGTTAAATTAATATTATTATGAAGAACACTTGCTTTCTCTGTTTGCCTTAAACCTTTTTAAAAACACTTAAAATAACACAATTTTTTATGGTTGTCTGAAAACTAATTCTCCATTTTTTTGAAAAAGTTAATGTCTGGCTGGAAAACATTTGTTTTACTCAAATGTTTCCTCAAGAATATCTCCTGCCTTCACACTTCACTGAGTTGTCATCTTCACATTTAATGTCAAAATGAATCAAGACTTTTTTATGAAAATTCCTGAACTCTAAAGTTTCAGCCAAAGTCCAGATCACGGTTTTATAATTTGACCTCAACTCTGCAAATATAACTCTCACTTAGGGACAGTTCAACTGTTTGTAGAAGTTTGTAGGTGCCTTGAGCTAGGCTGTCCATAGGGTTAAACTGGAGTAGTTTTGTTGCATTATTTTGCTCCATTTAACGATTTTCCTCTACCATTCCAATGGATTTTTTCCCCAAAACAAAGGCAAAATTCAGCTGTACTTTATATTTTCATGGAAAAGTTATGATACTGTGACCAAGTTCCACCATCCACTGTATTATGTCCTTCTATACCAGAGCAATAGCAGGATTCACAGCCTCAGAGATGACCATTCAAAAATGAATGCTGTAATACCCTGACAAGTCTGAAAGTTTAAGCTCAGTGCCTGTTTTTTTCACTCATTTTTCATTTTTGACACAAAGAAGCTGAAATCCTGAGCTGCTCATGGTGGCCACCTCTCAACAGGACTGAGCATCCATCACCCCTTTACAGAGCTAGTCCACAGGGTCAAGGAAACTCAGAGCTTCCACTCGCAGATAAAGTACCTTTTTTTTCACATCTAGAGTGCTTTATGACTTCCACTGTGTTAGTAATAGGTGATATATATGTCATGCACAGGTTACATCAGCAGTTATTTCACCCAACTCCAGATCTGGTGTTGCTCTGTCATGATTTCGTTTGGCCTTATGGCTGGCTCTGGGATCTTTCAGCAAACCTGCCTTTCCTTCCTGATTTTGCCATTAAACCTCTGCATAGATTTGTATACCAAATTGCCAGAAAATTTATGGCTTAGGGTTGTCATATGAAGATATCTGACCTTCATAGCATGTTGACTTGAAGGTAGAAGCCCACTAAAATGACATCCTAACTCTAGTCCTCTGCTTAGGGGTGTTGTGCGCTCATCACTAAGTCCATGTTTTTTGCAGTTTGCAAGATGAATGGAAAATTAACAGGGCTTTTTTGGGGAAGGTTTTTGAGGAGTGGGGAGAATGAAAGATTAAACAAAACCAAAACACAATTGCATTCACTCATGCTTAACAAAAACAAAGAAGAATCTACACCAAGTAAAAGACCAATCTTCACCCCCCTCTTCCCATCATGCCCCGCTTATTCAAAAACTCATCTCGGGTTTTTAACAGAGTCTGGTCTGCTCCCAGCCTGCCTGACTCCTGGGCACTGAACTGTGCCTTGCCAATTGGGACAGGAACCAAGTGTTTCCCAGTCTGTGTCACTGGGAGGTTATTCACAGAATCACAGAATCACTAGGTTGGAAAGGACCTTCAAGATCATCAAGTCCAACCATTAATCCAGCGCCACCATGTCCCCTAAACCATGTCCTGAAGTGCCACATCCACACATTTTTTGAACACTTCCAGGGATGGCGACTCCACCACCTCCCTGGGCAGCCTGTTCCAATGCCTGACCACCCTCTCAGTGAAGAAATTTTTCCTAATATCCAATCTAAACCTCCCCTGGCACAACTTGAGGCCATTTCCTCTTGTCCTATCACTAGTTACTTGGGAGAAGAGACCAACACCCTCGTCGCCACAACCCCCTTTCAGGTAGTTGTAGAGAGCGATAAGGTCTCCCCTCAGCCTCCTCTTCTCCAGACTAAACAACCCCAGTTCCCTCAACCGCTCCTCATAAGACTTGTGCTCCAGACCCCTCACCAACTTCGTTGCCCTTCTCTGGACACGCTCCAGCACCTCAACATCCTTCTTGTAGTGAGGGGCCCAAAACTGAACACAGTATTCAAGGTGCGGCCTCACCAGTGCCGAGTACAGGGGCACAATCACTTCCCTACTCCTGCTGGCCACACTATTCCTGATACAGGCC
The DNA here is from genome assembly GCF_964289735.1 of Phaethon aethereus. Classification (NCBI taxonomy): domain Eukaryota; kingdom Metazoa; phylum Chordata; class Aves; order Phaethontiformes; family Phaethontidae; genus Phaethon; species Phaethon aethereus. Next base: position 76,675,664 of record NC_138578.1, on the reverse strand, counting down.
AGGACGCTGTTGGCCTTCTTGGCCACCTGGGCACACTGCCGGCTCATGTTCAGCCGGCTGTCAACCAGCACTCCCAGGTCCCTTTCCCCCGGACTGCTCTCCAGCCACTCCTCCCCAAGCCTGTAGCGTTGCATGGGGTTGTTGTGGCCAAAGTGCAGGACCCTGCACTTGGCCTTATTAAACCTCATACAGTTGGCCTCTGCCCATCAATCCAGCCTGTCCAGATCCCTCTGCAGAGCCCTCCTACCCTCCAGCAGATCAACACTCCCACTCAACTTGGTGTCATCTGCAAACTTACTGAGGGAGCACCCAATTCCCTCATCCAGATCATCAATAAAGATATTGAATAAGACCGGCCCCAGAACCGAGCCCTGGGGAACACCGCTTGTGACCGGCCACCAGCCGGATTTAACGCTGTTCACCACAACTCTCTGGGCTCGGCCATCCAGCCAGTTCCTCACCCAGAGAAGAGTAAACACGTCTAAGCCACGAGCCGCCAGGAGAATGCTGTGGGAGACGCTGTCAAAGGCTTTACTAAAGTCCAGGTAGACAACGTCCACGGTCTTTCCCTCATCCATTATTCTTGGTTTCTCTAACTGAAGCCACTTCTGTATCTCTTAATGTCTTTAAATATGCAAAAGGAGGCAGACCCAGATGATTCTCCACCCACCTTCAGGTGGGTGATATCACTATTACACTAAGAGTCAGCCTTTCTTCAGCTGAATGAGTATTTACTGGTTTCATCATGGTGAATGGTCCCCAAAACCAAAAGCCCCATGCACCTGGGTTAGGAAGAGTGCATATCATACTTAAATATGCAGTGAGCTGGAGCAAGACTGAAGTACCCTTTAGCCCTACATCCATCCGTAAAGGAGTTTCTAGCATAAGAGTCTGAGCTCTGTTAACTCCTGACGGAGCTGGAACATAGTTCCTCCGCTGGCTTGGTGAGTAAACATTTCCTGGCTTTCCACTGGCAGATCTGAGCACACACATCCCGTCCCAGATGCTGGAAGGAACTCCATCTCAGGAAATCATGTGTGGAGGATGCTTGGGGGAGACATTTCTGCCTGGACAGAAAGCAAAACTGCTGCTGGTGCATCATAGTCTTGGTTGCAGGATGGGAAGTGCCTTTCTTACCTCTCCAGTGAGAAACACCCTGGGGTCCATGCTGGGTAAGCCCAAGTCAGTGCTCCTTCCAGGTAGTCCTGCAGGCTGGGCTCATGCACTACAGGGAAACTGAGAGGCCATGCAACACTACAGCTGGTTCTGGGTGCCCGGTAAGCAATTAAGAGTCATCTTTATAATTATTGTATGATAATAAAGAAACGGCAATATAATAGTGTACCTGTATCCACATCCTTATCCATATCTATTTACATCTACAGCTATGTCTTGCATTGGGCCAGACCCATGTCACCCAAGGATTGGTGACCTCTTTGGCTCTGTCCACAGTTTGTGTCCTCCCCAATTGCTGTGTGTGTGGCTTTTGCCACTTTCTTTCAGGTTCAGGGAACAGCCCACCTCTTGGACTTCTTAGACGTGGGGCAGGGAGTGACTCTGTAGATCATTTGTTCTACCTTTGCATGGACATGCCCCAGGTTTAGCAAACATAAAAACCTGTGCCCTCAAAAGCTTACAAATGACACGTAGGATTTGTGCTTCCTATACAAACTCATTTCAAGAATTGCATTAAGCCACAGCACCTCTGACTGAAATAGTTTAGCAGTCAGTGATTTAAATGAGTCCATGGTGTGGCAGTGCTGTGCGCACGTAATGTAAAATCATTTGTTCTGTGGGATGTGGCTGCAGAGACCAAAGGTTATTGTCTGTTTTGGAAGGCAATTTTTTTGAAGTGTGGGCAGCGAAACGGACTGGTTGTTGAAGTTTACAAAAGGCTGTCATTGCTCTGCTATGTAATTTTTAAATAAATACATTATAGTCATTAAATACACACTTTTCAAGCCTCAGTAAGATGAACATCAGAATTGTTAGTCAGGCTTTAATTCATCTGGTGTGAGTTATGACTGAGCTAAAGCATGTTGCAAATAAGGGGAGGTATTTTCCAAGGACAATTTATCTGTGATAACCTCTAACACAGCAAAAGACCAAACTCTAAATCTTACCCACTTTCTTTATGCATTTTGGTTTTGCTCTTCTTGCTGTTATTATTTATTATATAACTTGAGAGAGGACCAGGGAACGTAATTGGTCTCTCGAGGTTCCTCTGAGCCCTCCATTTCCATGATTAAATGAGTCTATGAATTGTTACAGAGGTCACCACACAAATGAATGTTTTATTAGGCACCAGTAAATTGCTACAATAGCAAACCAAAGTTGCATTTGTACAGTATTTCACAAATTACAGACAGCAAGGAGTATCTTTTATATGTGGGCATATTCATTCCCCCCACCCCCATATCCCTGTGGTTTCTTGTTTCATTTGGTTTGTAGTATATGTGAATGGGTCCTGTTTTTCTGAAGCAATATCTTTTCCAAACGTGCCTGGTAATTTATGAGTGGTTTGCTGGTAAGCTCATCTGGTGTGCCCAGCTTTAAATCCACCTATGTAGTCCACAAAGAACTGAGGGGGAGTCAAGGAGAAGGAAAAGTATTGCCTAGATAGAGCATGTGGTGGAATATATTTCATCTATCTGAATGTAATGACATTAATTTAATTAAAAATCCAGGATGGTCTGTACAATTTATAGGCCAACATGACTAATAACGTTATGCTTATATAAGCAGAGAAATTAATTAAAACTTTGAAGCTTACTCATTGGCATAATGAGTATTATTTTACGCTGGTGAGAGATTAAAGAAAACTTCTTGGTGGGCTTTTTTACAGAAAGGGTAAGAAACCCTCCCTGCGCTACTCTCACAACCAGGGAGGGTTTAATTAAAGTCAGTGGAGAAGGTAACAATGGGAAAATGAAAGCACCAAGAAATATTTTTGTTAATATATTAGTTCTGTAGAAAGAGCCTGGGAATAGACAGAAAGAGTTTGACACTGGCTCTGTTGGTGTGAGATAAATGGGAACGTTGTTTGTTAGGGGAGCTGCAGTGATGGGATGCTGAAGGAGATCTGGAGGCAGGGAAGCACTGGTGTGGGGGGTGAGCTCCCCATGGCAACATTACAAGATACTGTAGATGTTGAAATGGACGGGATAACTCCCCCCTTGCTTTCAGGTAAGGTCAGGTCCTGCTCCTCATGGTTCTCAGCCTTCACTCTTGTCCTTTAGTTCCCATATCTGCTATTACCTTTCTGAAGGGCATGGAGGTATCATGGGAGCTACATAGCCATAGCAAATTTTTAAAATAGCCAATGTGAAAATGTTTCTGTTAAAAAAGTCTTCCTAACACTGTAAAATATATTTGACCATATAGTTATAGTGTTTCATGTATATATACACATACATGTAGGGTATGTGTATATGTATGTATAAGGCACATGGAGGACAGGCAAGCGATTAGAGAGCCAGCATGGCTTCACCAAGGGCGAGTCCTGCCTGACCAGCCTAGTGGCCTTCTATGATGGAGTGACCACGTCAGTGGACAAGGGAAGAGCTACGGATGTTGTCTATCTGTACTTCTGTAAGGCCTTTGACACAGTCCCCCACAACATCCTTCTCTCTAAATTCTAGAGGTATGGATTTGATGGGTGGACCATTCAGTGGATGAGGAACTGGTTGTATGGTTGCACTCAGAGGGTAGTGGTCAACAGCTCAATGTCCAGATGGAGATTGGTGATGAGTGGTGTCCCTCAGGGGTCTGTGCTGGGACCAGTACTCTTTAGGATCTTCATCAGTGACATAGACAGTGGGATGGAGTGCACCCTCAGCAAGTTTGCAGAAGACACCAAGCTGAGTAGTGCAGTTAACATGCCTGAGGGACGAGATGGCACCCAGAGGGACCTGGACGAGCTTGAGGAATGGGCCTCTGTGAACCTCATGAGGTTCAGCAAGACCAAGTGCAGGGTCCTGCACCTGGATCAAGGCAACCCCCGGTATCAGCACAGGCTGGGGGATGAAGGAATGGAGAGCAGCCCTGCTGGGAAGGACTTGGGGGTACTGGTGGATGAAAAGCTGGACATGAGTCGGCAATGTGTGCCCTCAGCCCAGAAGGCCAACCATATCCTGGGCTGCACCCAAAGCTGCGTGGCCAGCAGGGCCAGGGAGGTGATTCTGTCCCTCTACTCCGCTCTGGTGAGACCCCCCCTGCAGTGCTGTGTCCAGCTCTGGAGCCCTCAGTACAGGAGAGACATGGACCTGTTGGAGAGGATCCAGAGGAGGCCACAGCAACACTCCAAGGGCTGGAACAGCTCTGCTGTGAGGACAGACTGGGAGAGTTGGGGTTGTTCAGCCTGGAGAAGAGAAGGCTTCGGGGAGACGTAGCCTGCCAGGACTTCAAGAGGGCTTGTAAGAAAGATGGGGACAGACTTTTTAGCAGGGCCTGTAGCGACAGGACAAGGGTTAATGGTTTTAAACTAAAAGAAGGCAGATTTAGACTAGATCTAAGGAAGAAATTTTTCACAATGAGGTTGGTGAAACCCTGGCACAGGTTGCTCAATGTCCCATCCCTGGAAACATCCCAGGTCAGGCTGGACGGGGCTCTGAGCAACCTGATCTAGTTGAAAATGTCCCTGCTCACTGCAGGGGGGTTGGACTAGATGACCTTTAGAGGTCCTTTCCAACCCAAACTGTTCTATGATTCTATGATTCTAATATTCTGTAGCTGTTGGTATGGGTTCCTCTTTAGTCTGAATCCAGATTGCCTTACTAAATCAACTGGGATCCCTACAGAGTCATTTGAACATTTGTTTCCTTTAACTGCTTGTGTTAAGTATTGTCCCTCTACTACTGAGAGATTAAGACAATTAAACACCACAACCATTAGGCAAGAAATCTGCAGCAACAACTGAATGACCGTGGTTTTCCTGTCCACCCAAAGAACAAAGTCCCCAGGCACAGCAGGTGATCAGGAAATACTAATGAAGCAGCTGATGCACAGAGGAGTCCTTCCCTTGTATCCTTCCCTTGTACACTTGGTCAAACTGGCTGAAACGTCTTTCATCAAAATATTCCTGCTGGACCACATGGCAGTGCTGGGCTGATGTGTTGTAGAGGAAACACTAGAGAGTGTTGTGGGCTTACATGTTTTTCTTCATGGAACTCAATTTCAAATAACATGCTCAGGTTTCTTGAACTGTGGCATTTTAAACAAAAATTTGGTGTGGGCTTACCATTTGCCACAAAATACTGTTTTTAATTTCAGAAATTTGAAAACAACCTTTTGTTGTATTTAGGGCTTTTCTTTTTTGCTTGCTTGTCTTTATGTTCCTGAGCTGACATTTTGTTTTGGGATTTTTTTTTTTTTCAGTATTTTGATTACTAATTCCATTCCATAATGGAATCTAATTTATATATGCTGACATGTCTAGCCAAATAAAAATATGTTTTTCCAGCCAATGTGAGCTGTGAGTGTTTTTATTACAGATGGGTCTTAACCAGCTCTTGAGCTGCAACCTTGAAAACTCTTCCAGTGTAAATCTGAACTGTCTGCCTGGCTCCTACCTTTTGTGATGGACAAAGCCAAAACCATGGATCTTCCCTCCTGAAATACCAGGCGTAGCTTTCATTGAAGGATGCAATTCCAGCCACAGACATGGAGTAAAAAGACACTGTGTACATGAAATTTTATGATCTATGTGTTGTAAGGCAAAGACAATGGATGTGTAGAGACAAAAAAGCTTTTGTCAGAATGGTGGATGGTAAAATAAGCTTGCCAAAAAGTTAAGCATTGCCAGGGGTTTTTTTTGTAGCAACTATGACAAAAGGAAGTTTTACAGAGATTTTGGAGCTAGGTACATACTGCTTCACACAGACCTTTCTAGATTTCAGCTGCTGTTTAAGCCAGGTCTTCAGGAAAGCAGAAGTGCACCCATAGAAACACTGTAGGTTAATGTAAAATTTAATTTAATTCTCAGCTTAATGCCAAGAAAAGTGTATTTTCTGCTCCTTGCTTTCTTGCTATTTATGTAAAAGCAACCCTTGAGAGGAAGGATGCCAAACAGCTCCTGCCTCTTGTGCTGTTCTCCAGGGAGGAGAGGATATACCAGCTGAATATCAGCACCGCTCTTCAGTTCAGACGAACATCAGGTGCCAGCGAGGCCTGGACCCGGGGCACCCCGTACAGCCGTGAGGGCACAGCTCCTGCTGCCCGGCATCTTTATCAGCACCACAAACTCCCCCAGCAAAGGTGGACAGGAAGACACCTCCCCAACATCTAACTTTTGCTCCCAACATTTGTCCTGGTGTCAGTGAGGACTTTGAGGTCAGCTGTCTGTTTATTTGTGTTTGATCCTGGGATGCTGTGTGATCTTTTTTAAGCCCGGAGATGCAAAACGCAGCTTTGTCTTCAACAGTTTGTGTAAGTGGCAGTGACTGATGTCTTTTGGAAGAGCACCCCAGGGGCCATGCGACGCGTGTAGCCGAGTGTTTGTCCAGGTATTGGTTAGCAGGGCTTGTATTGAGCTGGTTTCTATTATTCCATATGTCAGGAAGAACATTTGCACTCCCAGGCCACTAGATGATGATGGTACTGTAATTACAGCTGCATCTGAATTAACATTCCCACATGAATAAAACATTAACATGATTATTCTTAGCTTTTTAACCAGTGGGCTGTGGTCTCATCTCATTATAGCTACTTTCTTAAGCAAACCACACACTCCAACAAACGAAGAAGAGAAATAAACATAGAGCATCGATTCACCTTTTTCACATTTAAAACTTGGAGTTGGTTAAATAATAATGAAGTATCTCTGAAAACCACCGTGTTGGCCGAATTGTGCCCATAATAGGACATCTTCGAGTTTTAAGCCTTCACTTCATGCCTCTGCTAGGTCTGGAAAGGTTTGATACACTTGCAGCTGAGGACCACAAATTGCAAATATTGGATATTGGATGTGTAATTATGCCTTTTCCACATGGAAACCCAATTTGCACATGCAAATCTTAGCATTTTGCATTTATGCAAAAACTTAGGGCCACAGGAGGAATGTCTTCATACGAGCTTGGCATCCCAAATGGTGCAAAGCCAAGTTGAGGCCCCATCTGAGATGTGCTTGAGGGGCAGGGGTTGCCTGTTATCTGGATTGCTGCCCTCAATTCCTCATGCCACGGGCTGGACTTGCAACAGCCCACGACAGCCTCAGGCTTCAAAAGCCTTTTCAGGCGTGTCTACACTGGAGCCAAAGGTGTGACTGCAGCTCAAAGACACATACCTGAGGTAGCTTTACATGGCATGGCCCAAGTGCTGGCAGCAATGTGGCTACAGCAACGTGCAGGTGGGCACAAGCTGCAGAAAACAGCCTGTGGACATGCACAAGTTGCCTAATTTCCATGCTGTGAATGTCTGTGTTTCAGTCCCAGTTGGCTTCAGAAAGTCTGCTCTTGCTGCTGAGAAAGGTAAGATTACAGCATCAGAAGAGGGAAGAAGGGTATTTGTTGGTTTGTGTGTTAGTGGCTCTCACACTAGTTGAACTGTCCATTGCTGTGATTTCAAACTTGGTAAAAACAGAGATACAAAACAAAGATGACTATTCCTGGCTCTCCGAGAAACCCCACAACAACACCACCACCATCCCCTTTTCTAGTGATTTTTATAATATTTAGCTTCTCTGTTTTTACTGACCCTCTTTAACTCCCTTTTCATCAGTAACAACTTGAATCTTTTTGTCTGTTTCAGCCAAAGCTGACAGGGTAGTAAAGGTCTTGAAAATACCAGGTTCTTAGAAGTTTCATAACAAAATATGTTTTTGTAGAGAAGAGAGAAACCTCATCATCTTCACATCAGATAAGTTGGTAGTATGAATACAGTTCTCTTGCATGTGAGCGAATCCTCACCTAAGAGAGAAGGAAAAGCTGGGATTGATCTAAACACCAGGGAAGCATTAGTCAGAGCTCACATTTTCTTAGATACGCTGGTCAGCTGATGACAAGACACCAGAAAACCATGTTCTGTTGTTCATGTAACTACCCTGATTAATTAAGGTGAGCTTCAGACTCTAGCCCAGTACATTTATGCAGTATGTTGGGAACAAGGGACTTTGTTCGTGAAGCTTCAGGATGCGAACAAGAGCACTGCCACCGTCACAATCTTTCATCACATGTTTCTGTAAGGATTGCATGCTGTAGAGTGTGCAGGCTGTGAAATCTCTTCATAGTGGTAGGTTACAAGTTAACACCATAATGGCTGTGAATAGCCTGAACCCAAGTTTAAGTCATAATAAATATATATATAATAATAATATAATATAATATGTAATAATAATATAATATAATAATATATATAATAATATAATAATAGGTAGCTACACATTCTCATTTTAGCTGTTGCAGTGATAGTCTTCCAGGGGACGCATGATTGTGGCCACGCTTTGTTGACTGCTTTGGCTTTTTCTTGAAAGCTGAGTGCTGGGCTGATTTGGTAATTATATGAGCAAAGTAAAACTATGGTTTCTTTTTATAGCAGTCTCAAACTAGACCCACGTACCAGGCTAGGTGACATAAACGGCAAGCCCCAACACCTCATCAAATGCTACAAAGAGGGGACCAGTGAGTCTATCTTGAAGGATTCAGCTGTTTCCATCATTAGACTCTGGTTTAACATAGGCATCTTCCCATTGCATGCAATGCAAATTAGACATCTAACATGCCTTTGAGCACCTTGTGCAAGAATGTCCAGTAGGTTTTCAGGACAAACGATAACAAGAAAGTAAATGTAAATAGTGGCTGAAAATACAAGATAAGGTAGTTTGAGTTTTGGTATGGCTTCACAGCTCCCACTTAACCTCAGACTCACACTTAAAAGCGGATTGTCAAAGGTCTTGTGTTCACTGTTCCTGTAACCCTGGTTAGTATGATGTGACTTAAGAGTGCACCTTCTCTGCCTATATCTGGAGATATAACCTAACTTGTTGAGGAAGATTGGAAATAGGAGAAAAATGACAGCAAGTAATTTCTGATCGAGGCTTGAAGGAAGGAAAAGTCTCAGTTTTCTGTGGCACTGCAGGCTCAAGAGTCACCCAAAAAAAGAAAAGGCAATATTGTTTTCAGTGGTTCATTCCTCTTCTTTCCGTTTTAATATTCTCCCAAGTCTGAGTGTTTATTCTTCATGCTCAGCAAGAGAAAGCTTCAGCTGTGACTTACATGACATCGAATCATCTGCACTCTGGGAAACCTGAACTAGTATGAGTTTTCCTTTGACACAGAGAGATATTTATCTTGCAAGTCCCCACCTTCCTGTCTATCCTTCTGTCCATCCCAAGGCTTCAAGATTTACAATAGTGGAATTGCTCACCTATTACAAATACCTCCTTTGGCTCACAAACTTCATGTGTGAAGTAGACAGAAAAAGATCTGTATGGTAAAAAGTGACATTTTAAGTATATTGCCCCGCTCACATCTCAGCACAGAAAATAGAGAAGACATTTCTCACAGTGCATAGCCACACACATATGCAACAGGAACGGTGTTCACTTCCCTCTCAAACATCAAGAACAAGCCGCAAGGTACAAAGAATTGAGCTGTGGAGCCTTTCCACAGAAAGCTGCAAATGCCAAATGGATTAAGTGAACTGAAAAGAAATCGAGCACATTAATGGAAGGTGAGCCCATCAAGGCCACTAAATGCATTGCTATGGATGCAGCCTCTGAGGCTGGAAACACCTACCTGCAAACTGCCATTCCCTGGGAAGGTACCGAGAGGATAGGTTTGTGCTGTACTTGGCTCTTTTTGCAGTGTTTCCGAAGCACCTAGGTTCTGCCAGCAAGTGAATGGAGTTTTGGTCTGGGATTGCATGGTTGCTCTCCTGTCTCTTCATTCATGCCCAGAGGGCAGAGCTGTGGTTTGAAATGAGCAAGTAAACCCAGGACTAATTTTTTTAAGGCACATCTAAATACCTTATAATTTAGGTCACCCATTCCATACTACTTCTCTCTTCTGCTCAGTAAGTTGGCATCTTCCACCTCTGCAATCTGGTGATGGAGACTTTCATTCTTCATCAAGTTCACTGTTTATTTCGATGGTTTTCTGACACCCCTAGATGGTCTGTCCAACTTCAGACTAAGGTTAGTATTACTCAAATTGGACTGGGAAACTGGACCAAGAATGAAATTATACCTGCGTCTCCCTCTCATCTTGAAACCTGGATCCAGACCCAAATGCCATGACTGGCCTTTACCCTTGTCATGAGTTTAAGTCTCAAGATCATCTGTGTGTTGTGATCATCAACCTCTGAAATGTGATTCTGAACCTTTCAGCTTAGGTGATTTTTAGCAAAACCGCAGACAAGGCCAACGAGTATAAATTAAAATAATCTTGACTCACCTTTTGGCCATTTCCTGGTACTTTAGGGCTTTCTCCACTAGGGTATGTGTCCAGCCAGCAAGTCTATGAAGAGACGTGTTCAAGAGCAGATGTGCCAAGCTGAGTCATAATTTCATCAGTCCATGGCCAACTCAACAACTGGGGTCTGGGAAATATTCTCTATCACATTTAAACCTGATTTTTCCTGGCTTGCCATTCTATTGGGGGAAAAAAAATCTAACTCTGCAGAGGCTGAAAATGCAAGTTATAGAGGTCCTATTGGAAGGATGATAGCTTTGGTCACACAAGAGCTTTCTTCCATGGTAGCTGCTTCTGTTATTTTTTAGAAAAAAACAACCACATTGGCTACAACAACAGAAAAAATACCCTCATGTTAAAAAAACCTGGATTAACTTCCTGAGAAACTGGCAGAAGCAGCTGCCTTTGCCTTAAATTATATGCTTGTGCTCCCCTGCTGCTCTGATAGAATAAAATGAAAAAGAGTCTTCTCAATTTTTCTTTCACCAGTGTGTTAAGATATTGTCAGGTCAGCCCTGGTGGTAGGGTAGCAGATGACTAATAGCTGTGTTTTTTAATTAAATGTTATCAGAAGAGGATGATAGACTAGCACAGCTACCCCCTGCATTTCCCAGAACATTTCAAAATTACTTTTTGAAAAATGGACTTAAAAAGAAAAAAGAGGGTGGGGGAAGCATGAAACAATGATGGGAATTCCTTGTCTTTCTTGCTCGACTAGAACAAAAGCTTTCTGTCTGTTAGAGAAGGAAAAGCTTTATTTATTTGTTACAGTTCAACACAGTGCAGACCTGACGTACCTGGTTGGAATTTCTGTAGCAGAGCTGGATCTCACCTTCATAGGTCTCTGTTTTACTGCAGCCATTTCTACTGCTACAGGAGAGCTTTTTCTCCTACAAACTATCTCCCTGCAGCAAACACTGGTGGTTGTGCTGGTGTAAACGACTTCAGCTGGTGCAAATGATTGTGGACGACTCCGGCAGCAAAGTGGGAAGGAGCTTGCCCAGGGGTTTTATCCTGCACTGCTTTGAAAGTGGGAAGACACGTTGACTCAAGGTCTCCGCCGAAGGGTAGTTAAGTTACACCTTGCTTTCTGCTGCAGATAAATACTGAGTATTTCGAAGACATGATGAGCCGGATTCATCTCAATAACCCGCACACCTGCAATGCTGAATCCATACCTGGACTGATTGTCCAGACTCTCTCTGTGGGCAATGGGAATAAAAAGGTCATTCTGGACATACAGGGTTCCTACACTAGCCCAAGGACTTTGCATGTGCCACAGTTGTAAAGTGGGAAAATTACACCAATTACACTGATCTGGGCACTGTGTGATGAGCGTCTTACAGTGCATAGGTACCTGCATAAGCTACTTAACTGCCACCTTTGCCTTCACAGGTAGTGACCATGTATTAGAGGCAAACTCTGTCATCTACTTTACTTTGCCTCTCCAGCAGAAGCGCAACAGACAAAACCTACCAGCTCTTCTTCCTCTTTCTCTCATGACATTATTATGTAAATTTTGTACCTCTAAGAGTAAGCACTTTGCCTATGCCTGAGAAGAGATGTTATCTGTGTTTCTCACCTTACAATCTAATAAAAAAAAAAAAAAAAAAAAGCACTGTAGGCATTGTATCCAAAGAAGAAATGTAGGGCATCTGTGATATTTGGAGCTGTAACACCTAAAATGATAAACATGGAAGACTGAGTGAGCTCCATGGTTCTACTGCTGAGAGATTTACTAGGAGCTGGTGGGGGAACATCTAAGCCCGTGGAAAGGAAAAAAATCTCTTTCTCATCCAGAAGTAGCTCATAAATGAGGTCTATGATTCTGTCCAAACAGAAATAAGGGTTCAGAGTCTGAAATGGTTCTTTAGGCAGGCACCAAAATCAAGTATCTCTGTGCAGCTGATAGGATCCCTATTTTGTGTTGAAAGACCTCTGGTCCTTTCTCCTCTGCTCACTGTTTTGGTATCACTGTCAGATAGAGCACTCAGGCCATGAATACAGAAAGACACAGTGTCTAGACCCTCCTTCACCTTGAATGAACAGCTTAAGAACATTTTCATCAGAAACTAAAGGCTGTTAAAGTGACTAAAGCCTTTCAGAGGGCTGGTTTTGGATTGTTCTTCTCAGTATAGCAGCTTAAACTCTTTCTAAGCTACATTTTAGGTCCCTGAGTACAATGCTGGATGCTGTCCAGAGTGAACAAGTGGTGGGGAATAGGGATGCAATCCACAAATAAAATGAGCTCATCATTAACTTTTTATCTTCATTGTTATTTTTATTACTCAAGGTTTTGGCCCCCAGAAGCTGGGGTATTTGTAATGAAAAAGACACAAATAGCTTGTAAGGCAAGCTATAAATATGAGAGACTGGAAAACTGGGCTAGTGCCCAGATGGATGATTATTTTTTAAAAGAAATGTATTTATATTTCTTCTTTTCAACCAAAAAGGTGTGTCAGTGCTTAGAGACAGAAAAACCTTCTTTATCCATATCTTTTTTGTGCTGCACATCTTTTTTTCTGAGATTCCTCCATGAATGGAGGAATATGACATGCACATCCCATGTAACACATATACTATTTCAAAGCAGCAGAGTCCTGGCTATTAACATTAAAATGCTGACTTCCCAGATGCCTTGTTGCAACAAAGCCTGAGTTGCAGCACACATGCCAGTAAAATCCTGCTTACATATAGTGGTAGGTGAAAATATGATAGAGGCTCTTTTTTCTGCCAGCTATATAATTTCTGTCCAAGGAAACTCAAGTGAGGTGCAGTTCTCCTGCAGATGCTGCTTAATTCCCAGGTCCATTTAGAGTGTGCTGTTGCATGAATGACAGAAGAAACTGTGGGAGTTGGTATTCCATTGAATTTTTTCTCCTGGACCTGCACTGAACATGTTTTGAGCACATCAAAGTGCCACTTCAGGAGTTAAATAAAAGGAAAAAGCTGCTACGTTGCTGGAAAAGAGCCTGAGTCAAAGTTTACTTACTTTGCATTAAGGATGGTGACACAAACAGAAGGGCCTTGTATGCCTGTCATGGTGCCCTATAGCCAGCGACGAGAACACGGGCAGTTCTAAATTAAAAGAACATTTCTGTATTAATTTATCACTCTGGTACACACGGAGCTAACTATTTTCCAGAAGCTGGCTACTGAGCCTCATATAGCTGACGGAGCCTAAACCGTTATGAAAGAAATACAGTTGCTTTCTTGATGTGATGTATTTGGCCTCATGAAAGGGCATTTTGTTTAGGTAGTGCACAGAAATCTTAGAAAGTGCCTATGGACACAGATACGATCCCCGGGGGAAGGCAGCAAACCGGAGCGGAGAACGTGGCATAAATCAGGGGTTTAATGTGCAGCTCATAAATCCAGTGTTTGTACAGAGGTCTGATAAGGCAGGATGATGCCTGAGCACTTTTACTCCACATGACATATATGTGGCATTTGCATCCATGCAGCAGTGAAACGAGCTAAGATTTGAATCTCATTTTTTACTCCTCCCTTCTATGGGTAGGTCAGACTCTGATCTTGACTACATTGGTGCAAATGAGAGAAAAGCCCTTGGTTTCGTAAGGGTGACTCCAAATGTAAACATACTTGGGATGAGGATTGGACTCTGTTCCAGTTCTGAATTATGCTCATTTGACATGAGTTAATAATATCAACCTATAAATTTGTAAGTCAAACATCTATGCTTGCTACTCACAATAATTTGTATGTATAAATATGAATGCTTATTTTGTATCTGCATGTTGTATATTTGCATATTTTAAAGGCATAAATACACCAATAGATTTTCATGTACCTTGGGCTGTCTGAGAGTAAAGTTATTACTAAAGGATGGCTGGATGATGCTTAGATAACGAGTCTAACATGGTCTAACGTGGTCTAACGTGGTCTGACAGCCACATAAACCCAGGATTTCACAAGAAGTCCACGCGTCACTTCTTGGGATCTAGGCACTGAAGTGCCTTTCCAAATGGCAACATTTGCAATACTTTTGGTTTTTGACTTTGTCAGTTGAGTTCCCCCCATCCTTAATTTCTTTAAACCTTCCTAGATGTCTTCTTTCCCTCAAAGGGAAACCAAAGGTTTAACCCACAGACAAGGGAGATACCATCATTACCTTCTTTTCTGCAATTTGAGGAACATTTTCATGAAAGATCTCCCTGTTCAAGGTAAGTTGCATCTTTGGGGCCCATTGTAAGGAAAGGGAGCTGCTATGTGCTCCCTCTTCTTCTCCCTATCTGTGGAAAAAACCAGCTTTTTCTTGGCTCTCAACATTACTGATGGTGACTCAGGCTGCACTGTGGTCTGTATCATGCCCACAGATGCCCCCACCATGGAGCCTGGCAGCTTTTAGGGCTGTGGTTTCAGGCCCTCCTGTGTGGTTTGTCTTCTCCTACCCAGGGGATGTGAACACTGCCCTGCCACATTGCGATACCAGCAGCTGTAACTCTGTCAGACAACGCTATCCAGGTATGCAGGCCGGGAGTCTGCTCTTATTTACACTCATGTGAAATAGGAGAAAGTCCATGGGCCTCTCAGACTTATTCTTGACTTACATCAATGTATGTCAATAGATTTTGACTCCAGGGACTGGACATGGTAAAAATATTCTAGCTGGTACGGTCCAGGCTAGACAAGTAATCAAATATCGTACCTTTGTTATTTCTTCCTGCTCAGGCATTGATGGAATTATTAAATAATCCCTCTAAATTAGATTTTTCTTTCCTTTTGTAAATCCAACATAGATATCTGTGCTTTCAGGACATAACTGAAAGAGTGGCGAAAAAGCTAATTCATCTTCCTTATCCATTTTAACTTGTTAACCATGGAAGACAGTAGATGCTTTCTTCTTTTCCAGCACAATTAGCAGGAGCATATGTTTGCTGCATAGTAATTTCTTCTAACGGAGGAAGTCGATATTTCCCTAATGATGCATGCTTCTGAGAAAAGATGAAGCCTCCTTTAACAAGCATAGGCTGTTGGCTGAGAAATCATTTTTTTCTTTAATCTGCCTCAGACAGACCCAATGAAGTTACTAAAATGGGTCCAATTCTCTGTGTTCTCAGTAAGCGTAGCAATGACCTCTTCTTGTAGCATCCAGCATTTCACTTGTACTTTTAGTGATAGGAAACGATAAGGGAGCTTAGCTTGGAAGAATTTTAGTCTATTTACTGGCCACTTTAAAATTGTTTTATCTTCTGCAGCAAGCTGTTGTGCAATGTTTTGCGATTTGGGGCTTAATCTACAGAAAACTCACACCAATGCATGGCTTTAGCTGCCGCACAGTGCTCCATACAGAAGAGGAAACTACACAACACATCTGGAAATGTATGTTGTTCATTATTGTGTTTAAAGGCTTTTTTCTAACTTCCAAACTAATTTTTTTGAAACAAAAATAAATATTTGAATCCCTGGGGCTCTCACTTTGCCCTGGTTGCCGAAGAGTCCTTGAGGTAGTCATTGGAGGACCTCGTTACCTTGTACTCCACATTAAGAAAGGAAGGATGCTTGTTCGTATGTTGTCTGAATGCTAAAAGTCTGATCAAATTCCTGGAAGATCATAGAAAATATCTGTACTAGTAGAAAGCCACACTTCATAAACACTTGGTGCCAGTTGGCAGTGAGCAGCAACATGTTGGATGTCAGAGGTCCTCTGGTGAGCTAGGCATCAGCATGGGATATTATGTCTTCATGAAATCAAAGACATCACAAATGAAAAAAACATAGAAAACAGCCAAAAAAGGAGGCTATTCTGCACCCCTTATCCAGGGAAAAGCCTCTTCTCTTTGAGGGGAAGAGCTATTTACATCTCTGAGTCAAGACTTTCATAACTAGAGGCACCAGAGGAAGGACATGGACACAGTGGTGGGGCTGCAGATACGGAAAGCCAGTCTCTGCCTCATGTCATTGTGTTTTATGGTGCTAGACCCTCAGCTGAGGGCACCATATCTGCTGCCTGCTTTGCTGTGCTCAGCTGCCCATCTCTGCTCGCTAGCCCCCAGCATCGCTGTTGTTTCAGCACGGTGGGAATCGCCCACCAACACCCCTCTCCTCCATGCGGAAGACCGTGAGCAGGTTCTCCCACTCCACAGCAGGCAGAAAGTATCCAAAATTTCCCATTTCCTTTTTTTCCCTCTGCTGTCCCCAAGGCTGGGAGCGATGCCTCAGCTTTGGCCCAGGTTCTTTACACTGTTACAGTTATAAACTTTTAATCTCTCCGTGATACGCTGCCTTTTCTTTTTTAGGAGAAACACTTCTTCAACACAATAAAATGACATCTGTAAATCAGATTTCAGGCTTCTCCAGGGTCTCTTTCATTTCTTTCCACTTTTCTCCATTATGGTCCTCTTCCTTTTGGACTCCCCTTCTCCCGGGAATTATTTAGGGATACAGAGACATCTCCGTTCTTTTTCACAAGTTCTTAAAAGTTTAATTTATCACTTGTTGCTGGGGAACAAGAAATGTTTTCTTTATCTAATGATAGGCCAAAATGAACTGGCGTTCAGGTTGCTGGCATTTCAGAGGCTTAGAAATCATTGTGAGAGCCTTTTTGGCAATGCCATGTACAGAATGCAGCAGTCCCACCGCACGGTGGGGTCAAGGCTGGCTCCAATGTGCCCTCAGCCCAAGGTGACGGACCAGGCAGTGTATCACACAGGCCAGAGTTGTCCTTGAGTTTGAAATAAATCAGGGAAATGCCAAGAAATGTAATGCGAAGGAGCAATGCCCCACTGGAGAGCTCACAGGTGGTTACCAGAAAGATCCCAGAGGGAGGATGTGTTGCACGGGATCCGTGCGTTTCCTTTGCAGGCTGGTGGCACGGACTGATGACTCCTGGTCCACACAGCCCTTCCCAGTGCAAACCTCTGATGGGGTCTGCATCCCTCCTGGAGTTCTGAAAAGCTGCATTTTGAGTATCGGGCTTTATTTATTTTGGGGATTTCTCTGCACCTTGCTTGCAGAGGTGCTAAGTATTAAAATAACAGCAAGGAAGGGGAGAAATCACATCTTGGCATTTTTCAGTGAAAGTCTGCCAGACATTTAATAAACTGCTTTATGTTGAAAACATTTGAAGAATGACTCTGCAAACAGTGATAATACTTAATCGTTAAGCTTTCAAACAGCCTGGCCTGGCAGCCTTAACCTTTGCACTGTGCAAGTGAAAACATAAGGCATAAGTAAACCCCCTTCCTGCAGTAATTCCAGTGGACTGCATGGAGGATTACACCAGGTATGAATTTACACCCTGGCATTTGGTTCGTTTCTAACACCAAGTCATCATGGCTTGGTTTGAACCCCAATGCCTGATATAAGAGTCCCAATAGAGTTAATTACTCAGCTCTTTATAAAAATCAATTGCTAGTCAACCCACAAAACATTTCGTCACGGTAGCAGCCTGAATGTTCAGTTAGGGGACCAATTAATCAAGTTGGCATTTAAAAAAAACGTAAAACCACATTTTATAATAGTGTAAAACACCAAGGTATTAATTTTAGTTGCATTTGGCATACGTAGACATGCACACACAGTATCTGTCTATAGCTTGATTTATTACATTTAAAACTGAATGGCTTTGGAAATCAATTTATTAGACTTCACTATTTTAAAACATAAAATAAAGTGAAAGCATTACTTAATAATGGCTTTTAAATTCTAGATAAAGGTGCCCAAAGGGAAAATATAGAAACCCTAATGCATTGTATATTGTTCACTTTTTTGCAGGGACCAGCTCAGTGATTTGGAAAAGAAATGATGTAAATTAAGGAGTATATAAGGAGATAACATTTGTAGGTATTACCACTTGTCCAGTGTGTACAGGAATTAATGGGAGTTTTTCCATTGTCCCCAGTGTGCTTTGGATCAGAAAACATAAATACGTGGCATCTGTCTCATTTAACGACAACAATAACAACCGAAAGAGAAAATGAATGAGAGATTGTCTTTTAAGAGACAAGAGCAAATCCCTTCTTTATTTGCAGATGTTTCCCCATCCCGAGCTATATGGAGGGGGGAAGAGGTAGATTGGAAATTAATGAAAGAGAAAGAGAACCGTGTCGCAGCACTGAGAAACTCAGCCATGAGCCGTTCCCAGCAGTGTGTGATGGGATCTCTCTCCACCTGTGTAACAGGGAGGCCAAAAGCAGAGATTTGTTTCAGGTTTATAGCGGCGAGGTGGGCAGCGGCTCACACTGAAGTGGTCGATGTGCAGGTTGGTGGAGCAATGTGCAGGTCACCGCATCTAGACCAGCACACAGCCCTCACGGGCAAGGTCTTGCTAGACAGCGAGCATGGCTTGGGGATTGAGGTGCCAAGGTAGTGTTGGCCATACGCTGTAGCTTTTGGCTCTTTGCTCATCCTCTCTCTGCCTCAGCTTCCTCTGCTGGGAGATGAAGAATCTGCTATGGCTGGAAACTGCTCATCAATAGAGCTGTTACTCTGGGGAAGGACTTTTCCCAGAAATATTCACTGCCTTTTTCTGGGATATTGATTAGAAACAAAAAAGAAGCAAAACATTGTCAATTTTTAAAACCTCTAAACATACACACACATATATGTACATATACAGGACATGTACATATATGTACATATACATATATATGTGTATACATATACTTTTTCCTAGCAAAAGTATATATACTTTTTCCTAGCGAAACATCACTACTTAGAACGAAACGTTTTCTATGACTGTTCTTCACCTCCAAACAAGACAGATGCTTCCACAGGAAATTTTTAACCACTCACAAGTGTAAGGTACACTTGCATTTGAGGTCTGCAGCTGATAACATAACCATCACTGGGGGGATGTGGCTTGGGAGCAAGGCCAGAGGGAGTGCAGGACAGACTGACACAGTTCGATGCCGACAGAGGCGTTGCAGCCAGCGGCGGGTATATGGCCACGGAAAGATAAAAAGTCAAAGGGTGATTATGGATTTGCTGGTGAAATTCACATGACCAATATCAACCTATCCTGGCAGGAAATGTCTGTGTACAAAGGATCTTGAAAGGCAGAAATGGGGACTACTCTGGTACACCTACTGATGCTTTTTTTTAAAAGCAACATTTGAAGAGGTTTGCCTGCTTTTCCTATGTCTTCAGCAGTGGATATGAGTGGTTGAGTGCTGAGCTCTGCAGGAGAGTCTGGACTTATGGTCAAGAACAATGCCTGCTTTATCATGTCTGTCTAATCCTGTTGGCATTACTAATGATTTGCACCAAGGAGCAGAGCAGGGCTGTGGGTGCTGGCAAACCAAGACCTCAGTGAAACCTGAACTCTGTTCTCCCCCGGTGCGTCCATCGGGCAGCTTCCCTGCGTGCCACCGACACCGTGTGGGTTTAACCCTGAGAGAGCTCTCTGTCTGCTTCCTTTATTTCCACAAAGCCTTCTTCCTTTTGCTGCAGGTTTAGCTTCTCAAAATGTAGACTTTTTTTTTTTAGGGATTTCTCCCTTTCATACAAGATTCCTCCTTTGTTTTGTTTTTGTTGTCTGGTTTTGTGGTTTTTTTTTATTTTGGAGAAGGCATAATCTCAGGACCTTGTCTGAACTCTCTTGTGCTAAGACATTAATCTGCATTGCATAATGTTTCAGAGCAAACAGCACTGGAGTGAAAGCAAGCTCTCCCCATCTCTATTTGACTGACTTTGCTCCTCTCAGCAAACAGAGATGACATTTTTGTGCACAATAGGCCAACACAAGAAATGGAGGGGTTCATTCTGGGAGGGTTTTTGTGTTTGCTAAGTTCTCCTACTATTTTATAGAATGAAGAGAAGTCCAGCTTGGGCCTAAAATGCCGAGTGACTTGCCAAACAGCTTGTTAGCTAAGGGGCAGCATCAATCCCCCTCAGATGTGGTCAGAGAATGGAGAAAAATTTGTTTAGGAGAAAATGGAGCAAATAAAATTTCCAGCTAGGATTTATTAGACTTGTTCCTCCTTTACTTTAATCGTGGTGTTTTATTTTCATGCCAGCTCTCTTCCCAGCATTTGTAGATGCTACCTACTACACTGACTGGTGAAGCTTAATCTCATGCAATAGCTGGCCAGTGTCATCTGACATTATATCTGGTCTGATACCCATGGGTTCGTAGTCCTGGAAATTACCTTAACCAGGCCACTCTAGTTATGGTTCTGGGTGGGGGTTATGTTACCTGACAGGAAGGACTCTTTCCCAGTTAAGGTGCCTCCTCTCCAGTAAAAAGGCTCTTGATGTCCCTCAGATGACAAAGGGCCTGTTGGCACCAGGAGCAGCCCAGGGTTGTGCGGAGACACAAATCTGAGTGGGGAGAGAAAGGAAAGGGCAAGACTGATGTCTGTGGAACACTCCTCTCAAACAGCATCCCTCCAGCAAGAGCAGGAGCAGCAGACTCAGCTCTGCAAATCTCCTATTCCACTTTTATCCTTTTCTCTTTCTCACCTTCTTAAGAGAGGGTCACATTGTGATTTGTCAACTTTTAGCTTTGCATATAGGGATGAGAAACCTTCAGCATATCCTGTTGGGAACAGGATATTGGAGCTAGCTTGCGCTTGCTGGGTGTGACTCTGGGGTTTAGGCCCCTCATTTGTTGTTTAGTCTTTATTTGCCTTCAGCACCTGCTTTGCAAGCATGACCATCCGTTGTTCCTTGCCCTCAAACGCTGCCATAAACAATTCCCTACACAAAACTGGCAGCATCTGAAAATTACAAGTGCAAAGAAGGACCTACTTGAAAGAAAATTATTGTCTTGTGATATGGACAAATGTGCTAGAAGGATCTAAACCCAAGCAAAATTTCCTGTCCTTGAATTTTTAAAAACACATTCCTCTTGTGAAAGGCAGAATGATGGTAGAAGGAGAATATATGTCTACTGTCTAAGGGTGTCACACAACATGGCCAGGATATACCCTCCAGAGCACACAATGCACATATGTGCCAACCATACCCAGACCATGACTATCTGAAACACTCCTATGGCCAGAAATCAGACAGAATGTACCGTATTCACAGCTGCTTTAGACACCATGCTTTCAGAGTGTGGCTATGCTTATGTCACCAAAAAAATAACATGTAAGGGTAATGGTCTCTGTTCCTGACGCCAAGTTGGATAGACAGGTTTCCATCCATACTGCTTATCTCTAGCTATACTTTATAGCTCTTTGCCCTGGCTCTCCTCTAAACTCTACATGGTCCTACGTGATATAGCTCCTTTCTGTGTGTTTCCAGCTCACAGTGTCCAAATACATATGAGGGCTGAGCTGGGGTCACCACAGCAGTACTGTTTATAAAGTAATACTGAGATAGTGTGGTCCAAGCCCTGGAGTGTGACATGAGGGTGTATCTGAGGGAACAAAGCATGCTTGGAGGACTGTACCAGGCTGTGGAGTCCAAACTTGGTGCCGTCACACTCTCACACAATGCTGTCTTCCCAGAGTGGTCCAGGGAGGTAAGTGTCC
Organism: Phaethon aethereus; assembly: GCF_964289735.1. NCBI lineage: Eukaryota > Metazoa > Chordata > Aves > Phaethontiformes > Phaethontidae > Phaethon > Phaethon aethereus. Next base: position 76,653,817 of record NC_138578.1, on the reverse strand, counting down.
CCGGAACCAAGGTTGGGCTTAGTCCACACCAAGCCGGGGAGCATGCTAACCATGAAGCCATGTGGCTGATCAGTTGTCCAGAGCCTGAGTTTGTCCCATGATCCTGTGTTAATTAGCACTGTGCATATAGCCCATGATCAACTTGAGTTCATGTAGGAAACCCATGGCAGAGCTAGGACACGAGCCCAGCTCTCTGGAGCCCTAAGAGAGTACACCATTTCCTTCATCTGGTTTTACTTGCTCAGTCCCCAGCTTTTCTGTAGCATGGAGATATGTTTCTGCAGTCCTGGGATGGACATGGTAGTTACCCCACTGTTGGGAGGAGCTACCAAAAACATAGTAGTGACCTAATACCTCCTGACAACTTGTGACCACTTCAGCAGTGTACCGCTAGGAGGGGGAAAGTGGAGGTCAGGCTGCCCTGGGTCACGTTTGGCCATGCCTAGGTTGCCTCTGGCCAAAGCTGGCCTTTGATAATGGTGTTGGCAGCACAGCCCAGGGAAAGCTTGTCTAAGTCCAGGTGATGGTCACACGTGGCTGGGTGCAAGTGGAGGAGAGCATTCACAGGATTGCAGGTGGCTCTGTTTTCTCTCAGAAAAACCCATTTGCCACTGCTTGGCCACTGGCTCCCTTGGAAAAAATCCCTGTCCTCTTTGAGAGCTCCCCTCTGCCTATGTAACCCCAAAGAGCTGAAATTCATCCCTCCTGGAGGCTGCAAAAGCCCAAGCCTGTGTGATGAGCTGAAATTAGACTCTGGCTGCAAAACACAGCCCCAGCCTTGAATTCTCTTGCAGTTCAGTGTATTCAATGCTGGGAATTTGCTTCCACCCACGCCAGAGGTAAAGGGATTAGCTGCGAAGCCCTGATCCCACTCTACACTCTTCCCAAAGCCCAGGGCAGCCTGGGCTCCCGGGCTGAGGTTCAGACCTCTGCAGCTGAAAATGTTTAAATAGGAATGTCCATCACTCGGTGTGAATAAAAGTGAAAGTGGCCCTTTTAAAAGAGAGCAATGACTTGATCAAAACGCTGCTTTGTCATATCTGTTTCATAAAAATTTGCCCCCTCCGGGCCAGTCCGGCTTGATGTCAATGGTGAACGCCAACCACAGCCTTGTCTCGGTGAGTGCTGCACAAAGCCTTAATTTCACAGCCTTCAAACAACACTGAAAAATCACCAGGAACTTTCTCCTCGGCTCTGGGATCTCCCTAGCAACCACAGGCCAAGCATACTGTAATTCAATTTATGCCTTAAACTCCTTCAGGAGTCTCTTCTTTAAAATCTGTCACAGTCAACGTGCCTTGGGAAACAATTATAAGCTCCTGAACCTTTGACCAGCTGCAGAAAGTAAGCGTTAGTATAAATCTCATAAGCATGTTTGGTCTGTTTTTATGTTGGGCGCATGGTACATTTAACATTCAGCCCGTAACCTCCATCTCTTTTCTGCTTGGGAAACGCACCCCACATCTGTCACACTGTCTGCGCCGAAACCGGGCGACCAGCCCCAAAAAGAGGCGTGGGGGAAATGCCTCCGCTCAGCCAGAAGAATTGCTTTATGTGGAAATGCACTGACATGGCCCTCGGCTCATTGGGAGAGGAGGGGGTGTCATGGGAAAGATAAGCAGGAGTGACCTGGCAGGTTTGTGAATGTCTCAATCCGGGACTGAAGTGGGTTTAACAAAAGAGCGAAAGCTTAGCAGGAAAACACAAATGATAATGAACTGCTCACTGTGTTTAAATAGCCATCCCCAAATAGTTCTGCAGCGAACATTGTTAAGTTACTTGAGTCAAAGTGAGGTTTATAGGTCTGTAATTTTCAGGGCTATTTGCTCAGAAGCCCTCTGTGAGCATCTTGAAAAAATTACCGCTTTCGCTGACAAATGCCATTTTTAAATTAGCCGTATGACACAATGTCTTATAAATAGGATTCCTCTCTGTGCGTTAGCTCCATGTCTCAAATGTGGTCAGAAAGAGAAGAGACGAGCCTTTAACAAGTAATGCTTGACTGGAAACTTGTTGGCATTGCAAGTCCAGGGGCAGCTTCAGGGTAGCACCAGGAGGGGTTTACACCTGGCGAGAAGGAGGGGATCTGCTCCCCTGGGGATACCGAGAGCCTCCGTGCACGCTGGCTTTGGTGGGTAAGGCAGGTGCTCTGCACCTTGCAGGAGCTGGCTGCCAAAGATGATTTTCAAGTAATTGCCAATTGGCCATATTCCAACCCAATCTGAGTATTTTATCCCAGGCGCCTCACCCCATCGCACTGTGTCAGCTGGGAATAGTAAGTCTGTGCAATGAGAGGGGGTTTTCCAGCTGGATCAAAAATAGTCGTTACACTTCTACCCTGCTCTCTGGCTTGGCTGCAGGACAGCATCCTAAACAAAGCGACAGTATCTCCAGGATGCACCTAGGTGTTGGTCATTACGGAAGGCTTGTACAATTGAGATTGCTGCTATCAGAGCATCACGGGGCAGCTCTGAAGGAAGATGCCCACGCAGCCCCTGCCTGCAGAGCGGCTCCAGCTGCAGTTGGCAGCTAGTGGAGTACCTGCATGAGACCCCATCTGCCCCTGAACGAGGAGGGTTTCGTGCCCGGTGCACTCTTGGCAGACTTTCCTCCCATTTCTAATATGACCATATTTATATTTTCAGTCTTGCTGTTTGTTTTTATCTGGGGGAAGCTTTGTAATGCAGGCTGGGGATGGTGTTTGGCCAGGCGTTACCTCCGTCTACCGTCAGAGGACAACAGCCTGCATCTTTTTCCAACACTTGGAGAAGTCCTGAGATAAGGACAGTTTAAAATCAATAAGGGTCTGAATCCTCATCTGTGGCTGAGTAGAGACTTGGCATCATTTTATGCTGGAAGAACCTGCTTTGACTTTAGTCATGCTTTTTTTTTTTTTTTTAGTAAGGGGATCTGGCATTGCAAAATAAGTGGCTGCTGAAAGGCAGACAAGGCCATAAAGAAATGACACGGCAACATGCAAAGCTGTGGAGCTGGAAACTGTGGTAGTACGATTTAGTACAGCAAAGTTGGAGCAAATGCCAGCTCAGGGTAAATGCAAATCTGTTTTGAGTTTTACCTTTCCCCCGGCATTTCTGCTTTTCTCATATAGTTCTGCTCAGTGGCTGTGCAGATCTGAGTCATGGCCCCTTTGCTGCGTTTCTGTGCACGGTGGCTAGTACAGGGAGAGCTTAGGTGTAATAACATCCCGTCACTATTCATTACAAACACAAAATCACTGCTGGAATACCCACAGGTTCCCACGAAAGCAGGGCTCCCTTTCATCTTGTTGCCTGTGATTTAAATAATTCCTCACTGTTCAGTCACACTGAGCAAATAGGTGGAGGAAAAACACAAATATTACTAATTAACCAGAAATCATTGTTGTACACTGAACGATAATATCAGAACTCATCCATTTCAATGGAGTGGGACTGTTTATAGAGGCACCAATGAGTGAAACATTAAGAACATTCGTTTAACTGTTTGTGTCCCTAGCAGACGTCTAGTCATTATATAAGACAGGAATAGGTTTCATTCCCAGAGTGGTGTAGAATTGGGTTACTCCACCAGTGTTAAAGTTGGGATCACATTTATTTAAGATAAATCATACATGAGCAGGTGTTGGGTAACTCTGAGAGCTGCCCATAGTGAAAACAGCACAGGGCTGCCAAGGCTGCCGTTCCCCATGGACGGGGGATGCCTGGATGCTTCAGACCAAAACCTGAGGCATTTGCAAAGCCAGGGAAGCAGATTGTAACAGCTTCTTTGCACCAGGGGCATGTTTCTGGCTCTACATCAAGAAAAAAAAAATTAAATATCATTTATCTTTCTCTGAAGAGTTTATGGGCCAAGTTTTGAGGGAATTATCTTTTTCAAATCGGCTGTTCGCTTGGCTGTATAAATACAATACCTGCTTGAGAAGGGAACAACAGTGCTCCTTTCAGTCTTGCAGGATTTCAATTCACAGCAAGTTTATCTGATATCTCTCATGATTAGCTGTGAACTTATCTCAAGCAAGAGAGAGGGGTGGAGAGAGAGCAAGAGCAAGAAGATAAGCACCAAACAAAAGACGTTTGTCTCTCTCTGGGTGCTGCTTTAAACAAGCCCAGTCTGCCAGGTACTGAAATACGAAGTAGCACCTTTGCAGCAGGGAGCAAGAGGAAAGCATGGGATATAAACCCATTTTACACACCAAATATGTCTTACTGTTATTTATGTTCCTTGACAAATTGTATGGCTAATTCCACACAGTTAGTGGGAAACATGCCATTGGCAGGTAAGAGCTTGCTTTAAAGTGCAGCAAATGATTCCCAGTGATTACAAGTAAGTCTGGGTCAGAGGAGAATTGATTCTATTTCCAGATGAGTCCTGAAGCTTGCGGGCATGAGAAGGCAAGGTGGAGGTTTTCCTCTAGGGGCTGCAGGAATCTGTCTGTGATCAGTTTTAGAGCATAATCCAATTCCCAGTGAAGGTAATGCGAAAAGTCTGATTTAGCTGAGAAGTTTGAGGAAAGAACTGGACATTTTTACCCAGTCTCTACCACCTACAAACCAGAGTATATCAAATGAAATGATGACATAAACATTGTGGTTCTCACCACCATAGGGTGTTATGATGAAAGTATAAATTTATTCAAAAGTGTTTAGACAAAGCTGTGAAGGAAAATTCCTTCAAGAGCTAGTAAACATAAAGATGGAAAAATGTTGTCTCCAAGGGATCAGGAAATCCCTGAGCTACAGACAGCAGGAGCTTCAGGCACGTGCTGCAGGAGATGTCATGCTTGTCTGCTCCTGGCCACCTATGAAGAAGGACACCAGTCAAGCTACACATTTGTTCTATCTCCATTCTTACAGAATCCAAAATAGAAGCAGAAAATCTCTTGCAAAATTGCCATGATTTTTCAATAGAAAAGAAGAATAGCTTTATTTTCATTGAAATGGAGCACAATGTTCACTACTGGCTGGATGCCTGCAAGATAGCTGTTTTCAGGATGCTCTACATTGTGGTGTCTTACATTAATCAGGGGCTTCCCCCAGCTGTAGACATGAAGTTATTCCAGAATAGCCCTGAAGGAGTAGTTGTTCCCAAAATAACTATCCCTGAGTATCTTCATGTGTGGACACTGTTATTCCCCATTACCAGAATCTTCTGTTGGTGGACTTACATAAAATATCTTTCTATTTACCGAATAAGAGTCTTCACCCATGTGTTATTCAATAACAGTTGCTCTCTGAATTCACCTTACCTTTAACTTGAGAGACTTATCAAGTATAAAGGGGCCCAAGCACAGAAGTTTATGTGGTAACAGCTGGCACATGTTGATTATTCATCGTTTCACAATATTAATAATGTTTTGTTCTCAAATGACCTTTGCTGGAGTCACTGAAAGTACTTTGAGAAATCACGGTGAAGTAAGCGGTCTTATTTCCATTGCACAATCAGGAAAAACTGAGGAACAAACACAATAAGGCATGATTTTCTAAAATTATTAGTAATCTGAGATGTTCCATCTTTGGCAAAACCTAAGTGGAGAGCAAGAAGAGTCTGCCCTTGAGATAATGGTGAGCATCTACATTTGGAAAATCAGGCGTTCTTGAAGAGTCTCCTATTGGTACCCAAGATTGGAGGCAAAAAAACTTCCTTGTCAGTCCTGAGGTGTTGGCTTAAAAATTGGTCATGCAGATATTATTATTAGCATCATTATTGTTCTTATATGAAAATATAGATTTGGGGGTTCTCATTGCTCTATATACTTGGCAAACATATGGCAAATAGTGGTCCCTGGCCCCGAAAGCTTGTTCTCCAAACAGCAACACGTAATTAGTGGGAGAGACACTGGGCTGAAAGGGAGGTGAAGAACAATAAGATTTGTCCATCTCTGAGATGCTCAGGGAAATAGCAGCATGCTACCCGCTCAGCTTCTGTTGGGCTGAAATTTCTTCTCTGTTTTATAGAAGAGGGGGCTGGCAAGGAAATACAGGGCAGCCTTTGCAGTGTTTTGGTGGGAACTCTTCCTTTTTTCCTATTTGGCAGGCAAAATGGTCTGAGAAGTACTTGTTGGGAAGAGCGGGGCTGGCCTCATCTCCCCCACCTGCCTAGCAACCTCAGGGAAGGTTTGGGAAGCAACTAAACCATTTTCTTTCTCCCTCAGCCTTTTCCCCTTCTCCCAGGCCACAGCCTGCATTGAATTTTGTCTCCTTCTCACTTTCTTTCTTCTGTTGCAACTCCAGTGGCGTATCCTGGCACTTTCCGAAGTGAAGTCAGATTTTGGCACCGTCCCTTCAGCTGTGATGAAAGTTACAACAAGGAGGGTAAGTGGAATTTGATAACAAAAAGCCTCTCGAGGCCTTTTCATCTTTGAACCACTGGCAGTCCCAATAAAGCCCTGTTTCTGTCTCAACATCAACATTCACAATTCTGCAAAAAAAGAAAATGGAAGATAAAATAAATACGAATTACCGCAGCAGATCCGTTAAAAGATTTTCCTTTTACTAGATTCCAACAAATTGCTTAAAACACATCTTACACTGCCTGCATTTTCAGGAATGTAAATACACTGAAGGACAGATTATACAGTCACAGCTCTCGGGGCCAGCATGTCAGGAGTACTGAAGACAGAGTCATAATCCTCCCCCTTATTCTTCCTGGCTAAATATTCTTCTGTGGTCAGAGTGACCTACTGTGCAGTCATGTCAACTCCTAAGTGGTTTAAGATAAGTGTCCCTTGATCACAATGGAAAGTTTCTGGAAATTTTCTGAGAAATAAGCGTTTTGAAAAACCATCGACAGCTGGCAATGAAGAGAATACATTCCCCTCCCCTGCCCATGCTGAAATTCTATGCTCAAATGTAAATATAATTTGAGCATAAAGCAGTAAATTTTTTCAAGCACAAATCTAAATAGCTGCTTGAAAAGAGAAAAAAAAATCAGACTGAACTGTAATGACCTTTGTGTATGTGTATTTGACAATATAGCATCTCTAGCCAAGGTTTAAAAATGGTGCAGTCTTGCATCAGAGCGTAGACTGGACCGTATTTCTAAACTGTGCTGCAGTGTTAGACATAGTCATTTATCTTCTGTTTCTTCAGTTGGATTTCACAGAAATAAAGAGGACATCCTTGCCAAAGCACATGTTTCAGAGTAAATAATGTTGAAAAAAGTGTGGCGTTTTGTTTGCCAAAGTGGAGTATTTTGCATTAATGCACAAAGAACTCCTGTGCTGGGAATGTCCAAACTGGGAGGACCTCCTGGGTCAGGGACAGTGGGTGGTGGGGCTGTTTAGAGGAGCTCGAAAGGTCCAGCACCCCCTTGGAGGGGAGGCACTGGGGTGGCAGCAGCCCTCATCTGCTCCTCGGATGGGGTCCCTTTGCCTCTGCCCCGCGCTACGCGGATGGTAGGGCACAGCCCCAATGTCACAGTCCGCAAGGACTGAGGTATAGCTGAGATTACCGGGACAGACTTCTCGGACAAGTAACTAGAAATGTGGCTTTGCTGGATTGGGACATAAATGGTTTTGTTTTGCTGTATTTTGTTTTGTTGTATTTGTTTTTAGACCATATCCTTCTTCAGTAGTGCTGTGCTGGTTACCTGGGGGAGATGAGAAGATTCTCCATACTGACTTTTCCACACTGGCCCTGCAGTCCTTCAGCTCTATCCAGAGGGAGAAGCCTACTGTTGAGAAATTCCTCTGCACGGACAGTGCCCTGGTGTTCTCTCGGTGATGCCCAAAGCATTTGCTGTCAGTTGCTAGAACAGTCTCTGAACACTGGGAGCAGGAGAGGCTTAGCCAGCCTGTGCTGCATACCCTGCTAAGCACCCGTGGCTCCGGCTACCTCAGCTTGAGTCAAACATGTGAGCAGTAACTGTGAAAAATGCTTTCTCAGCAACCTCTGGAGACTTGCCAAGCTCTGTCGGCCTTTTGAGTGTGGGGATCTCTAGGAATACATCCTCTGGGTTTGCAGGACCACGTCCTTGTCTTCTCTGTGGTGTATTTACCTACTCCCATCTCAGAAAAAGGAATGGAGAAAACTTTGCCAAGTTACTTCAGCCATTTTTATTCACAGTTGTTTGCCACTGAAGTCTTAGGTGTATCTCATCATTATTCAGAGGGAACTACAATCTGGCATCTGTTAATAAAAATATATTGTATGTGAATCCCATTTGGTTTGGACTATATAAAGCTGCTCTACTGCAAACTATGGTGTTGATTTTATTTTTTTAAATAATACAAGAATCCAAGAGGGAGGACAAATCTTCCATTGAGTGTTGATTGCACTGTGGTAGTGGTAGTGATAGTGATAGCGATAGCGATAGCGATAGCGATAGCGATAGCGATAAGGGTTTCTCCATTTCACTCGTGGACTTCGTTAGCACTGCCCAGCAAAGGACAGATTCAGTGGCTGGTAGATTTTCCCCTGTGGTTTTCTTGGGCATCAAGTTTCTTTGCAGAAGTCTCTGACATGAGTGACACACACACAGTAGAGTGACATCAGCCCGTTTGAGGGGGGCAATTGCTCGCAGGCCTTCCGTGTTTATAAGACAGGTGGTAAGCCAGATTTCACCCTGGTCTACATCAAATTCAAGGTTAGGTGACGTCAGGACTCAGCTGTGCAAAACCTGAGGGAGGACGGAAAAGACCGTACTGGCTTCCAAATGCCTTAATAAGGGCATCTTCTTTTAAAGAGAGGGTTAGTCTAAAGTAACTGCTCTTACTCTAACAGTTACGACTAGGCAACTGTAAGCGTTTAAATCAAGTGGGATTTTCTATTCAAGGTCCTGCTAAAGACCACGGTTTTCAACCGCTTAGTCTAGTAGCCCATGCCTGCCCATGAGTGTCATTTGCTAGGAGGAGGAGGATTTAAAGTGGAGAAACGTATATAAACAGCTTTAGTCATAAAAAACAGCCCAGATAGATAGTTCAGGAATATCTTAATGTGAAATTATTAAACCCACAGCTATGCTTTAAGGGAAAAAAAAAAATTAGAAGCTTTAATTCAGCAAGGCCTGTGAAGCTCCATACTTTCTGCAATTATCTAAGGAGCTTCAGAAAGAAGACTTTACACACACAGCGCACACACGCACACACTCGTACAGGCACGCACACAGAAAAACTCCAGTAATGGGTGTTTCAAATTGCTGTAGCATCACCAAACCCCACTGAGCCCTTCATGGGAGGGAGCTTGACATGCTCCTTCTGCATTGCTGCCGCTGGTTTGCAACTGCACGTCCAGGCGTGATAATGCCAGCGCCAGTCTGAGGAGACTTGGAAGGCTGGGGATGGTCTTGGTGAGGCTTGGCCAAATTCAGTACTTTGCCCAAAATGTGCATTTGCCCTGCTGTTTTGCTCCATGGCTGCCAAGGTAAGGTAGAATGAATGAAATTAAAAGAATAAAGGAAAACTATCAGGGAAAGATGCCATTTGGTATAGCTGGCACTTGCCCTTCATTTTCACCTGAGACAGATGTCGGCGTGTTGGCAAAGGCTTATTTCAATTAACACAAAATAAGCACAGCCTGTTTCTGATCTGTTACGCTAGAGCCTGCCCACAAGAGGAGCGTTGACTCGGGGACTCGTTTCGCAGTCCTGCTGCAGTACAGTCTTAGTGGGTCTGAGGAGAGATTTGCCCTGACACCTTTTGTCCGCAGCTTGCG